>NC_091519.1:3734697-4045922 GCF_041682495.2 Bombus fervidus
TTTTCAAAGTTCTCCGCAATTCGGATACATCGATCGCCCGCCTTCTACAAACAAGAGCTTAGTCCCTTCGGTCGATCGCGCGCTCTTTCGTCAATGTTCCACCACGCAAGCTACGAACTACCGAAACACCCACCTTCCGGCGGTCTATCGTTTACAGTTTATACGTCCTCTAGTCAACCATCTACCCCAACCGATATTTCATCGTCATGCTTTTTGGAAAATCACCAACTAGTCGCAACGAAGATACTTTTCTCGTTTGTTCCAAGAGAATATGAAATTGGGACAAACGATCACATATGTGATGAAACGGTTAGGAAGTGGCTAGGTACACATGACCTCGTTCCACGGGGTCACGATACGGGGGTGTGCGAAAACACGAGATGGCAGCACGCTACGGTGAAATAAGAACTTTTTACTATCCTTCGTAGCTTTTATTTTCGTTACGCTCTGCGCTTAATTTATGTAATCTTGTGAACTTTAACCATGAGATCGATGCATTCAAGTAGATTAAACAAAACTTACGCGTACTTGCTTCGAATTTCGAGAATCGGCGAACGATTGCTATAACGAGTAGGCAACGCGATAATTCATCTTCTTCGGAACCTCGTCTAGGGCTTTAAGCGAAAATCGTAAATTTTATGAAAACAGCAATGCACCAACGCAAGTAACATGC
Source organism: Bombus fervidus (assembly GCF_041682495.2). Classification (NCBI taxonomy): domain Eukaryota; kingdom Metazoa; phylum Arthropoda; class Insecta; order Hymenoptera; family Apidae; genus Bombus; species Bombus fervidus. The sequence continues at coordinate 3,735,371 of NC_091519.1, forward strand.
TAACGCGAAATAATATTATTTCGAACAATGGACTGGTAACATGATTCGAAAGAGAGACAAAGCGAGAAACAAGTGTGACTTACCCCTGACAAGGATTTTACGGCAACGAAATTCGATTTGGAATACGACAGTTCACAACTCGGGACTAATTCGATTTTCTAAACTGGACAGCGAACGAAATCGAAAGATTTCGAGAGAGTTGGAAAATTCTCGTACTGGAGAAAATGTATAATAAACTAATAAAGCTAGTACCTACAAGTCGATGAATCGTTATTGTTTAAATCGAATCACAGCAACGTGCAAAGCAACGGTAAGCGGATTTAGATATATCGATAAATAACTACGGCAAGCGAAAAGCAACAATGGTGAAAATTGTACAAGATCTGCGGTTGGCAAAATTAAGGTCATAGCCAAGACCGTGGCAACGGAAGAACGAAAATATCGTTAAATTCGACTCGACGATATCAAATACGAATATCGGCATCAATAAAGGAACCGGTGACGTAGAAAGGATCTGATTTATAACATTAAAATTGAGATGGAAAGAATGCATTGATTACGCTGAGCGCGTGTCGCGTATGAAAATCACCCGCGTGACCGATCAACACTGTAACCCACAACGACAATTCGCTATCGTACTCTGAAAACTGACTATTTTTCTCCATTAACCATCGATGGTAGCAAGTTTAGCAGAACCTCGAAGGGCACGATAGGCAATTTATTCTATCGAAAAAGAAAATACATAAAATGTACGTGTAAACACAGGTTTGGGTAGCTGCCATGCAATCCATTATCGCCCCCTCTCCCCACAATCGAGTCCCAAGTATTCTTTGCAATAAACGAACGAATCGAAGCAAGAAAACCCAAATACGCACGTCGCTCCAAAATTTTTACACGCCACGCCCACTTTCTACCGAAACCATTCACGCGATGCACGATATTTCGTTTTGACTACTGCACTATGCACGTAATTGACTATTGCTCGCGATTGTAAACACGATGTAAGAATACATCGATGAGAAAGGTATATCACGTTTCTTTGGGGTCAAAGGGCGAAGATAGGATCGGTCAGAATTTATTGTCAGAAAACGCGTGGCGCGCTGCATCGTGCGTAAACAAGCAACGTTTACGCGTGCTTTATCATCGAAGGGTCGTAATTGTGGTATACCAGCGGCGATAATGTTGTTACGATATATAGAAATCTCGTACGTAAGAATAAACGCAAGGATAAACGTAGGAATAAACGTAAAAAAGAGCGAAAGAACTTGCTCAGTACCGTGTGATCCCGGAATCGAAACGTGCAAAACGCGGGTACTATTCGTCGATAAGATTGTTCGTACGTATGATACCCAGATTAAATTCGAAAAGACACCAGAAGTTCACGATACGACGTCGAGAAGCATGTTTCGCGTGTCTAGATGCAAAATATAATATACTTTAAAACACAAACAGGGAATCGAGTAAGTTCGATGTAAATAGCTCGATTCCGTTCGTTTGAGGAAACGATCAGGGGCGGGACGAACATCGTCACGTCGCGTCCCGTTGCATTACGTTCGATGTTGCGATCGGTGGTTGCAAACAAGTGGCCAACACGAAAATAACGCGTGCAACTGCGCTATTAACGTGCTTTAAGGCAATGTGCTCGCAACGGGAACACCATAAGAGGTCACGGTTTACCGAATTAATTTGGCTTCTTTCCTCTAAACGACGACGAAGAGCGGAACGAACATGGAAGACAAAAATCAAGGAAAACGCGAGAGCTGAATCGCGATGTACAGGAAGGAAAACCGAATGCGCTCGCGCGCTTGTGCTTTGCGTGTGTGTGGGTGCGTGTGTGTGAGTGAGTGCGTGCGTGCGTGCGTGCGAGCGAAAGAGCGAGCGAGCGAACGAGAGAGAGAGGGGGGGAGAGAGAATAAAAGGGAGAAGGAGGGAAAAAGAGGAGGGAGAAAGGGAGCGGAAGGGAGAAGGAGCCCGAAGAGATCGGAGGGTCGGATCGGAGGTTAACCTGTCAGTTGACGAATCGATGGTTCGAGCGAAGGTGATGAGTTGCAGAGTGATGACGAGTGAAAGCGAAAAAACCGGACATTATATAATAATTGGAAATACTCACCTCTGCTGGTGGATGCGTGGCAGGCAAGCACACTAGTGCCAATCGGCGACCGCCGCTAATCGCTGCGAGTTCACCGAGTTCACCGTCTGCCGCACTAGAAAACCTTAGAATTTATCACGAAAACATGATCGGGTAACTTTGATAGGACGGGCGAGGAAGGAGCTCACTCTCGAAGCACCAACACTCGATGACGTCATTCCACTAGCGGCAACATGGAGCCCAAAACGCGATAGGACGCGGGCTCGAGAGACTCGAGTTAGGTCGCGCTCGCTTCGAGCTGTCCCTCGAGCTAACCTCAAACCGCTCGGCCGTTACTCGCGAATACGCGAACCCTTCGATCACCACCGGCTGACAACGACCGACTCTCCCGTGCACCGACACCGACACCGACACCGACACCGCACCGACACCTCTCCTTTCTTTTCTCTTCTCTCTTCTCTTTCCCTCCTCTTTTCCTTTTTCTCTCTTTCTCGCTTTCTCTCGAGACTCCGCGCTGCGAGGCACACCACCGTCCGCGACTAGAATTCACTTCGGTCCGCTCCTTTTTCCACGTGATTTCCGAGAGGCCGCTAACAGAGGGCAGTCGCGTGCGCGCCCCCCACAACCGCGATTCCTTCACTGCGGGAAACCAGAGATTCGAAATCGAAGCTGCGCGTCGCGCTACCTCCTTCGCTTTTCCAACAGAGGACGTTGTCAGGCGACCGAATGGACCCGATGGGACGGTCGTGCCGCGTCGTCGTGAGTCGTCACCAATCGTGTCGGGTCGTTTTTCCTCGCGTCCCGTCGTGTTGCGCCGCTTCGACAACGCCACCGTCGCCTACTTTTCCTAACCTCGCTTTCTATCGTATGCGGCGACTCATTTCTTCTTCGCGCACACGGCACCAGTTTGTCCTACGATTCGCAATTTTCGTATCTTTCGATATCGTTCGAACACGATTCTTCAGCTCGCATTTGTGTTCGCATTAGCGTTCGCGTTCACTCGTGCTTGTATCGTATCTTTATCGAGAAACCTCCGAATCTCTGTGATCGCCGACCAAACGAAACGTTCGACACGACTGGCCCGTGCAGATCGACTCGTTCGCCCACTTTGCTCTGTGAAGGCGCGCGCGCGCGCGGCTACGCGATCGCGCCACGACCAAAATAATCGCTTCCTCGATCGACCGTCGACCACGACCTTGCGCCATTCCGTCGCGCGACGCGCCGCGTTCGGACTCGTCGTCTTATTCCCTCTGTCTCGCCGAAACCTACGATCAATCACCTCTGGAGATGCCGACATCACCTTACGTCTCTCGAATCAATCAGATCGATGCGGTACAATTAGACGAGGAAATCTACAAAGTGCTTAGGAATCAAGCCAGGGAAATCGGCAAGTATCAACAGTTAGAGAAGATCGATCGATGGCAACCCGAGATCGAGGCGCTCCTCAAATTCTTCATATGGAATTTCTCGCTGCGCCACGGAAAATCGACATTTGGTCAGCAACTGCTCAATTTGCATTACGAAAACATTACAAACGCAAAGTCCATTCTCTACATGCTTTCAACGATTGGTCCGGCCTATGTACGAGATAAACTTGTCGATAGTGGCGCGAATCGTCGTTTCACCATTTTATTCGATCGTATCGCGAACGTCTTGAAACTCTTCGAGTTTATAAACTTGTTGATCTTTATGCATCGTGGGACGCAGCCTCGTATCGTCGAATATATACTCGGAATCGCGAGTTCTTCCACAACTGTTCACAAACCGAGAAACATCGGCTACTCGTACATGACCAGAGAACTGCTATGGCACGGTTTGATGGAATTGTTTACTACCAGCTTACCCATGATTAATTTCCATTACTTAAAGCACACGATGAAGAAGCTGTTCACGCGGTCAAAGGCCGTCGACTTACAACGCATATTTCCGACCATGAACTTGTCCACCAAGTGCGCCTATTGCACCGATACACCGATTCTACCGGTACACGCGGGCTGTCAGCATATTTTTTGCTACTACTGTTTGAACGCTCACTTCACCGTGATGGTCGAGTTTCAGTGTCCCGAGTGTAGCACGCGACTCTACGCTACTAGTATGAAAACGTACGAAGCCAGTTCCTCGACCTCCAGCAAACGAGAAATGTCGAGCACGGCGTTTTAACCTTCTCCGTCTTATACCAATAAACAAACATTTTGTACATACAGATATATATATGTGTGTGTATATATACACACACACATATATACATATACATATATTTATGTTTATACATACGATTGTACATGCGTTGTGTTTTATTTTTTTCTTTTTTATTAAAAATACCAATACAAAATTCTCTCTATCTGCTTTCATACAACGTTACGAATTATTCGGTGTTTCCTTCGAAACGAAACGATGATAGATCTGGTATATGATATACTCCTTGCTTATCGAAATAACTGGATTACCGTATAAAAATATCATGCCGCCTTATCGTAAAATGTTCTCCGTTTCGTAGATTCGCGGCAATATGCGTTACATAGATTGGTCGTTGGTTTATTCATTAAGTCGTTTTACTTGCACGATGGGCGGGCATGTCCATTCATTACCTGCTAATATTCGGATGAACACGTTTGAATTCTTTCCGTCCACTCGGTTTCTTCGATATCTCGATTCGGTTGCGCTCTAATCTTGATTGGAATGTTTGCTTATTCTCTATAGTAATAGGTAAGTTGCGCGAGCGTGCGATCGCACCAACCGTTCCAACGATTCGATTGATATTCGTTGACAAAAATTGTTCGAAGACTTAAAAAGACGTACCGTGACTGTACCTTGTACGATCACCTGACGTGTATATACGTAGGTTTAATTAACAACCGTATCCCGCTGTAGTACTGAATCCGTTAATCGTAGTAAAAATGTTGTTAGGCACGTCATTCTTTTCGCTTGGCGAAAGAAACTTGGCGAGATCGCATCAGCAAAATAGACAAGATTAAAACACCTAACGTTTCGAAACAAGGCGGAACATTGTATATTTCATTTTATTCGTTAGTTTCCGAAAATATGATTCACCCGGATCGTATTTCATCGATTCTGAGAAACGTTTTACGGCGCACGATTAAATTGCCATCATGATAGGTACTCACGTTTTTACAAACGAAGCGTCTTTCGAAATACGCATCGTACTATATCGATGCTATTATTACACTGCGCGTGGAAACATGCTCCAGAAAGGCATGTTCGGTCAGTCGAATGATCTCGCTGGATTGTTACTGTATGTTCGTCTCTCAATTTCTCTTCTCCTTCGCGAATCTTGTATCCGCGTTTCGTTACGTTATTCCTTCTTTCTTCGCGTGCAAACAGAAAAGAAATAGAAAGGCTTTTCAGTTTTTGCATATCAGATAGATCGAGGAGGAGAGAAAGAGAAAGAGAAATATGCGTCAAGAAATTTGCCATATGCAACGTGTCAGGAAGAAGACAGGAAATAAGACGAACGATACGACCTGTACCGTGTGATGTTCGAAGGCTAGGTATCGAATGCTTCGTTGTCGCTTCCTTACCTATCATCGTTTCTTTTTTACCTTTCTTCTTCTTTTCTTCCTTTTAATTCTAATCGTTTTACCAACTAATTGTTTTGCTAAATTCCGCAAAATCAGCTGATGCACGTACCTACACGCACATACGTACGTACGTATGTGTGTTCATGTGTATATACATATATACATATACCTACATTTTATAGATAGGAACATCGAAGAACAGCGTAACGCATCTCTCTAAAAAAAAAAGAAAAAAAAAAAATCGTCGAGCATCGATCGACCGTGTAAGTATTTCGGGCAGCGTGAAAATACAAATAATAGAAAGGACACGAGTGGATTCGCGGTAAAAGGAATCTTGCGGTCATCGATCAAGTTTTTCCTCGGAAACAACAATGGTCGTTACGACAAAATCGTTCTGCGACGTCCCATCTCTACCGCGAAAACAAGAACGATAATTCTCCGTTACGAAAGCATGGGATAGGTACACGATTTTTGTTATCCGACCGGTGTAATGATCGGACGAAGAAAATCAAATTCGAATCGAATTTTATCAAAGAAAACGGTTAATGTTCGACACAAACACGAGTAACAGGGACGATCGGGTACAGTCTTGTTACATCACACACATACGCGCGCGCATACACTCGTACGCATAAAGTACACATAGCATGTATTCCTTTTCTAACATTTCGATCATTTTCAAGCATGCGATTTTGCCGCACCAAACAACAATAATTTATGCTTAAAAAGATTTCACAAAAGACTTAGTCAAGAACTATTAACGATAAAATCGTTCGACTCGTTAGCCATTCTCGATAAGTTTCATCGAAACGATATTCCGAATATTTTTCTTGACACGCGATAAACAATAATTTATATCGCTAGTCGCACCGACAAATCGATCGATCACTTAAATCGCGATTAATTGATTTTTGAAGGTGTTTACATTTTTAAATATTGTCGATCGTAGCGAGCAGAGCATGAGCTCGTTGCCGAACGCTTTCATTCCATCCATATACGAGTATACTCAGAAAAAAAGGAAAAAAAAAAGATTTAAAATATTAATAATTTACGTAGAACACTTTCGTAAAGTATCTTACTTTCGTAAAACGACTACTGTGTAAACGGACCACAACGTGCAGCTTGTTTTAACAAAAATATTCTCGTTCCCCGTATGTTTATCAAGTACACGGATGTTGAGACAGAAAAGAAAATGAAGAAAAGAAGAGGAATCACGATGCACTCGTACGACGACCGAAATTATTGGAAATAATTTAGCTGCAGAATCGTTTGGCAGGCATTGCACGTTTGCCGTATAGCCTGAGTATAGACTCAAATTATAGTTTTTCAAGGGTAGTTCGAGAATGTCGTTTCTCCTGTAAAACGATCGATCGTAATACGGTGAAAAAGACACGACTCGAAATTCCCTCGAGCGTTCAATCGCCCCCATCGATCCGCCTCATGGAAAAATCATTCGCATTTGTACGTTCGACGTCTTTCGCGAGTGAATAATAAATACTTTATTACATTGTAAAACTCGAAAACGCGGCTACTGCGAGAAAATCCGAAACTCGCGAAAACCGAGAGAAACATGACCGTGTGCCCTTCTTTTCGCTTTATCTTTACGTGAGTTCGCATTTTCGTCTCGGTTGCCAGCTTAGGTTCTACGTTTCTGCCGAGTTTCGAGCTTAGTCGAGATTAAATATTTTAACTTCCCTAAAGCGACAGGTCGCCGAACGTACGGGATATATCCTACGCCCATCGCGCATATCGAGCTACAAAGCCTCGTTTTTCCGCACTTTGTTATACTAATTGAACCGTTATCGTTAATTTATAGATACTGTATACGCCTATCGTTCAGTCCTATTACGAACTATTCACCGTTACACAAAAACATATATGATACAACGTGTCGAACGACACTACGACTCCCGGAGCATCGTGTTTCGCGCTCCGTACAAAATAATATGAAAACCATATCGATTCGTCGAATATCGCACGACCACGATAGAAAGACCATTAGCAACATAAAAAAAAAGCTAACGAAACGAAAGTAGTAACGAGTTTCTTAACCTAAGGCACCTTTCGACCGCGTGAATCGAGGACTGCAGGGAAAAAAATAAAAAAAAAAAGCAAACGGTCCTTGACCACAAAAAGAATCATCCGCCTATTCTTTCGGTGCCTAGAATCGCAAATTAACATACTAATTATAACTTGATCCTACTGTCGAGTCGGCGAAAGGGCTCGCGTGATTTGATTACGATCTCGATTTCGATTCTCGTTCGAGCATCTTGAAACGCAATCGAGTCTGCATGCGAACGCGAGGCTAATTTTAAGTACGACGCGGTCCTGTCTAAATTCTTTGTATTCGTTCTCACGAATATTGCGAGACTCGTGACATGTTTCGTCCCTACTACCATTTGGTATCCAGATTGCATTTCTCCATCGACGACGAGGTCGACGACGTGGTCGTTTTGCGTTCCGCACCAGGAGCAGCGCTACCACAGAATGGACTAGTACGTTTGTTCATTTCTGAAAACGTACAGATGTTCGGGTGAGTATTGAAATTGATTGACCTACGAAATCGCTATCAATCAGATAGCCGTTTACGTACCAGCGATTAATAACATTATTTTACGCCTTGCACCCCAAGCGGTTATCCCGATTTCGCATAGATCTTTTTCCGTTAGAGATGGAAATGTAGCCATGTCCACTTCGTGAGATGTGAACAGGCCTAGCAAACAGAAAATAAGCAACGTATAGGATGATGTGAGCGAGCAGGTGAGCAAGCAATACGAAGATGAGATTTACCATAAGCATTGAACGTTAGCGTTAAAACGCGACGTTGTATTATTATTATTATTATTATTATCATTATAAGCCATTTTCAGCCGCCACATTCACGTCAGATTTACGCATTTAACGCTTACAGGAAATCTCACGTTTCCGTGCGTATGTTTAGCGTCGAGGCCGAGTAACGATTAACAAGCAAAAGCCAAAAGTTACAGACCCAAAGATTCAGCAAATAAGAATTTTACTTACGAATATACTTTTCCAATCCAACGTTAACCAACATGCTGGTTAAGTCGTCGTACCGATGGGATGTGATTTTGTTCAAATGCGAAGTGGGCGTATGCTCCATGTAGTTGGAACTTAAGCCGATCTGTCCAACACGATCTTTACCGGATCCGATTCCAAAGTCAATCTCTCTGCTGAATACCGGCGTCGTTGGTTCCTTCCATAAATCAGATGGATGGGAGGTGGTCGATTCCTGTGGCTGAAAGGAACTTGCCAATATTGTTTTCGACTCACCGATTTGTATCGACACCTAATGGTGTATGACACTTTGGTTAAAAGAGATACGCTTACCTTCTTTATGTCGCCCGTATTTATGGGAGGAATGGATTGACTGAGTCCGTAGCCGGACCAAGCGGAAGTAGGAACACGATAATCATTGGTACTTGGTTTCCCTTGAATCACTTTCGCCGCTAGTATCTTTTTCTGCTCGTAATCGAAGGGAACGAGATTCTGTTGCACAGCCATTTCCAGCGATTTCTTCTCACAACCCGGTGCACGACGATCGGGTACCGTAAGATCGGACAACATGCTGGATAAATCTGTCGAACGAAAAAATCCAGTCCAGAATGATAATCTCCTGTCAATTCCAAGGGAGGGGGAGGGTGGGGGGCGTTTGCCGAACACTCACCTATATTATGACTACTCTCGACAGGATTGACCGGAGATATGTTACGCGGACTGATAGCTGGACTAGATAGAGAACTGGAAACGCTGCTCAACGACGAATAAGCTGCGGTTAAACAAAAATAAGAGATAATATTTTTGATGGAAAAAACATAACGGATCGTAAAAGCAATCACACTTAAAAATATATATCGAATGTGAGAAAATAAGAAAAATGATAAAACTCACCGCTACCTTCCTTGCTTTCCACTAACGAATTACCGTTCAATCCGTGAGTACTGTGGAAGCCCACAGGCCCATTCGAGTGAAGTTGTCCGATACCGGTAAAAGCGTGATTTTGCAGTCCATGTGAATGAGGCATCGCATTGTTATGCATTACGTGCTGCGTCGTCAACAGGTGATTAAGGTGTGGATATGGATAAGAGTGGTGAAGCGGCAGTGGCGAAAAGATGGACGGTAATGGTGGTAAATGACCCCAATGAGGCGACAAGGCCATCGGATTTGGCGAATGAGGAACAGGCGATACGCAGTATGGAGAATTCTGTGTGTTCACCGTTAATATGCTCGACAAATTGTCCGACAGACTGCTGACTAAACTATTGGGACCTACGAATCATATTTCCACGATCGATTAATCATTAACATTTCATCGACTTGGCGAATCGTTAGAAAGCGTATCGCCGAACGAGTAAGTGAAATGAATCGAATCATACTCACTGGAGCCATTGCCAGTAGAGTTTCCTTGGAAAATATTACCAGCGTTTGGAATGTGATAGGTAGCCGGTATCTCGGCATGCACTCTGGGTTCGTCCAGGCCTAAAAGCTGTTTCCTCGCTTCGTAAATATTGCTGGCGTTTCGTTCGATTCCTTTGATGATCACGGAAAGCGTACTCTGCTTCGGCTTGTGCCTCACGTTTATGAACACGTCCAACGACTGCATTAGTTGGGAAACGTTCTCGCTATCTACCGAAGACATCGAGTCTTCAGGAAGGTCGAACATTAGGACCAAAGGCAGGGAACCCTGAAGAAAAATTTCCTCTGCTTTTACAAGATATCATTTTACGTCATCGTAAACCGGATTCACAAACAGAAATGACGTTATCAGACCGATGTTGTTAACGGTATGATATATGTGTATTTTGCATGTACGGAAGAGGAAGGGAGGCAGAGAATGCGTTGAGAAAAAGAGACAAGTCAGTATAAGGAAAAAAATATAACCGAACAGATAAACGGTTCACCGATTGGCGATAAGAAAATCGAATCACGCGAACAACATGACCTACCACTAGCTGTTGTCGAGCCAAGTAAACGTTGTGGATGCCACCTGTGATCGTAACGTTGCTCTTCTTTAAGCTAGGAATGTTCGGATCTCCGGCATCTGGAAACATTATTTGAGTGCCTGTGCGTTGCATGATCATCTTCAAATTACTGCTCTGCTTTCCCAATACGATGCTGTGATGTTGCGGCGAAATCTCCATTGACATTTGTACTTGTATTTGACTCTACTCGGATGAGGAGGAATGAGATTCGAATAAATCGGATCGTGCAAAGACGATAACAGAACGAGAGGACGATCGTACTTACAGCTAAGTTTTGGCACATATAGTGAATTAGAAGCACGGTCGCTTCTTTCACTTGAGATACCTCCCATTCGCAACCTTTGACAACTACCAAAGTAGCATGCAATTTTGGTCTGGTACGAAACATCACTTGAACGTTGTATTTTTCCTGAATTTTGACTACGTACGGCGAAGTGGAATCGGGCACTGTTTGCGACGCACTCATGATTGGTAACTCGAACGAGAAGATCAGAGGCGTAAGATTCTGTAAAGACAAACCGATCGATAGGTATAACGAACGTACATCAAGCCGGAAGAAAAGGTATGAATCTCTCGACTTACCCTGACACGAGCACGGGCACGTTCGACTCCCTCCATTTCTCCCGCAATCGACACCTGGTTGCTCTTCTCCTGATGATTACTTCGATTACTGTCTGGAAAATGGATGTGGCATCCAGTTTCCTCCATCACCCGTTTAATCGTTAGTCCACCCTTTCCAATGATATGCGAATGATCCGTGTAACTAACGTCCAACTTCATAGTTACTCTGTTGCTTTGCTGCAATCAAAACGAAAGATCGTCGTCGATGTTTTCGAGGTTCCCGTTACTGGCGTAACAGGCGTTTAACGCCAACGTTGCGTGCGAAGATCGCGAGATCGATCGACGCGGCGTGTATCGGAGCGAAGCGCGAGCACGGTTCAACGACGAAGTCGGCCGAAACTGCGGATAGCGCGACGGGAAAGATAAATTTTGATAAAGAGCGGCATCAAGCAGCGTAGAGACTAATGGAAAATTACGCATCGCCCACGACGTTAGGAAACCGTTAAACTCTTCACGTAACGCGATGTGTTGAATTTTATACTCGACGCAATACGCACGCGATCCCGATCGACCGATCGTCTATCAAATATTATGTAAAAGCGTACGACTAGCGTAAAGGTGAACGCTCCCTACGCATTCTGCAAAATTGCTACTTGCCTCTTATTTACTTCGATCGTGCTAAATTCGCGTGATTTCGCAGCGTATCTCGCGTTCCAACGAGGAACAGCCATGACGAGGTTGTTACTTATGAAATCGTGCGACATTCACGGCATTCGATCGTCAGAGCAACAGGTTTGCAAGTACATACGCAGATGTCCGAGAAATTCCGTCTACTCTTCGTTTCGTTGGAAGCGATTCGAAACGATCGGAATCGAGCAAAGTCGATGCGGTGCGGTACGATACGGCACATTACGATATCATGTGGTGAGATGTGGTGCAGAGAGTGGATGAGGGAGTGCGTATCGAAGTGGGAGGTAGAAAATGAGTGGGAGACGGTGAGCGAGAAGGAAAGAGCAGTTTGCACGGCCGGTGGAGGACTGTGTTACGTTGGAGTTGGAGATAACGGTACGTGGCAAGGAAATACAAGGCGGCCGATTCGGCCGGTCGGTTAACGCGAGCGAGACTGGTTCGCATGACGTCTCGCTTTCTCGACGAGGAATTCGCGGGGCTCCGTCTGTCTGTATAAATAGAATACCTTCTTCCTATGCGTTGCGGTTGCATCCCTTTCTTTCTAATGAATTTCGTAGTACCTTGCGACCAACGATTAACGAGAAAAACAGCCAAACGGCCAAAGATATCGATACAAGTCGGCGAAAGTTTCACGATGCGAAATGGAAAACTAAAACTGGCTGCCTCGATTATACGACAGTTTCGTGCAAACCGAATGGTGCAGCGACCTCGCGTTAATTCGACTTTTTTGAGAAAGGGCATTGAAAGGAAAACGAAGGAGATCGTTTTGCTTGCGCGCATTCGCCGCGCCCGATCGTTTGGACCGGTGTATGAAGAAACATACAATTCGCGTGCGAGCAACTTCGAACGTTTCCATCGTTCAGTATGATCGAATACACCGGGCCGTTGCATCGAGTTACGTTACGTCGCGATTGGTCGCGTTATAGAGGTCTCGCTGCGTACAACGCGCGAGCTTTTTATCATTCGATGGATTATCTGTGATAAGAGTGAAGAAATGTTTGTACGGCACGCGGATTCGATCGGTTCTATGCCGCTGAAAGTCGAATTTCGATCGACGAGGTCACCGTAATCTCGCAGCTCGCGAATGACGTAATGTATCGGTAAACAGCAGCAAATCGCCCGTGACACCAGTCGCGAGATCGCACGCTTTTATCTCTCTTTTCCGTTGTTCGCTCGATGATACCCTCGACGACCGACTCGTCCGCGAATAGTACACGAAACCAACGAAACGAAACTACGACGACTACGAGAGAACAGTGGAAAAATGCTGCTTACCCTCGTGTCCAGAATTTCCATTATTTTCTCCTTTGCGGCTCGTACGTCATCGGGTCGACCCGCGACCTTTATATGCGGATCTGTAAAAGAAACGAATTACTATATAACAATGCGACAATATGTCCCCCCTTCGAGTCGCGGTTTACGAGGGATCGCGATCGGTGAGCAACTCTTGCGCATCGACCGAGCCACCAGAACCGGCTGAGCTCTACAGCGGCACCGAACTGGCACCGAGTCACCGATTACCAAGAGGCTTTTAATATTCTCTGAGCGCCGCTTCTTCGAATATGCTTTTCTTCCTAGGTACGGAACACATCGAATTCGAAGACTGTGATACAAACACGACGTTCAAAAATACGTACTTTGAACGTAACAATCGTTCATCGATCGAATTCCTCTCTCTCTCTTTCTCTTTAAATACAGACAGAGACGAATGCACGAGTGAAGAGAGCGAAGCGCAAAGAGCAAACACGACCGAGGCGTAAGGAGTATTTCGTAATTGGTCTCGTGGAAGGGATCGTTTCCCAAGAGGCGTAATTCGTTCGTTTCCTCGTTGCATTTCATCCGGTCGCAAGAGGCTGGATTCCGTGCAAACGGAGCTTTCCAAAAAAATCGATACTCGCCGGTGAATTCGCATAAAAATAGCGAGGATACAGAGAGGATGGCGAGGACCAAGCCGGTTGCTAAGAGGAGAAAACTCGGGCCGAATCGAAACGGTGACCCAGAAATAGATCGCGAACGACCGCACGGGCGACCTTCGCGAATCTCCGTCGCGCGTGGTCTTCTAGCTGCACAGCAAAGGCAAAGATAACGCTCGACGCTAGATCGCGGTCGTCGATTCGCTCGTTTCGCGAGAAGCAACCGAACAAGCGATCGATTATCGAGATACAGGCAACAGTGACCATTTTCGCCGATATAGTCCTTCGCGCGTTACGTAACCTAACACCGATAAATCGCGCGCTAGTTTTTGTCTGTGCGTAAACCTCTACTTCTACTCTACCTGCTTCGCTCAAGGAGAACGCTCTTTCGAAAGAAAAAGGAAAAGGATCGGGATTTAAAGTCGTTCGGCGCGTTAGGTGAACGACCAAACATTTCGTGGTAATCGAGTTATCTCGACGGCCAACGTATCGTTTCTATGCAATCGACGATAAATCTCATCACGCGTATCGCGAGCCGACCTTTCTATTTTGTCAACTCTTTCTCCGACTTTAACCTTTTCCGGTTAACAGGCTGACCGAAATTAAATTAGTCTTCATTCGCTCACACATCACAGTGAGACTCGAACGCAAATTTGCTAATTCTCGCGACTCAGATACACAACCACTTGTTATTCACGATATTATCGATCAACGATACGTGCGATTATCGCTGAAAATGGATCGAAGCTCAAGAAAAAATAAAAGACTTTTATTTCGTAGAAAAATATCACGTCGACGTTCCACGTTGTCGTCATTGCTTTCTCGATTGGTTATTCATATTAATCGAGTTACTCGAATTCAAGCGACATGATGATTTTGCTAATAGGTGGATCATGGATGTTTATGCAAACTTTTTAAAACTTTAAATATGACGAATTCAATGAAAGAATCGCACGCTAAATATTATTACGAACGTTCAAACTTGGATATTTTATATGCATATATTTTTATGTATTATTTATGTTTTTACATCTTTAAATGGATAAAGATGCATGCATAAATATTCGCATTCTACTTATAACAACAAGGATAGAAAGTTGAAAGGACAAGTTGATTAATCTGGACGAGACTTTACGATAAACTTCTCTCGTGAAGAAGCGCGACATGTATACGTAAGTATGCTTATCAATGGAAAAATTCACGGCGAAGAAATCCTTGCATTATTTCACATTTGGCTGTAGGAAATACAAATGTAAATGCGAATGCGGATGCGGATGCGGATACGGATACAAGCATGAATACGAATACGAATACGGATACAATTGACCTCGCACTCGACCTTTTAAAGACTCGAAAGTAGAATATATAGCTCCATCATTGAGTGTCACTACCTCCGCGTTGTAAACTGATATACGTATACGCGTACGATACTCGACTGAATTAGAAAAACTGATTTCTTTGAGTTCTTTGGGAAAGAATGACGTCGTTACACAGCAACGTTCGAAGCTCTGAAAAAGTGACGATCGTTGGTTTACGTTCTGGCAATGAAAGAAACATTGTCCAGGGGCGGCAAAGTTCGTCGTAGTGGAGGTAGAAAATCGGTAGGAGGTAAGACTATTTATACCAGATTACGCGATTTATCATGTACAATAGGTTCCTCCGGTGGCAGAGCAGTTTCGGAGGAGAAGGGACGATAAACAGCTGTTCAGGTCACGAGGAAGGGATGAATCACCGAAAAGTTTCCATGGCGAGAGGTACGCGAGGGAAGGCTACCGGCGAACGAGCAGACGATCGAACCGCAAAACGTTTCCGTTCATCGGACGAATTTCGTCTAGCGATTTCGATGCGTCCGACACGCACTGGGAAACGCGTTTTACTTCGCCGACATGCACTGCTGCGCCAGAGCAAGCACACGAGTCGTTTCGTAATCACTTTCGATTAATGGGTGCGCTCTAATTATCGAGGCTACGTTCAGGAACGAGTCGCGTAATCGCGACGAATCGAAGCCGTCACCGTCGGAGCCGGCAACGAGCTCCACAAATTCTTAGTTTCTAGCTCCTAGGTTGTAAATAGAAGCACGACTGTCCGCTAGGCGGAACAAGATCGTCGGTGCTCGCGAGTCGTAGACTACGAGCTCTCGTTTGGTCAGAACGCGAAAGTACGGCGAACATGTGGCGCTGTGGAAGAACGCGCAACGCGAGAATTCGCATACACGAGCTGCAAATAGACGTAAGAAAATACACGATAACAGCCAGCGTCAGCTGTCGAGCCAAGGCAACGCAACTACTCGCGTAATCGCATGCCGTGTATATGTAACAAGGTTCGGTCGGTAAACGATAAACAGTAGACACGATCGAACCGAAGAGAAGGAGAAGCCGAAGCAAATCAGGAAACGATCGGTGGATCCGCCGACCCTTCAAGGTCGACAGTGTCGTCGAACCTACTTACTTAGGTCGTGTCACGTCGCACCGCATAGCGTCGTTAGCTCACGTATCGTTTCCGGGTGTTTGGCTCTCGGTACCACACTCCGATATTTGCTATTGGCTCGTTTCTAACAAAATATTTGCCATTTGCGACACGTGTCGAAAACTTCGATCGAAAACTTTGATCGTCTAAATGCAATTCCGATCGGCTGACGTGCTTTGAAGTACGTGCGATGTCGCGCAGGCGCGCACTTACCTTTCTTCGACTTTGCTCCGATCTTTAGACGAGACGGCCACGTAACGAAGGTGTTTGTTTCCTCCATAATCTGTAATACATCAAAAATTGCATTTAATCGCGATCAACTGTTTCGAGCGTTCGCGCTCGCCGTCACGCACGCACACA
Source organism: Bombus fervidus (assembly GCF_041682495.2). Classification (NCBI taxonomy): domain Eukaryota; kingdom Metazoa; phylum Arthropoda; class Insecta; order Hymenoptera; family Apidae; genus Bombus; species Bombus fervidus. The sequence goes on from NC_091519.1 coordinate 3,751,989, forward strand.
TACGAACTATCGGAGAATCGCGAAGTCGAAAAAAATACGGTCCGGTATCGAAAATTACCACGGTCATCGTTGTCGGGTGGTGATGGTATCTCGATCGGTATCGATCCTGATTACTTCGTAGTTCAATTTGGCAAGTCGATGAATCGTCGTCGATGAATCAGCAGCAGAGAAAAAGAAAGAGACGGAACGAACTCGGAGGAAAGAAGAGCTATGGTTCCGGCACTTATATCACAGTCACTGTTCGTATGGTTGTTCGAAACGTTACACCAAGAGCATGATCGTTGTGCGATCTCTTCGGTGACGAGAAAACCCGTTCGGATCGAGAGCGGAGTAGAAAGAATCTCGAATGAGCGGAGACAGCTCCGGGTGACGTACTTTCACTGCCACGACTGTCGAGAGCCGCGAAACGTCCCGCCGCGCCACGCCGCGCCGCGCCGCGTTATCCGTTCACTTCATCGCGGCTACCCGATACGCGCAATTGATGAGCCGACACATCAACGACCATCGACCATCGATGATTTTTATTTCGATCTTTTCCTCCGAAAATAACTCCAAAATCCTTCCACGAGTTTCCTTTTTCGTCAGAATCGTCGCCGATCTTGAAATTCGATGTAGACTCGATCGGGGGCTCGGCTCGTTCTCTGGATCGGCTGCCGGTTAATCGAGCCAACGTTCACGTACACTTTTCACACGTGATTCGTACAGTCGATCCGATCGCGTTATCGGTAACGCGGTAACTAAGTTTGTGCACGAATCGAACTTGGAATTTTAGTTGGAGGCAGTTTGCGAACGAAACCGCAACCAGGAAAATGACGAAAACGATGCCGACGAAACTCGCTGCGCTTTTCAACGTGACCGGCTGTCTGGTTGGAAGAACGATGTTCGGAACAGCCACGTCGTCTCTCGCTTTTACCGCGTCCGGATCACTGGCACGACTGACTGACTAACAGCATATAATGTAACGGGACGGCTCGGTGAACCACCTCCCACTCATCGTCGTCGCGGCTCTAGCCGTCTCCGTTCCTCCGGAGTTCCGTACTCCCTCCACTATTGCCTCGGCGGAGAAACGACAGAACAGAAACGAAGTAATGCGACCCGATCGCGGCTATACTCCAACCATGCACCAGAACATCTCGCCCGTTTCCGCCTGTTTCCACTGCCCTCTCCTTTCATCTCTCTCTCTCTCTCTCTCTCTCTCTCTCTCTCTCTCTCTCTCCCGCGACGATTTAAAGAGCCGAATACAAGAACAGGTAGTTTTCTGCACGATTCATCCGTACGATTCACCTACGAAACTTTGACTCCGTTCTCGGGCGGCTACTACCTGGAGACCTGTTCTCCACTTCTTTGATGTTCGGTTCATTGATTGCGTTATACGCGAAATCCTATTAATAGATCACAGACGCGCGTCTGTGCCGACAACAATCGACAAAATCTAACGATGCGCAAAAGCGAATGCAAACGTGAACACGCAATCGGATTCGGATGAACCAGTGCGAGCTAGTGCGAGTGAAACGAAACTAAGCGAGGCTAGACGTGAGAAATACATACGTGGAAATAACACGGCCGGAAAGTTTCACGGTCGGTCGTTCGATGGAACGCGTGAATCTCCTCCGAGCAGGGTTACCTGGAAGCGCATCAGATACATTTTGCGAGCAGGCATCATCGTAAAAGTTTGAATGGCAACCCGATCGACAGAAGTAAAACCGTTTTAGATTTATAGGGAGATTTGAAAACGAAAAGAGACGAGAACAGATAATTCAGCAAACCCGACAGCAACAACGCGAAAAAATGTTTTGACGTAGAGCTTCGGAGGAGCGAGATTGAGTGTGTAGCGGCGAGTCGAGTAATGCCGGTCTATAAATAATCGGGCGGTGTATTTCCAGGGCCCCTTTTACGCAACGTGTCAACGATAAGGATAAGCGCGAGCGTTGCCTTCGAACACGATGGCAAACGTTTTGCGTTCCCTGTATTCGTCTATGCGTCCTACACAACGCGCGTTTATCGTTGTTCCAACTATTCGCAGGTGCACTACGCTCTACGCGACAAGCGTATCATCTATCATCTCACGGCCATCGCTTTTACAGAAAAGAGACAGGAACGTGTCATATGTATCTCGTTCTCGGATACGCCTTCTAGATGCAAGCTTGACTCCAAGTGGAACGCAAACGTTGATGGTCCGCAGAAGGTGAATTCGAAAGATGGACGAGTAGAAAAGAGAAAACTTTCGACTCGAAGCCAAAACACCGAGCGGTGACTCGATAGAACAACAATTATCTGCCGCTCCAGCAACAGCATCAAAGAAAACTGTACAGAAATAGCTCCATTCGGTTTCGTATAATCGCAAGGTCGCAACACTTTGCGCTACGAGCGCTGCTCGCGAAATCCGTGACGTTTTGCGCCATCGTTTTTTTCCACGGCTCTTACCCGTCTTGCGTACCCTACATTCGTTTTTCCCGAGAAGAGACTCGAACAAATACGCGTTCCGATAAAAATCCTCAAAAATCGAGTAAGATGGCGAACGAAAACAATGCGATGATTCAAACGTTGCACGATAGGTTTCATCTCAAGTTAACACAGAGTTAATGTCAAAAATGGGAGCGAGCACCGATGGAGCAACTTGTTGTGTATGCCATCGAGTATTTCGAGCAACGAGTCACAGCGAGACGCACGGAAGGCGTAGTCCGAGTCCGCAACAATGACGATGACAACAAATTTAAGGCTGACCTTCCGTCCACGCGAATTGTATTATGTATTTTAAATTAAAATGGACAATGAAATATAGGTATCGTTAGTCTTACACGATTACATACGATACGTGTTACGCGTTGCATGTATATATTTTTACACGTTCTTCGTATGACATAGGTCATAGGTTGCCGATGTCGCATGAACGAAAAATGTTTTATCGGTGACCGGTGATCGGTAGAGTGTTCTGTTCAACTCGTTGACGAACAGTACTCAAAGAATAGAAAAAGTACAGCGCGTAAGTTGCAGAGAAAATTGTGGAAGATAATATAGCGCGCGGAAAACGAGTTTGATTACCGGATCGACCGATCGAGATATCGACATGAAGGACGTAACGCAACTTACGTTATGAAAAAACGTGTCCGCTAGCTTGGGTGCGTCATTATCACCTGTAAACAAAGAAAAATGTACGGTCAGGGTACAACGAACTCTCGTCCGTTTGTTCTTTTTCTTTTTCGATACATTCCATCTTCGAGGATGGATCGTACGTAAAAAGACACTGAAATGCTTGGAGATATTAATTAAGGGCGAAATCAGCGAGCACAACTCGGACGTCAATTCCGACTTTGACACCGATTTGATTCGGTTCGTCAGCCAAACGGATAAACTTATCGCTGATATTTACGTGATTCGCTCGATTTCAGCACAGGCGTAAATATCTACATATGTATGTAGAGCGTCTCAATCAAAATAAACGTTACGATCCTGGTACTTCTAATCGTGACCAATTACCATTTGACAGTCTCTCTAATTCCGTTTACAAACAGATAATCTATTTAAATCGCGCGATATGTAGCTTTCGAGAATCGTAAACTCGCATATGGAATAAGAAGGAAAAAGAGAGAGAGAAAGGAAAAAGGTCAGAAATCGAATGACTCTGACCACTCACCTAGAAGCATCTGTTCCAACTTTCGACGATCAACGCGAAATCTTTCTTGCAGCAGGTCGTCTGGGTTGCCAATGCCAAGTACAGCCGCAATGTCGAACAACTCTTGGCGACTCTCGAAGCCCGATTTACCAGAGACGCTGGTCGTCATTGTGCCCTCCGACGTCTCGGACATCGTCTCCGTCGCTTTTCTCTCGTTTTGTATCACCTCGTCGGGTCTCATCTTGTCCAGATTCTTCGATAACCACTCTTCACCGTTCCAACTCGATCAATCCTTCCTGTAGAAACAAATACAAAACGGAACGATTTACATATTCACTCGACTGCGGACGACACAACGCACGAGTCAAGGATAAAGGCATGCGAGACGAGGGCAGCGAAAAGGCGAAATTTCAGGAAATCTGAGAATAATGGCGATGCGGTATCGACCCATTTCTCCGAGGAAACGCGATGATATCGATCGTGAATTCGACGAGCGTGCCGCATCAATGACGCGCACGAAATTCGCCAGCGCAATGATCTCGATCGTGCTATACGCCATGCCAGTCCCCTTATTTTCTCTTTCTATATTTTCCCGCCATTTCACTTTCTCCTTGATCGTTTGTTTCTATATCTCTAACCGCGTTCGAATCGGCGCGTCGTCTTCCTTTTCTTTCTTCCGTGTTCCGTATTTCGTTCCGTATGCGTGGGTTGTACGCTACCGCCACCGTTCAGGATCAACGACTATAGGACGCTTGTTGCCCACACCGTTCGCGTAAATAGCTTAAGGGATTCCGGTGAGCGTAGCGCCACCGGCCGATTTCTTGGAATTCGAGCTGAATTTCGTGGAAGAGGCTCGACAAACCAACCAATCGGAACCGGTAATTGCCCGGCTGACGATTCACTCGACGCGTGGTTTTTCTTATCCCTCTCTCCCCTCCGCCGACGCGGTTCGCGAGACTACCTCTGTCATCTACCTTTCTCTCGTCGGTGTTCTCTTCTCGCTCCAACACACCTGTGCCAACGAATGTCTGCAAAAAATTGTTTTCGCCAACGCGCGACATGTCGCGTGTACCTACGTGACTCATGCCTCGTCGATTACCCTGACGAAAACAATGCATTCGATCGCCGGACGATACCCTAAACTTAATCCACCCGATACCGAAACTATACCTGCTGATACCGTCGAATTTTCGATCGGCACGCCCTCGATCAAATTTGCCGCCATCCATCCATTCACCCCCTATCGCGTCCCAAAATCTTTCTCGTCCTTCCTCCATTTGACATTTTTCTTCAAACTCCATAGATATTTGCTTCCTTTGAGTTTCGCCTCCTGTCCTTCGCGTAACCTCAACGCAATTCTACTAATTTTACACGGTCACGAGATGAGCGGAATCTAAGTCCATGTAAATAATTAGAATCGTTGTACTCGATCAAACTCGAAAGAATCGCGATATAACGATAGGGCCGATCACAGATCGTAATTCGAACATTCACCGAACCTAGCCATTTAAACAAATAAAGACTCGTTTACTGGTTATCCAAATGGATCAACTATTTCAACATACGAACCTTGATTAACAGGCGCACTTTTTGCGTCGTATCACGATGAAAATTCAAGCGAACCTTGGTCAGTCGAGACAATATGGAACGTTTGACGATAGTGAACACGAAGACGACGGAAAGACGACAGCAACGACGAGGTGAACAACGAGGAAGCGACGCGACGACGGCACGGTCTCTCGCTACGTGCTTCCTACGACCGTTACCTTGACACCGTCGTGATGGACTGTGTCAACGAGGGTTTCGTCTCTCACCGGTTAATACCGATCGCTACCGACCAGTGCCGATTCATCGCCTATTGTTCGAATTTACTCTACAACTAGAACGTCGCCCAAATTTTCCAGGATTTCTATCTACCCGATTAATTGAGCCTGCTCGATGAACAGCGCAGTTAGGTTATGTATAGATTCCGTTCTTTTTTCCTGTTTTACGTAAATTACTTTCATCCTCGCATATAACAACGTTTTCTCAAAGTTGTATATCTCAAAGTTGCGTGATCGATCTTCTTCCTTTGCTTAACCTCTTACTTGGCCAATATGAATTAACGCTACTAGTATTAAATCAATCAAAATGACTGTTTAGAACGAGAAATTAATTTGTCTTTATTAATTTTTAATTCTTAATCATAAAAGTTTCTGAACAAAGGATCTGCCCTCCCCGTCCCATTACGTCCAATGAAACAAACGCTTACCATAAACCAAATTGTCTACGATATCATATGGTCTTCGTCTCGATTATTCATCAAGGGTGAGTTATGGCTAGTTGCTCGGTCCACTAGCTGTCCTCCGCTTTCTCCAAGGAAAATCGAATCTCAATTAGCCTTGGTCTATCAATTCTAGTCATGCTTTGAAACGTCTATTTTCGTCACCTGTTGAAAATCTTACATATTACAAGGAAACGACCGTACTGCGATTCTGTTCGTGACCGATTGTCACCGCTTTACGTTGGCGCTCCTCCTGAAGACTCCGATCGCCTGTCGATTTCAAACCAGACTAAGGGAGACTGTGTCGATCATAAAACGTTCTGCAATCGTTCCTTCGTACTCGTGCCCATTCCCGTCACCGCGTCCACCGCCACTCTTATCTTGGTTATTTTATTTCCCTGAGCTGCGCTTTCGTGACACGCTCTTCTTTCACTATCCTCGCTTAACTTTCGCTTTCGATCACTCCACCTTCTAATCCTACTTCCCTTCCTAGATGGTTCTTCTAATAATCCAACGAGAAACATATAAAATGCATCTATTACCTAGAACGAGATCTTTTTGTTTTTTTAAGACTACATTGCTCGTCGCAACTATTTATTCTATTAATATGTTTAGAGATTATACTAAAATCGATAGCGATCGCTTTCGCATCGAGAAAAGTACAACGCAAGAACGAGCCAAGAGAAAGCCTTTTCGATTCGCTTGGCGTTATATGTTTGCAACCATATTTTTTTCGAAAAAGTAAAAACGTCATTTTATTCGTGCGTGATAGCAACTTCGAACGCTGCTCGGACGCAAAGCAGACTTGTCGTTAGTTGCAAGGTTTTCCACGAGAGGTCGTTCATCGTTTACGCACTGTCTTAGCGCAATACATGAACGAAAATGAAAATTCATTTCGCTACAAGATGGCGTGCGTGTACGTTTTGTTTTCAGAACTTTTGGAGTGTTAGGTTATGTGGCAACGAATTATCGTTCAGTGTACACACGTTAAATTTCGCGAACTTTCTCTTAAATTCAATCACTGAATTATCAAGATAAAAGGAAAGTAACGAATTACATCTGTAATTGTTCTGCTTGTTCTCCCTTTCGAACTGAGGTAATGGACAGAATAGGTATAAACGGAAATGTACGATAGATATTATTTTGCGACCAGTTCCAAAGGATTTAGCAGAAGATGCTTCAGACGCTACGCGAACGTTCGCAAAAACGCAAGAAGTTGCTCGCTCAAACGGTGAGAACTATTCAAACGTAGTATCATGACTTTGAGGTTGTGATCGCAAACAAGAGTTTGTGAATGGTACGAATTCGTTTCTTCCATGTAGTTAGGTGTTTCGAGTGTAGACGAGTTACGGCAAATTCTTGGAACGGATGTGGACGATACGCAGAAGAAAAAATTGAAATCGGTATCAGAGAAATCGGAGAACGGAGTGAAAGATTTAAAAGGTGAGACAGCTCCGACCGACGAAATCGTTTACAAAGACTCGTCGACGTTTCTAAAGGTAGGCGAGTTTGTATTCATAACCAAGCAACTATCTGTTTCCATTTTCGACTACGAATTTATTTTTTAAGGGAACGCAATCGTCGAATCCGCATAATGACTACTGTCAACATTTCATCGACACGGGTCAACGACCTCAAAATTTCATTAGGGACGTGGGTCTGGCAGACAGATTCGAGGAATACCCGAAACTGCGGGAGTTGATCAAGTTGAAAGACGATTTAATTGCCGAAACCGCAACACCACCCATGTACCTAAAAACCGACCTGCTTACGTACAATTTGAAGGAACTGAATTGCAAGTTCGATGTAATTTTGATCGAACCTCCTTTGGAGGAATACCAACGCACCTGCGGTGCTACAAACGTGCAACTTTGGAATTGGGATCAGGTGAGTAGAGATTATAAAACGTACCTCTTCTCTACTCGTAACGCCTTTATTAAAAACAATCTATATTCGTAGATAATGGAATTGGATATCGGCGAGGTAGCGGCCAATCGGAGCTTCGTGTTCCTGTGGTGCGGTAGTAGCGATGGACTAGATATGGGACGTTTCTGTCTTCGGAAATGGGGTTTTAGACGATGCGAAGACATATGCTGGATTCGCACCAACATTAATAACCCGGGGCACAGTAAAAACCTGGACAGCAAGGCCGTACTTCAGAGAACCAAAGAGCACTGCCTAATGGGTATCAAGGGGACCGTCAGACGATCCACTGATGGAGATTTCATTCATGCAAACGTCGATATTGATTTGATCATTTCGGAGGAGCCCGAATATGGTTCTATAGAAAAGCCTGTCGAGATTTTTCATATAATCGAACACTTCTGTCTCGGCAGACGACGGTAAGCAAGAAAGGCATGTACATACGTATCAGTGCGTTCAACTCATTCAGCTAATCAACAATATTTCTCAAACTACATAGACTGCATTTGTTTGGTCGAGACAGTACTATTCGACCAGGGTGGCTTACTGTAGGCCCTGAGCTAACCAACACGAATTTCAACGCAGACCTCTATACCAGTTACTTTGCCAACGGTCAAATCACCACTGGTTGTACAGAACGTATCGAAGCTCTCAGACCAAAGTCTCCACCGCCAAAGGGAAAAGTGGCTGGTCGAGGTAGAGGCGGTTTTACTCGGGGACGTGGTAGAGGAAGGTAAAACGGTCCACCATCGATGATCGTTTTAAATCCTTTCTTTACATATTGTAATGATCAAATACACCACACGTTGCCAGAACGTTGACAACCAGATCACCACATCTCTTCCGTTAAAGGATTCGATATCACGTGAAGAAAACTTGTACCTTTGTATTGTACGATAATTTGTTTTACATATTGTGTTATAGCGTATTTTGAATACATCGCGCTACCGAATATTCCAATTCTCTTCAATTACATGTAAATATATATAATCACGCAACGAATTAGTTAACGCGCGAATGATATCGAATTATCGGGCATTTCTCTCACACCCTGACTTATAATTTAGAGTCGAATATCACGATGTTTCTAATAATATACACCGCATTACGTGTAAATACTTTATCCATTTGCTTCCTATTTGGAATATTTTGTAACGCAAACCAATATACAACATGTTTGAAATAAAGTCCAATGTCGAATCGATGGTCACCGAGAATATCAATGCTTTATGTCTACTTATGCGTGTGGGTCGCTTAACAATATATCAATCATTCACCGGCACAATTAGCCGAGAGTTTCTAAATTTTCGTCTAATTGCTTAAGAACGATTATACAAATCTTAGCATCTTAAGTATACGCATTCTTAAAAAGCAAACGCGATTATTTCGAAACGTTTGAGATCCGGTCATATTACTTTGTACTTTGTGTCTTGAGAATATTGAAATTTCTATAAATACAACTTACTATATAGTTAACTACATTTAGAACTTTTATACGATCCACGGAAACTTACGAACATACTTCTTGGCCCCAGTAAAGCTTCCGGTAGTATAGAATACGTATTCGATAAATGGTTCGCATTTTCTCGCATCTGAAACTTTCCACGAACTTTAAACGTGACGAAGAGGAACCAATCATGCTTGACGACAATCGATTTACGACGCTTTTAAATTATAGATTTCATGGAATAACATCCTTTGATTTTCATCGCTGACGCATCGCCAAAAGTTTACGAAACGTTCGTTTCATAATCATTCGTATAACTTCTAAATCTACGTACGATTACTATGCTCGGCGAGTACAATGAATTAAAGAATGGAATTGTCTCGGCAATAAAAAATATAGAATACTGGATGTGCTTACCGATTCGGTTCATTGAACGTCCGAGAGAAAGAAAAGCTTGCGAAACCAAAATTATCGTTTGAATAAAATCACGAAAAGAAGAAGATGACAAATTCATTGCCTTGAAACAATGATCGTCGATATGCGTAAAAATATCGAACGACGAACCTTGCGGTCAACGCGAGTATAAAATATATTTCTTTCTAGCTAATTACATATTGTCGTCGATATAAAATATACGAGAAACGAGTATCTACAAATTAAAATTCATCAACGGTACGATCGGTCGTCGAAAGTATAAATTAGAAGGTGTTTAATCGTCCGAGTTAAGAAACGCGTCTTTTTTTTTTTTTTTTTCACGCAGTCTTCCATACAGCGATTCGCTGGAAATGATCACATTTTTTTCTTTTCCCAAAAATGCCGTGTAAGCGAAGAGAACTATCTTACACATGGTAAAAGTGATTAGACAGAAAAAGAGAGAGAGAGAGAGAGAGAGAACGAGAAAAAGAAAGAAACGCAATTTTTTTTTTTGAAATTCTACCAGCTATTAAGAAGAATACGAATATATATATATATATATTTATAGCGATGAACTGGCAGGCACAGGCAGAACTCGTTGGTATCGACTGATCGATTCGTTCGTGAGCAAACGATGAGTCGCAGTGAAGTGGACCGTTTTTGAGAGTAGAGTTTAGTTCTGATCGGTCTCCATCGGATCGGTCTACAGTTTCAAAGTCACAAATAGGTCGACTCCCCTGTAAGCAGAGTCAATGTGAATTACGTGGAAAGTTGACTTGTTAGCATATATATATACATAGTTAACGAAACGCAAAACGCAAAATCGCGTCGAGCAAATGCGTACCTGTATAAAAGAATTTAAATTTCTGCGAATGCGAGTGGCAAGGATCTCGGTTTTCTCCGTTTCCTACTTTATGCAGGGTGTTTCCTAGCGTATTTCATAAGAACAAACAAAAATCATCGTTAAAACAGTAAACTCGCACTACGTTTACAAAAGTTCGAAAAGGAAGAACAAAGAAAAGTAAAAGAGATGTGGAAAAATGAAACGAACAAAATAGAGAGGAACAACGTGTTGTTTGATCGCGTCCTCCGATGCTCGATAACCTTTCTTTTTTTTTTTTTTTTTTTTTTTTTAAATGATCGAAAATATTGGAGGGGACGATATGTGGAGAGTTGTATTCGTATATAATATCACAGAAAAAAATAATGCATCTTATTTATATTTTGAACATTCCGCATGAATCATATAAAAGTTAGTTTTAAGAGATATCACTTATAAAACGATATTCATGAGCTTCGTATGAGAAAAAATATGTCCGAGAAGCGTGTACGTTACAAGAAGTAACAATATGGTACATACGTATGCCATAATTATTGGTACGTAAAAACGTATTTAGTAAGTTTACCTTCTTCGTTACTTTTAGAGGGTAAAAAACTGAGGTATCGCAACGATTGCTAGCGAGTCGACGTTAGTTCAGTGAACTACAGATGCGATTAAAATAGTTCGAGCGAGGTAAATTTACTAATTCGTTCGAGGTAATCCAAAACTCGCTACCTGATAACACGAATAAGTATTTCATTCGCTCTTGCGCTGTTTTCGATCATTGCACGCACACACGCACGCATTCTCTCTCTCTCTCTCTCTCTCTCTCTCTCTTTCTCTCTCTTCTCCTCCTTTTCTCTCCTCCCTCCCTTCCTCTCTTCCATTTTATCAACCATCAAATTTAATTTCGATGACAAAAAGAAAACCAAACATAGAAATAAAGATAGATTCTGAGACGCGGGATCAGAATTTATTCGATAAACGAGAATGAGCTTTTTTCTCGATGCATTCTCTTCGACATACGTGAATCGCGTATCAACGTATTTATCGTGCCATAACTAATTTTATGCAAATTTCATAAGTTTACGGTACTTATATCAACGAACGGAAAGATGCACCAGCGAACGATAACGAACGACCGCATTTTTTTGACTTAACCGTGCGCGCGTATTCCTATTCGTATTCGTAATCTTGTCTAAGGCTCGTGGCTAAAATCTATGCGAACGATCAACTCGGCAAGTTGGCAAAAGAGAGAAAGCGTCGATGTAAACACGCGAAATTTCAACATACTAATACATTTCGTTAAAAGGAATAAGTTTTTGCAATATCATCTCTTGTTGCACATACGGACTCGGTCGATTTTCAATTTTCTTCCGTAGCGCGCGTGCGACTTGTCCGGTCTGCGTATCGGTCTGAGCGTATACATAATGGAAAAGTTCGTACAAACGAACAAAACGAAGATACAATTAACAGCGAAATTAGAAGAAATGCCAGTTGGAACGATGCATGACGCGACTCTATTTGTCATCATCGTTTTTAATTGCATCGAGTTACGAACTATCGTATCGCAACGTACAAGCTATGAGTTAGGAAAGGACGGCGTCAGAAACGATTCTTGTTGCGTTCTCTAAATTCATTTGTATCCTTTGCATATTCGATCAAATGGACGTTTCTCATCCAAAAGCTTAAAGAATTCGCGTATTGTGCGAGCGCTAAGGAAACAACGATACCTTTTATTCGAACAAAATTTCGCGAAAAATTTCGATCTACATCGAACGTTACTACGGTCGCAGGCGTGTACCAACTTTTTAAACGCATCGCGAACATCGTAACGTTACAATGTGATCTTTTTTTCTTTCTTTCTTTTTTAGCCGTAACACAGAGCAGAACCGCATAGCTTCCGAGTCCGACATCTATGGTTTTTCTGTCTTTCTTTTTTCTCAATTTTGCTTTTTCTTCAGACCATGTAAACGAACAGCGATCAGAAACATTCGTAGAACATCCGATGAGTCGGTGTAGAATCTATTCGACGATATCGTCGTAACGATTTATCGATTAACGTCGTATCGCCTTCTACTTTCGAAAAGAATAAAAACTGCGAACCCTACACCGAATAGATTCGTTTATACAATTCTACTTTTCACGGCGCAATTCGCAAACTTTTCATAAATACCCTTAGCTTAGGTAAAAGCAAAAATGTTTATGCGCGCCGTGATCACGAGTCGAAGCGAAACATTGCACGGCCAGATTTTTCATGACTATGTAATACTTGGACGACTCACGCACGATACATTCTACATCGCTCGTCTATTTTCCTTTTGTTACGCTCTTTTCCTCATTTTTATTCTTTTTTGCGCATATACATAAGTATCTGTGATCGCAAAATTCGTCAGATAAGATCATTCGATATACATATTCCTTTCGGTAGATTTGTCATAGTGAAACAAGTTTTGCTAAATTATAGCGATTGCAATAGAAAAACATAAAGTTACGTGTTTAGCTAATGTGGTGATACAACGTGTATCGATTCGATCGTCTTTACAGAGGGAAAACAAAGTTAATACACAAGTACGATAAACGTCGTCGTTATCGAACGAAGAGCAAGCGACATCCTCGGCGTTGTGGTTACCGATGTTAGAGTTCTCGTGAATATTGGTGATGCTGATGTTCTTCTTGTCCTTACCATTCTTGTTGCTGTATTTATTGACTTACAATTTATTAACGTTACGAAAATAATCTTGCTTTTTTTTTTTACAGCATTATTCTTCCATCTGGATTCATAATCTATATAAACACACTTTCTTTCTCAGCCTATAAGACCGACGCGGCTATTTCTTCAAACACCAGCCATTGTCTCGTATTCGCGAGAATGCGCAGTTTCACCGACAAAACGAGATAAGCGTTACACAAGCCGCATTATGTATCTTTAATACGCTGAGCATGGAACTTCTCTTTACCATTTACATCGATTCTTTTTTTTTATAACGTTTAGGCTTTCCACTCTTCTTTTTCATTTTCTTCTTCCTTTTACTTCTACCTTTCAGATTTTGTTCAGAGAACTTCCAGCTCGTTGATAATAAATATAAAATACATGGTTTAAAAAAAACATTCGTTTATATTTATGCTTGGTGTTTGGAAATAAATTCCAATGGAATTCTACGGTCAAACATATTCAACGAAAAGAAAGAATATGTGTGTAGCACGAGCCAAACTGATGCGCATTCGTCAAAGAAGTTAAGAAAGAAAGAAAGCGACATATTTTTGAGACACGAATCTTTGAGATACGAAACAAAATTTCGGTACTGATATAAACGTTCTCTTTGGCTTGTTGAAACTAATATGCGTCGTCTAACAACACTTTACATGTCGTTAAAAGGACACGATCGTTTGTTCGAGCGTAACATTCCAATCGAGCGTACATCTTCGATAATAAAGATGATAGTCGAATTTCTAATGTCCGCATGTGAATATGCGAGAGACAGCAATGTCGAAGAGTGTAGAGGGATGACTGGCGATGAACTCACAAAACATCTATCATTCCTCCGTCTGATAGAAGGCGGTATCGTCCAACACGCTGGTCCATGTCCACTAAGGGTGAACAGACATATAGAGAGGCAGTTGGTCAATATTGTGTATTTCAATTCTTAGATCGAATCTATATCTAAATACGGTGCGGTGCGGTGGAGGACAAAGTGAGCTCACTACCAAAATATCTATATATTTCTCTTCTTCTTCTCTTATCCACATTTCTTTTTAAGTAAATTTCTCTCTCACTCCCACTCTCTCTTTCTTCCTTTCTTCCTTTTTATTCTTTTTGTTCGCGCGCACATTCTTCCAAAGATTCACGTTTCTCGTCATCTTTTATCGACAATAAACGCGCACGATAGAGTAAACGTGTTAGTGATTAACGATTGAACAGATCACCCAACACACGTACCCACACCGTATTAAATTTATACAAAAAAGATTTAACGCGCGATAACGAGACAACAGCACGTAGCATTATATTCGGACATGCGAAAGAAAAGGGGAAATTACAAAGCTGTATCCATTAAATCACATTAAAATACTATATAGCATTCTCCAAAGACCAAAACGCTCTTAAAGATCGTGTAAACGGAAGAAAAAATAACATGCAAGATAACAAGATAACTTCTACGGAGCAAACCAAATGGAGAAATTTTCATGATCGACATTTGATACAATTTTGAATGCTGTACAGGCATAACGTGATCTATAAAGCTCAAATTTTGTATTTGGCAGAAGCACATTCTGATACATTCGCATGACACGCTGCCAATATACAAAATGCTACATTTCTGTCTTGTGCAACAAATATTTCACGCTATGCAAAGAAAAATGATGTATAATTATTATATAAAATACTATTCGTCGTTACAGCGGCATACATTAAAAGGCAAAAGAATTTGTATATCCATATTCAAATACGGTCTCATGAAGGGTCAAGTATGTTACACTCTTCTGCCAAATTATTAGTTTAGAATGTGCTTCGGATACGTACAATGTTTGAGTCCAATCAATGAGCCAAGCGCTTCATAATCCTCCCGTAAATAAGGAACTACAAGGAGAAAGCGTTACAAACGATGTACATATTTTATTTTTTATAAATAGAAAGGAGAAGTAGTACATAGATAAATATAAAAGGGTAGGGAACCATAAGCAAGTATGTAATGAACAAAATTTTTTGTAGTAGGAGTTTTAAAGTAAAGTTTGCATATTACAGAGAATCGGAAGACGTAAGTATATAGAAAGTTCTAAAAGTGTACTATTTAAAACTGCAATGCATGTGTAACAGCATCCATAAACTATTTGTTACAGGAATACATTTGAGATATAAATATACGTTTATACGCTTAAAAATCGCTAATATTTTGTTTGAAATATTAACAATAATAATAATAATAATAATAATAATAATAATAATAATAATAATAATAGTAGTAGTAGTAGTAGTAGTAGTAGTAGTAGTAGTAGTAGTGGTAGTAGTAGTAGTAGTAGTAGTAGTAGTAGTAGTAGTAGTAGTAACAGTAGTCGTAATAGTAGTAGCGGTAGTAGCAGTAATAGTAGTAGCAGTAGTGATGGTAGTGGTCGTAGTGGTAATAGCGGTAATAGTAATAACAGTAGTAGTAGTAGTAACAGTAGTAGCAGTAGTAACAGTAGTAGTAGTGGTAGTAGTAGTAGTAGTGATGGTGACAGTAGTAGTAATAATAGTAATAGGAATAAAATAATGATAATAATAATGATGTCTCTGATGGTGGTATTAAAATAACGATAAAACAGCAGTAGCAGTTGCAGTATTAAAGATAATAATAATAATGATGATGATGATGATGATAATGATAATGAATCAAAGTAACAGAAGTAGAAGTGAAAGTGATAATAGCAGTAGTGGTAGTAGTAGTAGTAGTAGTAGTAGCGATAGTAGTAGTAGCAGTAGCAGTAGCAGTAGCAGTAGCAGTAGCAGTAGCAGTAGTAGTAGTAGTAGTAGTAGTAGTAGTAGTAGTAGTGGTGGTGGTAGTGGTGGTGGTAGTAGTAGCAGTAGTAGCAGTAGTGGTAGTAGTAGTAGTAGTAGTTGTAGTGGTAGTAGTAGTAGTAGTAGTAGTAGTAGTAGTAGTAGTAATAGTAGTAGTAGTAGTAGTAGTAGTAGTATAATAATAACAACAACAACAACGATAATAATAATAACAACAACAACAACGATAATAATAATAACAATATTAACTAATGATAATAATAGTAATAATTAATAATAAGAGTACATACAAAGATATAGCAATGATATAATTAATAATCATAAGTATAATAGTATCACAAAATAATCATTACAGAATATGTAATAGAGATGTACCAATTTCACGAATTAAAAATATTACAGACATCCGATAACTATGGTTATTATTAACTACCAACATGCAGTGATACAAAAATCAGTGTAAAATTACAATGTATCAAGGTTTTGATATAATATTCCTAAACATACACCAAAAAACAAGATAAAATTTTGAATATTTGCATTCTAAATATTAAAAATTGCCAGGCTTCATCTATCTTTTGCATACTCATGCATGACACGATAAATATAATGTTAATCATGAAAATTATTAAACATGTACAAGTACTACAATCTATAAGAACAATTCAGAGAGGAACTACATATTGACAAACGATGAAATTTTCAAAGAATGACAATCATCCGAATATCTAATCCCTGGTGGTTAGAGAATTGTTCAATTATAATAATATTAACTACGTATTTACAAAACTAACATATATAAAAGTCTAAAATCACCGTATATTAACAGCTTCAAAGATATCTTTCTATTTATACGTATTAACTATTCATAATCAGAATTCCATGTTGTTTGATACTTTGTGTACCTCTATTATGCTTTTCTCGATAATGTAATTATATTATTAACAACAATCACATATAAGTTTCACCGAAATATTCGTAAGTTTTCTGTTTTACTCTAATAAGACCTTATGAATTTTTACATAGTCGTATCATACGTAGAGATTTTAATTCATCACATGTTCAAATGCGTAAGTGATCGAAAGAAAAATGGATCATTTTCTAAATAATAATAAATTTCATAATTTCTGATCGTGTTCAATTTTTTTTACAACTTAAAAAAGAGAAACGGGAGAAAAAGAAAACAGGAAGAAAAAGAAAAAAAGAAATGTGAGAAAAACTCTTCTCACACTTGATAATGAGCAGACAGATGAAAAATTGCAGATTAATGATAACAATTAAGTGAAACACGCGAATGTGTGTGATTGAACATAAAGAAAGATCGTTGCGGTTTTGACGCGAGTAAATTTAGAGGTAATAGGTAAGTAGGAAATGAAAACGGAGCGAATAGAGTCTCATAAGGAAACTTTGTGTACGTATCAAGTCACAACTTTCAATACTAATTTATTTATCGACAATTTATTGCTACCTAACAGTATGCGTATCCGCTTCGTAATCATATCCATATACGCTTGAATTATGACTGCGTAGCTGTACGAAAATCTGTAAAACCTATATTTATATACACAACACACACACACACACATATATATATATGTATGTATATGTATATCTAATAGAAAAATAATTAATTAGTAAAATCAGTATTAGATCGTTTTCAAATTCATTTTGCAATGTATGCAATTCTTTCTTTGAATGCCATTTCGCAAGTCTTATTCTCGTAAATTTATTACGACATGTATATATTTAATTTGTATGTAACTATTATTATTCGTTCCACAAATCTGTAACTCAATGCACAATTTCCGAATCGATATTCGATACGGACGACATTTCAATGGTTGCACTATAATTCAACAAACGTAAAATATCAGTTTTAAGACCGCTTCTTTAAAACTGAATTTTACGAGGTTTCGCTAAATATTTCTGTGTACATTTGTCGCGAATTTTTCGTGTAACTTTGTACCCATAAAAAAAAAAATAATAATAATAATTTAAAAAACAGCAAACGAATAGAAAGAAAAAATAATAAAACACTTCTCTCAAATTACATGTAATTATGTAAAAGAAAGAAGTTAATATCCTTAAGGTAACATTATTCGATTAGGTAATTTTTGAATATTTGCACACGATATAATCCTAGTACCGCAGTAACAAAGATTCACACACGATAATTTGCTCGATAGAACACGATAACATAATTGAAATTAGATGTATCTTGTCATCGATATGAAAATCGTGTTTGCAAGATATCAAGAATTACAACTTTAAAAAATTGCACAGCCTGTTAATCTATAACATATTTCTATTACAAAATTGAAAGAATTAAATTTTCTGTACATTTGTTATCTTACAAATTTTGGCTACAACCTTCTACTCAAATCTATGCGAATTAGTTTTGCTATTTCCAAAATGTTAACGATCATCACATTGTATAAGGCAATCAGGATACATTTAAGTTATTTATCTGTTTCATAATGCCACGTCGAATACAAGTACAAACGGTAAAATGTTACGATTACAAATTGTCGCGCTTCTTACTCCCGTACTTATTGCATTAGTCAATTATTTTCTATAAGTTGGCTTTGTCATACAATTACAAAACAAATACTAGTTTCGTACATAGTACGTGATTACATAATTGCATAAACGCAAAAGACGGCACTTTCTCTTCAACACTAAGAATTCTCTTATTTGTTTGTTTGTGTGTATGTGCGTGAGCACGCGTGCGCGCGTGTGCGTATGTACATATGTATATTCACACACATACATCAAATTTTACTACTTTACTTCAGACAGTTAAAATAAACAATCATCGAAACAAAATACTTCAGGAAATCTAATGAAAAATAGATGGAACGTACATGGTAGTCATAATAGAGATTAATTTTTTTTTCAATAATTTTTAATAATAAATATCCAATAATTTCTATTCAGAAAAAAAGATCGTAATCTTGAATCTTGAATACTGAAACATCTTAATATTTTGCAAACAATATCTGCTATGCAAAAATATACAATATCTTAATTTGCAGTTCTTTTATTTCGGGACATTCGATGGAATCTACTTAGTATCGACTATCTCAGATATATTATCAATATCAAAAGCATTTGTTAGATGTAGAATCAATAACTTTGATTAATTATAACTTTAGAACTACAACAAAACATTAAACATTCATTCGATAAATGTTATCTTACCGAAGGAATAGTATCGAAATATTCTGATATTCTACTGATTTCATAAAAATTCTCTACCAAAGTATTTTTTAAGTCTTCTTATCTTTCGAAACTGATCAGCCTAAATCTTTCTATAGACACATATTATTGTTCATTATCAGAGGATATTAGATAAAATCGATGCATTTAAGAACTTATCGAATGCTAATTTTTCATGCTAGCATAACAAAAAGAAACTAATAGCACGACCTGGTTTCACATAAAGTCATTGTAAAGCTCGAATGCCAGTTCAGAGAACTCAGCGTTTAAGTACAAGATACGATAAATATATGTATATATACATATGTACGTGTATATACATATACAAATATATATTTCTTTTTATGTGTCTAACGTGGCCGAACGTATGAGAGCTGAAGAACGTTTCACATTGCCAGTGCTTTGCCGATGACTACTTCTACTTTTATCCCCATGCGAGAGTAAACCTTTTGCAGTTTCTCTGAGACTAGCTCTTTGGTGGATACTAACGTGTGTACGGCTACTGCTGTGTGTAAGAGGATGGTGATTCACCACCAGAGATGCAGAAGACTCACCAGATTCCCCATCTTCATCTCCCGTCGTATCACCAGTTGTGTCGCATTCACTGCTATCCGCTTCGCTTGATTCGCTCGGGGTATCTTGTCCTCCCATTCCTATTTGTATACCCTCTCCTGTTCTATTTGTTGTCGCTGATACGCTTTGCGATATATTACCACCCATCCGATGCATAAATAAGCTAACCTACAACAACGTTCAATCAGTTAGAATAAAATGATTGTTCGTAGAATAAAATTCGGATGAATATAATATACATATAAAACGCGACAAATGTGTGTGATTAATTTACTCATCAAATGTGATCAATTATATGTACTTACTTTAAAATCAGCGCTATACACTTTGTGATGTTTATCCTTGTGTGCGTCATCCAGACCCCATTTATCTATACTTAAAACAAGAGTAGGTGGCATAGGTCCGAGACTAGCTAAGGATCCGGCTCTGGGTTTCATGTGCGACATAACCACTGGTAATTCCATAGTTGCACCATCGCAACTCAATGCCCTAGTTGAACGCTCAACTGGTAACTCTCCATTATCGTATTCAGGCGATAAGTAGTCTCGTACGAAGAATGTATTGAACCAAAAATGAAACAATTTTTCCTAGGTACGGAGCGAACGAATTGATTAAGTATGTTATGAGAAATTATGAATCTCATTAATTTTATCTGAATATGTACCTTTCGCTTCATTTTTGGTCTATTAAAGAAATCCACTCGTATATCTCCCGTCAATGCTATGCTGTGTTTTAAAGGGATGCTGACTGTGCGCATTCCTTTTCGTACTTCTACTATATCAGAGCTAAATATTTTTTTCTTAGATTCCGATATTACGCAATGCAAATCTAAAATACAAAAACTCTATGTAATCATATTTTGCATCTAATTTTTTCAATGTATCCTCAGTAGCTCATTATTCTTACATCCTTGACCTCCATGAAAAATAGGTGCTGGATCCAATTGTATTTTTCGTAACAACAATGTAACTGGTTGATAATCTAGTCCTTCTTGTACAAGAGTAGCATAATAATCCACATACCTCCTCTGTGAAGGTATTGTTACCCCCTTCCTAAATAATAAACAATATTAATAAAACAATTCTCAAATAAGAGTTCATACATAAGAAGAACAAAAGATAATATAATCACCTATCGTGTGTTCTTTTAGTTCCATAGTAATTAAGGGCTTCTGTGGCAGTGGGAAATTGTTTAGTATGAAGAAGGTAACAACACACCATTACACCCGTCCGACCTTTACCAGCCTTACAGTGTACGACAGCTACATTTTCTTGATGACGAGAAAGCCATTCGTGCACGTCTTCGCAAAATGGTCTGATTTGATCCAACATTGGTGGATTATGATCATCAAACGCATATGTAGCTACCCTTTGTTTAAATTTCTTAAAATCATAAGATCTCTCTGAACATCTGAAAGATATAATTGGTTTAAAATTTATTTCTTGATCCTTTGATAAAATAAACAAAAATAAGCATAAAAGAGTGTTTGAAATGCTTACAGATTGTAAATCTTATAATGATCTTTATGCCTAGATTCCAACAGTTTAACAACATCATCTATGTGATTCCTATACACTCCTTCTAACTTTTCAGCTGGAAAACCCATTGCTATTAAGTTATCTCTTATATCTGTTGTTAACACACCATGGTTAAGGAATGTAGAAACAAAAATATCAATACATATCGAGAAATTATGCTGATAATTGTGAAAAAAGGATACATGTGAGATCAAGGTCAAAGCCATCTTCTGTGAAACGCCTACGACGTTTGCTCACCATTCCCTTGATACGGTTGGTCATCTTCATATTACTGATAGTGTTGGACATACTTGGCTGACTGAATTTTAAATCCCCTCCCTCAGTTCCAATAATTTCAGTCTCCACTTCTTCTTGATAACAAAATGACAAGATTGCCCATGACCATTGCTAGAGAAAAATGACAAAATTTTGGTGCTAGACTGTTAATTATAATTATAACAGATGTAACATATGTATATACATCCATACATTTGATTCGTATCTTTAGAACAAAATTAAGAAATGCATTATACAAACATTGACAAGTAATACAAAAATCAAGATGACGGAATACAAAAAAAGGATAAAAGATAAACCTATATTTCAATTTGAACGTAAATGGTAGATATAGAACCGTTAATAACATACTCGTATAAATACTGTGAACTTAATCTTCATACAATCGTTGACAAAATCAGAAGTACAGTCAATAAAAAGCATTTTCAGAGTTTTACAAAGTAACGATTATAGTCTCATGTTTTTTATGATAAATTAAAATCGTACATGAATGCGGTAAGAAAAACTGACACTTGGAACATGGCGAAAAAGAAAGAAAAGAAATGATAAACGATAAACATTCGCGATTTATGGTCATTTGGTTACAAGTTCGTTATCAAAAGAACATTACTCGCAAGAAAACGCCGTGTAGAAGCGTCGATGAAAAGTTAGGTTAAGCACCGTTTATAATACATCACAGAGGCCACTTAACACCGCGGTACATTTTCACGCCAGTTTCACCGATACATTGTCCATCTTCTCTTTAATTTAATGTTCACATATCGTTTATAGGAGACTTGCATCAGATTTTAAAGAAATCGTTCGAGATACCATATTACTTTTGAAAAGTAAAAAAACAATCTTTTCTCGCATGTAACGTAAAATTCACTCCAGTCCTTTCGGAGCATGTTCAACTACGATCTAGCGGCACTCCCAGTTACGGTGAATTTCTAAAGAATAAAGTTAGCATCGATAAAAATCTCTCGAGTGCTCCATGGAATCCGTTGATCTAATTGCTTTATAATCGACAAGTTTTGTCTAATCACACCAATAAACGTATAAACTGGTTCAGAAGTTTCCGTTCACAGAAGAATCACGTTTTGGTGGCGTAATCGTGTCATCGTGTCAAAGTAGTAATATGAACTCAAACCACATTCTATCACGAAAATAAAGTGGTTTTTGGACAAAGAATTTATACAGATGTAATAAACGCACATATTCATGAATACGACCGTGAGGAACAACACAATGTCTATGTTGCATCCTCAATTTGCCAACATGGATAGACACGCACACGCGATACGGACACTCACCACTAACGCATAAGATCATGCATCGCGATTGTTGCGGAATGGTTGTCCACTCTGCGAACGAACCGTCGTGATGTTACGCAGGATTTTACAGACGATCGTACCGGAATCCGATTGAAATCGTCGTTTTTTCTTTCCTCTTTATCTCCATCTTTTCGTTAAATCGTTAACGAAGGTCAGGCGGAAAAATGAAGAAAAAGTCCAACTTAATTAACGAACAGAAGTTTTCTTTGTAACATCCATTTTAAACACAGTTTACATCTTATGTGAAATGTAAAATCTCCCTCAGCCACCTTTGTCACTAGAAGCGCCATTCACAACGACGCGTTCATATCGCGTTTACTTGCGCTTCTCCCTGCAATGCTTGATAACAGCATTTATGTACCTTTTCTTTTAAGAAAATATTCTCCTTTCTCGTCTATTCTCGGCGTTTCACCGGTATTACTGCCGTATCTTACCGAAAGAAGAAGAAAGGAACAGGGTAAAGGTTCACAGAGGCTTTGTCATCCTAGAAGTTTCATCCCGGAAACTTTTGCTGCTCTTCTCTGAAATACTCCGTCGGTATCCTTTTTTTTGCGCATGCGTTTTTTCTATTCCTTCTTTTTTTTTTTTATTTTTATGCTTCCTTTTTATCAAATATTTCTATTAAACTACAAAGATTATTTCTCTAAACATTTTATAAATGCCGATTCCTTACACTTAAAATCGTATTTTATTAGTACTATTAATTTTTTCTTCGTTGTATTACAAATGCTGATTAAAAGTTATTGTAATTTTTAACCAAATGCCATATAGAAATACATAGAAACAAACTATTTAATATATGAAACTATAATTCTTTTCTTTTTTATTTCATAAATTTGCATTATCTTTCACAAAAAATTATTTTCGAACAGTGTTAACTTTTCTATACACGTACTGTCAAGTTCGTTCATAGTCTCAATCTCAAGTTTAAATTATTTGTGCATTAGATATAATAATTTCTTTATCGCTGCTAATTTTGTTTTTATCAATTGCGAAGACGCGATTAATAGTAATATTCGAAATATCTGCTTATTTATGAACGAGTATTATGAATTCTTATCTGTACACTGATAAATACAAAAGTTTATACATTTAAGTAACAATTAATTAACAAATTAATTTACATAACAATAATCAAGATATATCCATATTGATTACTTTCTTATATTAATCGAAATCACGTATATACACTTAAATGCACTTGTCCTTACACACATTTAGAAATTACTTTCGAAAAAAAATCGCGGACATATTTAGAAACCAGTATGATTAATTTTAATTCACTAACTAATAAAAAAGAAATTAAAATCGAATTAAATTAAAATGGCAAAATATAAATGTTGAAAGATTCAGTGACTTTTAATCAAATTGCGTGTGAAGAAAGTAGAGGCTTTTTTACATCATCTTCGTATCATAAACCTTATTAAACCAATGTGTTGTATACAGCATAATAATTTAAATTATACTCAAATTTTTTCTTCTTGAAATATATAAGTTAGTAATTTTATCAAACGTCATTTTATATTATATACATGTTTATGCATATATACATTCTTCTTTCACGCGCTCCATTCCTTTTAGTGTAATTATTTACCAATTATAAAATTTTTCAGTAAGGCAGAAATTTTTTTACACACATTTGGATATTTGAAAAAGAGAAATATTACTATAAAATTGTTTCCCTAACTTTTTTTTTTTAAATAAAAGAATTTTAAAGTAGATTGATATATTATAATATCTTGTTTAATCTATATCAAATTTAAGAGCACTAAGAGTACCCGTATGTATTTTAGATGTTCTTATTTTTCTGTATGATGTAAGAAGATCTTCCATTGTTATAGGTCGTACTGCATCATGATATTCCTCATCGTCAGTACTGGTAGTCCTTATGTCTCTGCAATACAAAAAAAAATTAATTATGCATTTTAATATCAACTTTTACAGATATTCTTAAAGTAATGATTAAACATAAATATTAACTGTGTATGAGTTCGCAAATAATCTCGAACACGATAAATAGACGCATTTCTGCAAAGTTCTTGCAGATCTGACCCAGAAAAGCCTTCTGTTATATTCGCCAGTTTTGCTATATCCACATTATCAGCTACTGGTTCATGATTTAAAATCAGTTCCAGGAGTTGCGTTCGTTGTTGCTCATTCTGAAATATATATCATTATATATATAAGAACTGTATGTTACATATGCAGTAAATATGCAATATTTCATACATGAATATGTGACATATATGCAAGAACACACGATTTTTTTTATCAATTTGTATAAATTTTATTTACTGGCAAACCAATGTGGAAAGTAGCTGGCATACGTCTAAGAATAGCTCTGTCTAAATCTTGTGGTCTATTAGTAGCACCCATTATTATAACAGTGCAAGAAGGATCTGTAATTAATCCATCCCAAAGAGACATAAATTGTGCCTTCATCATTGCCGTTGCTTCATGATCTTGTGAATTACGTGCTCTTAAAAATGAATCTATGAAAAAATCCACAGAATATTTTACAACATCGATGATAGTACAAAATACATTATGATACATTCTTCTTTCTCACCAACCTATCTCATCAATAAAGATTATACATGGTTGAAGTTTCACAGCTAATGAAAATACAGCTGCAGTTAATTTTTGACTTTCACCATACCATTTATCAGTTAGAATGCTTACATCTAAATTAATAAAACATGTTGTAGTCTCTTTAGCAGTTGCTTTGGCAATCATTGTTTTACCACAACCTGGTGGTCCATGCAACAACACACCCTAAAATTAAAATAAAGATTATAATATATAAATCATTTAACAATATAGAATCATATACCTTTGGTGCTTGTGTTAATTGAGAGTTTTCAAATAATTCCTTTCTTTGTATAGGTAATATTACAGTTTCCTTGAGTTCTTGTATAACATGTTCAAGGCCTGCAATATTTTCCCATGAAACTCGAATATCTTTAGGATCTACTATATGATTAGCTATTATCATTTCATAGTCTGACAACTGATCCATATCTACTGACCACAGTAGGTTATCAGTTTTGCCCAATTTTCGTATCTGTTCTTGTGCCTATAGAACATTTAAATCACAGTTTTTCATGGAAAATATATAAAAAATTAAGGTTATCTTTCTAATATATAGAGAACAAAGGTTATGTAAGACTTAATTTTCGAAAATATTAAATGATTAATGTATAACCTTTTTTTTGGCTTTTTTCTTTGCATTGTTTGTAGGATCAAGTTGATTCAGAATCCATTTCATACTGAAAAACCCAAAAGCCGCAATAAACGATATTCTTGCCACAAGTAGAAATATATCCGATCGCGTGTATCCAACTCCATCAATATTCATTGTATATGATAGTCTATTTCAATTTTAACAGCAAATTCTTTTGTCCGTGTAATAACTTCTAACCTTGTAATCGTGTAATAACTTCACCAATATCACATGCCACTTTAAACACTGATCAAACTTCGAACTTGAACATTTGCAAAGAAAAGAGTGGTTGTGTACAACAAAGCGAGAGAGAAGCACAAGGCATACGCAAATTATAAAAAAATCCAACAATTTTAATATAAAATTCCCCACAATTCACAATAATCAGAATTGCCAATATAGTGTGTCACTACTTGAAAGTCAATAGCTGCGGTCACAGTAATCAGATTTTGTTTATGTCTACTCTTTCGTCTCATTGGACAAACTATAGCAGAGCGGAAATGAAAGTGCTCTAGTGCTGCACCATGCGGACGATACTGAAAGGTGATCCATGTTAGCATATGCAGGAACCTATAAGTTACAGATCTGTTCTGTTTAATTCTACGCTACAAGAACCTATTAATTGTACGATTAGACGGAAAAGTTTATATCTACTTTTCTATTCAAAATAGACAAGTATGAGAATCACAAAAATCGCGTAATAATTAAATTAATTGTAAGCTGCCTAAGAAAGAGAAATTAATTGTTTACTATATTGTAGCGGCTAACTATGCTAACAAAGAAGAAATTGTCGTGTAAACGGCTAGCACGGTTTATGACTGAAAAACTATTTTTGAGAAAGCCATGATTTCCAAGAAAGAACATTCCATAAGGCATAATTCTTTAGAGTTTTTCAATACGGCCTCAATAGCAAATTGCTAGTGTCACAAACCCGTTTCGTTACCAACATCCCCTGGTAACAATACTCCCACCAAACGTGCTGCTGAAAATACGCGAAGTTTTCACGGAGAAAAAATAGTCAGATAGAGTAAAGTCTCCATTACATATAGATGTAACCATTTTCAGTAAAAATTAAATGTTAGAAGCTGACCTCATCATTATATTGAACATGTCTCTGATCTACCTTATAATATTTTTGTTAGAGAAAACAAGAGAATATTCCCTTTCCCTTATATTTTAATATGTTTTTCTATACACCATTCAGATTTAACATTAACTCGTAACACTCGGCATGTCAATTATATTGGCATGAATATTTTTTAAGGCACTTCGCCGGTTTTACAGTATAGAGCTGAGCGGAAGCGCTGTCCTTTCGTTTGAGAGCAGGCGAAAATTGTTATGTCGTTGAAGAAAGGGCCTCCACAAGATTGCGGGAAAACTCTTTGAGGGACTGCTGCTTTATGATGTACACGTCCCTCCAAAGACATCAGATCCGCCGCATATGACCCATGTTAGTAGAAACAATAAATAGATCTGAACCTTTCCAATGGGTGAGTCATGCATCATAATGATATAAATTATTTACTATTTATGATTGAAATTTGCTATCTGTTATTTATTTGTATATTTATTAAATTTATTTGTTTGTAAATTGGAATGTTTCATGATTAAATAGATACAAACTATTTTTCAGATGGTTAAATAATAGTAAAAAACAAGAAAATGTTTTAGATACGTTGAAAAACATAAATAAAATCATTAAATTTTAGTTTTCTGTCAAATATTAACAACCAAATATGTGCATTTTTCATCATTATGATACTAAGTGCTTAATGTTAATTGCGTATTTATTGTTTATTCTTTTTTTTTTATTCGTCATTCGAATAAATTTTGATTGCTAATTATAATAAGTATACAAACTGACAAGCAGAAACAATAGCGTAGCGATCGACCGATTGTGGTATGGACTAGGATGCGGTGAGGGTGTCACGTAAAATAAAAAGGAGATATCGAAGACGAAAAATAAAAGATAAAAATAAAGAAATAAAAAAAGAGAATTTATTTCTTAGCACTTGGTTTACACTAACTACAATTCACTTCTGAACTCTAGACGTGACTTTTCAAGACTGAAGCTCTTCCAACTACCTTCGGCGGAATCCGACTCCCCTTCTTTGTCATCCCTCAACATCCCCACTATCCACGCGTTTATTAGGAGTTCTCGATCATTCGGCGAAAGGACTGTTGGGATTTTGAGGGTTCGTTAGGCACTTCGCTTCAGCGACATACATTATCACCGAGTGCCGTGTCACGTAAAATAAAAAAGAACTTTTTTTTTTTGCAATACGCTTCCCGCCTCTAGGCATGACTGTTCAAGACTGCCTTGGATGATTTTAGGGAGAGTATTTAAATTCTTTTATTCGTGGGAATGGGAAAAGGCTTCGATCATATATTTCTGAGAACGGACAGAGTGACCGGATGTTATCCCGATGGTCACTTATGCTAAGGCGCTTGGAATTTCGCTATCTTATCGCTTTGTTTAGTCGGATTTCGTCTGTGACATTTCGTCTGTGACAGCCGCCACATCTTTATTTCCGTCATCAGCCAATCGGTTCCGAAGCGCTTGGTCCCCGATGCGGACTGAGATGTGGTTGATGTTACAGATGCCTGGCTTTTGGGTTACAAGGCGTTACAAGGACTTGGAGGGCCGTTGTGACATTGCCAAAAAATTGCTCACGAGACATTTCCATGGTAGTCCGTGCTAAATCGGCTTTGAAGGCACTCGAACATGACTTCAGTGGAAACGGTTCCATATATTTATATAAAACCAATTATTCAAGTAATTTTCCAGTTTAGCTTGCCTATGGGAACGGTTTCATATAAATACATTGAAGCAAATTGTTTCACGTTTGATTGTCAATGGATCTTTAGCTTAAGGCTTACATTTGTTTAATAGGTGATAAAAATAGACATAAACATGATATACCATAGCATACTAGCCCATTGTTCTTTCTCTTTTTCTCGTGTCATTACATATTGTTATTTATAATGTTAAGCATTTAAACAAAAGGCGGACTTTGGATATAATCTCAGGTAAGCAATCTATTAAGCACATCTGCGTTAAGTTATCAATCTCAATATGTATTATAATCATTTATAGATTAAATCTATAGATTAACATTCAGAGGATTAATAAGCTTTACTCGGTAATGAAAGTTAGATAGATAAAAATCAGAAAAAAATGTGTGATGACAAATCTTATCTACAGTTAGTTTATACTTCTGTTTTTCTCATTTTTATAAACGAATACGAAAGTAAAACAGATATATCGCGTTAGAAATATTACTCGCAAACTATCAACTACTAAAATTACTACTAAAATGAAATTTAGGTTTTCTTATAATAAAAATATAATATAATAAAAATAAATTTAATTTCAAATCTAAAAATTGTTAAATATATTGTGTATAAAGAATTTTATTAAAATTCTTGCATAATTGCACTAATCCATTATCGTTTGAAAGGAAGGATTTGCTTTTGTTCTCTAAAAAGAAATGTTATAAATGATTAATTTTTCATTCTCAGACAACTAAATTTAATCATTACGCGATTTTGTTATTCTCATACTTATCTATCTCAGATAGAAAAGTAGATATGAACTTTTCCGTAAAACCGTGCAATTAAATAGGTTATTCTAGCGTAGAACTAAATAGGCTCTTGTTTACCCTAGTGTGGAACCAATCAGGGTAGATCCCTAATATTGAAATTAAATAGATAGATTCTTGTATATGCTAGCGTGCAACCAAACAGGAAAGATTTCCTCTCTGACTATAGTTTCTAACTCATTGATTTCTAGCTAAGGTTGCCTACCTGAAATATATCCAGTTCAGTTTTTTTTTTTCACATAACTAGTAACTTTTGCTTAAACCAGCGAAATACTATTATTTGTTTTATATTTTTTCTGGAGTTTAATTACCGACCCTTTTTTAATTTCATTCTCTGTTATATGAAAAAATTTTACAAAATCTGCTTAATTCGAAATAAGATAGCAATATTGAATTCCGGGAATTCCCTTCAATACCTATCGACGTTCTGCTTTTTTAATTATATTTAAAAAAATATGAATTTGCATGAAAATTCGCAGTATAGTTACCAACTTTGATATCTAAAATATAACATCTGAAATTGCATTACAATCAATGTTATGTGTTTCTGACACTGCTAAAAATTAATAATTTTAATTTACTGTTTTGTCAAACCACCAGAAATATAAAAATTGAAATATAAATTTAATTGAGAAAATGTTAGTATAAAAATTAGATTTAATATTATTTACTTCGAATTGTTAATACTTGTTATTTTGTACAGTTTCTTAACATCAAAAGATAAAGTTGCAATAATGTTTATGGGTTCTGCTGTTACAACAAACCGTTTGAATAAAGAACATGTAGAAGAATTTACAGATTTTCATATTAAATATTCATTTTATTCCATTCTAAGTATATTCTGATTGTACTTGTGGAAATAATAGAAATGGAAATATTTTAACTCATATTATAATATTAATTATGATATTTTTCCTATTTTAGCTTTTCCAATTCTGCAAGGAAAATTATTTTGATGTTTGGTTTTAATAAAGAAGCAGATATTATTTCACAATTTCAAACAGGTACAATTGTAAATAGCCTTTCTGCAGACAACATTATATTAAGGGGCCAACACGCCGAGGAGGATCAGGATCTCCTTAAACTTGCACGACGGCCCAGGGGATAGCGTTGAGAAGGATGGCCCTCCCAATGCCCGAAATAACCAAGGAATGATTCCCTCAGACAGGAGAAGACGCAGGAGTGCTCCGGTAGTAATTCGAAAGAGGTCCTTGGGTATCCCAGCCGAGCGTCAGGCGATCCACCGTGGGGTTTTAGTGGGTAAAGTCCGACACTATCCCGCCACTTCCCAAAAAAGCGGAGGAGGATGTCCATGAGGATTTCATGCCCACCATCCATATAAAAAAATCATCGAAATCAATGAGGTTTTATTCTATACATTTTCCGTAACTTTTTGTTATACATACATCGATCTTTCCTGCATTATTGTTTCAAAATTCGTCAAAATTCAGATTTTAAAATAATTATACTTCTCGAAACCGTTGCGAATGTGCATGCAATTTTCTAAAAGATTAAACAAGAAATTCAAAACTATGTAATAACTTTCTTTTATATTTATATATTGCAAAAATATTTATTTTTAAACAAATTAATACTTTTTTTAAACTTTCCTTCGAATTTTTATTTTTAACAATTCTTTAAATAAATAATAAAATAAGTATTTAAGTAATAAAAAATAGAAATAAGTATGTTAGAATCTTTTGAGATTTTTGGAAGTCAGAAGAATAATAAAAAAGTTAATTATAAATGACTCAGGTTGCCCATGGAAGATGCAAATAATGGAAGATGCTTGCTCACAGAGGGTTAAGTACTAACATCTAACAAAATTCTATAAGATAATATCTTAAATTATAATACTTTAATAATTTTACTTACCTATGAAATATTTTGTATAACAGAACCTCAATTATCCAAACATGTTTCCTATGTAAACAGTTCACTCTTCTACATAAATTTTTGTTAGCTGTCAATGTTATCATTGGCGAAAAGGTCTAAGAGCAATGTATGTAAAGACAAAGATTGAAAGAAAAATACAGATTCAGAAGAAATTATATTAGTAATAAAGTTGATTTATGCCAACAATGTAGTTTATTGTATGTAATTATACAGCAGTTTTGAATATTACCATAGATTATTTACACTTAATTAAATACAAAATTATAGGCTGAATTTAATATAAAAATGTACGATAAAAATTGACTTGCTTACTTATAAAATTATGATATACATATTAATCATATAAATTTATGTAATAATTGAAAATGGACGGATTATATTCTGATATAATTCTGGACGGATTCCTCTCATTTGTTAAAATAAGGCTACTTTTTATATGATACTGTTACGTTCGTAACCAACTATTCGAATCTCCCTTATTTTCGGTGATGTTATCTTAGTATTCTATATTGTCATCTTAAAGAGAATATAATAATCGAAATAGCAAGACTCAATAAAGTTATTATTGAAAATGACGATAAAGTTGATGCCGCATTGCAAGAATTTTCAGAACAGGAACATTCTTCCCAATATACACCATTTTCATACACTCCCCAGTTACAAACACCCGTGACTCCAGTACTGGCAACGGAAGAACATCGACGGATCACTTGTCGCCATCTACCGTCCCCTTCGAAAATTGATCAAAATAATAAACAAATGAGAACTAGATTAGCAATGAAATTAATAATGGACGTAGTAATAAGCGCACCACGTATTTTAACTTGTTGAGAAGAGCTAAATATGTAGTAATACAAAATTTAAAAAAAGTACACTTACAAATAAAACCACGAGGACTCTGACGAGTTATTTTAACACAGAAGGTGCCAGGCATGTATGACTCTTCGCTGTTACATTCTACAGCGATATTTTTGTCTTTATCAAATTTTTCATACGCTCCACACAAATCTTCGCCTTTAGGGTCAGTGTCACTACTACATTGATAACAACGAATCGCTTGAGTGCCTAAAATTTATTTAAACGAACTAAAAAATCGATCGAAACTTAGTAATGTTTCATAACTAGACTGCGAAATTTTCTACAGTAATAGAGATTTTGAAAGTGAAAAATTGCACAGAATGTGTATACTATGAAAAAATATAAAAAATGTTCAAAGTATTTTTTTTATAATACTTGACATAACAACTTTGTACTAAGGCTATACTTTCTTAACTATATTTTCAAAAATATAAATTTGCTTAAAACTCCGCAGTTTATTCATAACCTTAAAATGAACGAACCGATTCTTTATGTAAAATAAAATATGCCAAAGTAATTTTTATTCGAAAACATGTACACTTACCTACCACTGAGAATAAAAGTAACAAATTAACACTCGCGATCACATTTTTTACAATCATTTTGAGATATCTTTGGAAGAATAGTTACTTATTCAAGGGCGTTGGTTACCATAAGCATTGACTCAATACACACAGATAGATCTAACATTTTGTGGGACTTCGTGTCATATGTTCTGAAATACCGATCGTGTAAAAAAGTATAGGTTTTGTTTTGGCACCGACGAGGTAATTTATCGCAGAATGTTGTCATTCCGTTATGCCAATGATGCCATCTACGATTTAGACCGGTAAGTATACGAATTATATTCAATCCAACTGTCGAAGTCGATAAAATCAAATTCCGCTTTTGTTATATATCCATATATACACTTCGCTAACGATCTTCGTGCTTTAGTCCGTGATACTATAAAAGAGGGCGATAAGTGGTAAGCGGTAGAGCGACAGAAAATAAACTTAACCTATAGATTTATATAGAGTAGATCATACCGATAAACGGTGAGTGACAATTCATCGCTCAGCTGTGTGACTTATTCCGTATAAATCTATAGGTTTGATTTACTTTCTGTCGCTCAACCGTCACTTGTTTTGCCGCTCTGTCGCTTGCCGCTTGTTTTTCCGTAAAATTATAGTCTAGACACGTAGGAACTACCGGATGCTATGTACCCATAAGACCACCAAAGTCAAGCTACGTTGGGTATGGTTAGCCCGAAATGTGCTGTTGTTAAGAGAAAGAAAAAGAGAAAAAGAAAAATTGGAATTTTTGTTTTTAACGATATAGGCAAAAACCTGAACATTGTAAAATAAATAAACATACACATGTATATGTAATATATATACATATGTATGTTTAACTATTAAGGCGTTAAATTTTAACTAATTATATATTTTTAGAGAGGTACACGCTATAAAATCTAGAATTTTTATGGAAAATATATTACATAGTTTAAAACAGAATTAAGGAATATTTGTGTATAAACACTGACTATAAGGAATCAAATAGATGATCGGAAACATAGACAGTGGCTTGAAAGTTCCATCTTAATTCAAACATAGTCTTAAAATCTTAAAAGAAATGGGAAGAAACGAGACCTAAAAATTCTAAGAGACATACGTATATTCAAAATTCGTCAGCGAAAGTTCCCCTTTGAGAGAGAGAATCATTTATGATTTAGTTTCAGTATGTTACAAGATAGTTTTAATATGTATCAACATGAAAAAAAAAGAGAAAAAAAATAAAGAAAGAACAAAAGAATGAAAAGAATTTATTTTGCCAACTATTGAGTAATAACTCGCTTTATAAGCATTAAAGCATTAAAGCATTGGAGATGGCAACATCGCGTAGCGATCGGATTCAGTCATGATATCGACAGAAAATCATATCGAATATATATAAACGAATATTCGTCATTTAATCATGGAAGAACGAAAATTTAAGAGCCATCGGACGTACCCGAAACATTTTACGCGTTACCGTTTTCTTTTTGTTTCGAACTATAGATAATGTTCTAACGATTATTATCGACGAGAACGATATGTCGCGATAAAGATAAATGTTTTCCAAAATCACGAATACGGAATTGGCGTATACGAAAGAATATCGTAGCGTGTAACATGGAAAAAATTCATCGATCAAGATGTAAATGCATATTCGCAGACAAAGATCTACTCGATAGATTTGCAAAGATTCTTGGTTGGCAAGACTTTAATGGAAACGAGGCCTTAGAAAACTATAGGCATCGGAATATCCGTGCAGATGCAGCGTCAGAGAGTGGTCCCGTCTATGTTGAGACACGAGAACGCTTTTCCGGTGACACGTAAATAAAAGTTCGAAGGTAAAGCGGTTGGAAATAAAACTAGCCTAGGTCGAGGACTGAGGGGTAGTAATGCGAAGAAGAGGAAAGAAAGTCGGGAGAAGAGGAAAAATCGTTCCATCGAGGAAGCTGACATATACGAAGACTATCGCTTCTCGTTGATATATTCTCACCAGGGATTTTGCAATTTGGTCGCCAGTTGATTTAGGTCTGCAACGCATAAATATTTTGCTGAATAATCGTTCGTTTCGAGCAATCCTAATATCATCTTACATCGATACGAAATTGTCAAATTTAATGGTAATGCTTAATCGGTATTTGACTTTTATCAGACTTTTATATATCGTTAGCTATAATAATTGTTACGATCTTGTTACGAACAATCATTTAAACAATGTGTTAATAACATTTAAGTATCATATTCGCAGAATGCGATAGACAGGATAGGTATGCAACAACTGCTAGTATATACGATGAAATAAGGAGAGAAGCAGAGAAAAGAAATCATAGGAAGAGACAACGAAATAAAGACAAAGCTCGTCAGTGGTGGTATAGAGAGGAAGTCTCGAGAGGAAGAGATCTTCTCTCTTATTTCTGAGGTAGTCGGTTTTTCTTTCGTTTCGGTACGAAACAGACCGAGCACGTATCTCGTTAGCGAATCATTAGCAACTCTTCTCGTGCTGCAACTACCGTCGCAACAAATGCTCGCGGCTTGTTCTATTCCGTTCTCTTTTATCGTCTTCTTTCGTTTTCTTGTCCTATTTCAAAATATTTTGCGATCCTAATCTTTTTATACTTCACGCAACGTATTCCTGTTCTACAATTGTAACATTTACATTTTCTTTAGATCAATTTTTCTGAAACGATACTATTTGCTACAATACACGGCTCATTGTCAGCTCGAAAATATGTATACACACGTCTACACATAGAGGCGATGGTAACGATAGATTGTGTTTCGACTTCATTCCTTTCCTATTCAAACCATGGCATCCATATTTGTTGTTTTGGCTGTCGTTCCGCTCTCGTTTAAGCCCCATCACCACCTCACTCTGGCTACCGAACGACTTTGGCAAAGCGTGGGTCGATTTCGCAGCAAATAACCAGACGATAACTCAGCGCTGACATTGCTACGGCACTTCCAACTCTTATCGTGTACATGACCGCTGAAGGAGTTATCTCTTCACGAACTAAAGACCACGCTGTTCTTGTTTTTATCTTTATTCTTTTTTTATTGACGCATGTCTATTCCTTCTGATAATCATTCATTTGTTTTTGTAATTTATTCAAAATTTAATTTTAAATGTGATACGATTAAAAATGATATTTCAACGAGCCCTTCGTGTGCAAAGCAATAAAGTCAAGGATAGTGTAGTGGCTTGAATATTAATCCGAGAAAGTGTAGATACGTGGAATATGTGCTTGCCATGATGTTAATTCGTCGGATGAATCGTCCAGATACGATCATGGCGAACATAAGACACCACACATAACGTAGCAATGCAATGACAAACATCGAACAGAGTCAAGGACGAAGATTCGAATTTATAACAGCGACGATCGGCTTTTGGCAAATAGAATAAATTTGCAAAGTCTCGGCATTAGAGCGAGACGATTTTACTGGAGGGAAGCCGCATAATACGATCCCAGCTGAGATGGGTAGAGGGAAAGTTCGAGAACGGATCGAATGAAATTTGAATAAAAATACCGTTCTTCCTCGGATGGGTTCTCCGAGAAGGCAAAGTAAAGCACGGTCTTAGCCGCCAAGGGGTCAGTCGACTCAATTCCTAGAGGACGACGCATCGTATAATAGCTAGATCTTCCAATAGGCGGTACTAGCTTCCGGATCACGTACTTTTTCTTCGTTTCGCTATTTCTTCGACTACCTGCTCTTGATCACGCTTCACCGGAATCTTGCGGAAACGCGTTCTCAGCCTTTTTATCGATTTTCTTCATCTTTACTCTCTCCCTCGCTCTCTCTCTCTCTCTCTCTCTCTCTCTCTCTCTCTCTCTCTCTAACGGTACTTTGTTAATCGATTGACTTTTTCATTCAATGTTTTGAAGTCTATATGTATAGAACAATGTTAGTCAACAAGGATACTTGATCATAATAAAAGAAAACTTGCGAGTAGACTTCGAAAAGTAGACAAAGATAATTCGTAAGAGAATTTCGTGGCTAATTTAGTGGCCGAGATTGATAAACACTGTTAGTGAATCGTTCGTTGTGGCTGATATGGTCCTACGTGTATTGGGTATACGTGCCGTAGAATCAACCGTGAGACTATAAATTGTACTGGTTAGGCAAGAAGAAGAATAGACACTTTTAAAAGCCTTTGGCTATCTTTGGATATTTTCAAAGATTTACGAAACTAGAAACGATTTTGGTTGAATATAGGGCGGTAGTAAGCTCACAAATTTCTTCCCTCCTTTTTTTTCCTTTCTACGTAGTTTTGTAACTTTCTTCTCGTTACTCCTTTGCACTCACTATCCTTATTATCCTTGTTTTTTCCCTTTTCTCCTCGTCGTCGTTTCTTTTAAGAAGCTTCGTAGAAACTCTTTAGCTCTTGATATTAAGCCAAGCGATTTTACGCAAACGACGGATCGCATTTTCCAAGCTTTCCATCGCGGAACGCAAATCAAATTCCCCAAAGGATTTCACCTCGATCCTACCAAACTTTGTTCCTGTTCTTTAGGAGGGTGTCGAGTTCCGTATTTCGCGCAAACTACCGTTATATATTATACATATGTATAAACGCAGATATGCTGCATTCGCGTTCCATTGTTTTCCATTCGAATAATTCTTTAGCTTTTCATGACTCTACAATCGCGATAAAGAATGACGAGGAACAAAAAGTATCAGAGAATGATTAACGCAAGGAGAAAGCAGCAGATCGTCGATCCTTAGATAACACGACACTGCATAATGCGACGTATGAGTATGAGATGGGAGGAGGAAATTGATTTTGCATTACAAAGCCGGTAGTTCGTAATAATAGAGCGTGCGTTTCATAGGCGCAAGTACGACCACTTACCCTCTATGAATTGTCCAATTATATTATTATTCGAAGCGAAATCCGTAGTCGAGTATCCGACTGAGTGAGACGTGCGATACAAAATACGTTCCATGGCTTGATTCGCAATATCAGTATCAATTCGAATATAGACTGTTTATGATCAAAGTAAACTTGCGCACGAGTGCTTGCCCTTTTTTTTTGTTCTCGTTTGTCTAAAAGAATTTGGCGCGCTGTATGTGCGTTACACGATACACCAATTCACGTCAGAAACGAAATTTTCTTCGTAATAGAAGAACACTACCGCTCACAAGTACAAGCCACAGTTAGTTGGATCACTTAAGATTTTTAATATTTTTCGTTCTTTTTACCGATCTCTTTTATGCATATATTTGTCCAACAGATAGCGAACTGTTCGCGAATAACAGTATGGACACGGCATTCTAACGAATGTGGGAAGGAGTAAAACGAATGAGGGGACAGATTCGAAGAGATTACAAGGTTGGCTCATAAATACATTAGCCGTGCTAATTGACGAATCGTTAATCTCGCTACGCGTTACGTCCGGAATAGTAACGGATGCGAACAATAATGTCTCGGAGGACCGCAAAATCGGTTCGGACACGCTTCGCTCTCCCACGCTCGGAAATTGCATCGACCTACACGCTCAACGAATTCCTACCAAACCCTCGCTACGTTGCGTTGGTCACAATGTATCAGGCAGATCGCCAAACGACTGCGTTTCTCCAACTTCCTTGCTTCCTGTAGTATTCTGCGCCATTTTTATCGTTACCTTTACTAATTTATTCTTTTGTACCTAGGTATTTTGGTACAACACTTTGTCCGATAATAACAAAGAAAACAACGAGTTTGTTGGAGTTTTCGTTCAGTTGCTTCTCATCTCTCCCCTCATTTAGCGAGATACTTCTTTAACATCAATGGTTTCTTCTTTCCATTTCAGAAATCATAAATGTGTAAGAATTACGTCAAACTTCGAAGATTCCGATATGACGTGTGATAGTCCGCAAAGCATATGCCATTTCAAGATTGATATAATAATATGACGAAAGCGAAAGAGCGAGGGAAACGTTGGTAACCCACACAATCAAATGATCCTATCCATATTCGCGAGTACAAGTCGATCGATCACGATCGATAAATTACAAGGAGCAGAGCTGATTCAATTTGTTCGACGCTAGCTTGCAATTTTTCCGATCTCGTTGCACGCGAATGATTCTACAGGAAATGCGGTTGGCATGAAAATGTCTGTTTACTATGTAAAACGTCGATTACGAGGACGCTCCTGCGTTTATTTTTCTATTCTTCCTCAAGTTTTCAAAGATACCTCCACGTAAGAGTTTGATTTTTTAACGTCGCGTCGGAACAGTTATCGTTAAGATATCATTGTTAATCGAAGCTTAGTTATTATATATTATTATAGATATATAGATATTATATATTATATATATTAGTAGATACCATAATTTTTTTTTAAATAAAACACGTCTTCTCTAAATAGTTACCGAAACTTCTGATTCGTATGAAACATACGTGGACCGACAACCATGATTCTGATCGCTCTATCGGGACATTTGAAATATCCAGAGGATCTCTGAAAGAATTATCCATGTCTGAATATCGAAGGTACTTCGTTCGAAGCGTGTTGCAGTGTTTGCGATTCCAATATGACTGAGAGAAAAAATTGCGATCAAGATGACTTCACGGATGGTTGTAGTTTCGAGTTTGTAGGTAAGGTAAGGTTGCATTCAAGGCACCGGTGGGTCCGTGATCGTAGTCGTTCGTCGAATACGAACAAGTAAATATTGATGTGCCAGTGCGATCCGATTGCCGTGTTGCGGGAATAAGTCACTCTGATGGTAGCAAATCCTTCTAAACTCTAAATTGGAAAACGTAATGGAACAACCAGGTAGAACGTCACAATATTCTGGATCATCGAACATGTACGTGCGTATCGTGAACGTAATTGTTCCAACTAGCTTGCCGAAACAAATCGAATATTTTGAAAACTCGAAACTCTTCAATATGATAACGCGATCGTACTCTCGTCAATTTTTTCATAGATGTAGTGGAATTTATCTTATGCTACCGATCGTAGATACGTACATATTAGATTTTCTTCTCTGTATTGCCTCTTATTATTACGAGAGTACATCACAAATGCCGATGACATCTCGTCGACATTAAACGCGATCAACGCAACGAAGACTGCTTATCTATCTTTCACTATGATTGCGCTTCTTTCCCTCTTCCTTTCCCCTCTTCCTCTCTCTCTCTCTCTCTCTCTCTCTCTCTCTCTCTCTTTCTCTCACTCTCTCTAACGTACGCGCTCGTTTAACCCAAATATCGAATGTCAATAAGAGAGAATATACGCAACCGGCAATTTTCGCAAACATGGAATCGAGATATTCGCGTCGATCGATCTTCACTTGCTCTATCTCTTCGCCTCTTTTTCGTTGGTTTCTTTTTTTCTCGTAACGTCTGGAACGAAACCGAAGAAAGAAGAGAAAACGGAAGGGAAAAGAAATCGCGGAAGAACGTATCCAGTCGAAGTTGATAACGAATCGCACCGATGGGATAGAGTGCGGATTAACCGGCACAGCTCTCGACTTCGCTTAGTTACTGGCAACTTTGATCTACCATTCCGAATGCGTCGGAAGAGGCGGAAAGTGGAGGGTTCCGACACACGAACGGTTCGGTCAGAGTTCGAGGCAGCTTCGTCCAACCGATACTCTCCAAAGCCCAGTTTCCAAGCTTTCGAGATTCCATTACGGCTGGCAGCGGCGCGGCGGCGGGAATCAATATTTAAATTCGTAATGGAAACGCCTGGCTGCAATTACGGAACGCGAAGCTCGACTGTTAAAGCGGTCGAATTCTCGCCGTTTCTCTCGTCCGATCTCTACCGTCCGCCAACATCCTTTAACTTTCGCACCGGTTTCCTCAGATCGGTTTCTCTGTGTTGTATCGCGTGGTGATACGAGCCGCGAGAAGCGAAGATAAACAATTTCGCGTTTTTGCGGAATATCCGGAAAAGGAGGGAAAGAAAAGAAAAAGAGAAAGTAGCGACGCGTAACTGAGCGCCACTGGTCGAAGCGAGTTTGAGTTGGTGGTCGAGGTAGAATTGTGCGTGGATCAATAAATCGCACGTGGAATAGAACGGTTCGACGGAGACGCGAAGTAGAGAATAAAGGGAGCTTGCGAAGTAGCTTCGCTGGGAATTTAGGAACAACACGTCTGCCGATTTCGGTTATGAAAGTTTTGTTATCGCGGTGCTCGATCCGCCTCGTGGCGACGCGACACGACGCGATACGCGATTACGCAAACTTACTCACATGCTTTTATACCTCGAGCTT
This sequence comes from Bombus fervidus, assembly GCF_041682495.2. NCBI lineage: Eukaryota > Metazoa > Arthropoda > Insecta > Hymenoptera > Apidae > Bombus > Bombus fervidus. Next base: position 3,793,199 of record NC_091519.1, read on the forward strand.
TTATGGCGAAACGCATCGATTATCCAAAGCTCGAAATCTACTTGCAGCCAGTGAACAGCACAGATGGATAAGTCGATGATGTTTCCAGCGAAGCTTCGAATGGATCGTCGCGTCGCACGGAATGGTGAGCGAGGGATGGTCTACGGGCAAAACGACGAGAAAGAGGAGGGCGAAAGGTAAATCGGGCGCAGCGGTCCCGCGAGTTTGCTCGTAAACGTCAGCCGTGCAACGTCCGAGAATCTCGAAATTCCAACAGTCGCTTGTATCCTCGACGGTGAAGAGAATAGACCTAGTTAACGCGAAGCTACGACTAGCGTTAATACCTCGGTTCTCTTTCGAAGCCAACCGTCTCTGCTCTCGACTTTGTCCGATTCGATTCTAGCAAACTGTTTCCTCGACGACTCGTAATCCCGAATGCTACCGTCAAGAGGGCTTTCCGTTCTCACATCGCGAAACTTGACAGCCAGAGTTCGCTTTCTCTTTTTTACGGTCACTTTTTCCGCTTGTCCGTCGATAGTCGAAAGTTTGGGAACAAACGTGTAACGTCGAGTTGCTCCTTTCGTTTCGAAATGGAAGTTGAAATGGAAATGGAAGCGAGGTCAATTCGAAGCTCGCGAGTGAACGTCCACGTTTCACGAATAGTTATCTAGGGAATAGCGTGCGTTACCTGCACGATGGGAAACTCGAATACTTCTTCGTCTTGGATCACGTCGAATCGAACGCGATCGAATACATCGAAATAAGGAAACGACGTTGCGAAATCACTTTTTGATTCCATGGGCCGACTATAGATTGGCTATCGCTCGAGAGTCTGTACCAACTACTGGGGCGAACAGGTTAGAGGCGAATGCATGTCGGCGATATGCAAACTTCCTAGGAAGATGGTAGGAAAAAGGGTGGAGATGGTGGAGGAGCGCAACCATCCTTTATGCAATTTACATGGATAATGCAAAGGGAAGGATCGTTCCTAGACCAACAGGACGCAACTGTCTCGGCCGATCCCGAACGAACCGAACGGTTGAAATTCAATTGCAGGAATGGAGCTGAACGCGACCACGATCGTAGCCGCGAACACGGCCCTAGAGGCAGGAGAAATCTAATAACCAAACAATGACCGGTCGCTTTTCGAGGATAAGGCGCGAGTTTCTCTTATGCGGTTGCGGCTGCAACGGACTCAGACCGGTCGTAGAAGCAAACGTGTCGTACGTGGTACGCCGTGTGTCGAGCTACCGCGAGACGAGAGGAAACAAGCGCGATACGTATTTTATTAGTCAACGGGGGCATCATATGAGTTACGTCCGGTCTATCGAACAGCCAAATTGCTGTCGTCGGAGCTCGCGAAACGTCTACACATACATATGTATCTATATACATAGAATTTGAAACAATGCTCGAAATCGCAGACAGCATTATGTCGTCCGTTTTCTCTATTAACGCTGCCCCGCTGTTTACGAAAAAGCCGACCGATGAAAGGCGCGGCAGATAAAGGGGTCTCGAAAGGGTCTCGACCGAGAAACAATGAGCGTGCTTCAATTATCGCGCGTGTAAAAAAATCCGCTTATATCCTCGGCGAAACCGAGTATCGACCCTACACCCACCCTCCTGCCATATAACTTCGGCAAATAGCTTTCCCGCGGGGATTTTAGGAAAATCTGGAACACGGCCAATGCTGTTCCATCGCGTTACATCGCTCTGCCTGAGTTTATATTCCTTCCCTTTCTTCCTACCTATTTTCGCGTTTATTCGTTTGCCAATGCAACGAGTTACGCGCGGATCTGAAACAACTTTCTCTTTTTCTCTCTCTTGCTCTCATTTGCTCGTTCGGCCGCGGCTTTCCTTTTCCTGTCCTTTACCTTCGACGATTTTCTCAAAGCTCATCGATCCTTCGGCAAGTCTCGTAGTTAAGCGCGTGCGAATTTCGAGAACCGCCCGAACGGACGAAAACGACTTTCTTTCTTTCGTCCCATCCGAAACGTTCGTATATGTACACACGTATACCGCACTATCTTCGTATTCTTATCGTTCGCGGAGAAACGAAAGCTCCGTTCGCGTATAGAAAAGAACCGAATATACGGCTGTCGTTCGAGTGCGACCCGCGTGCGATTTTTTTAACTCGTTTTGCTCTTCCCGTGCTTGAGAGCGACAAGCGGGATGTTAGGACAATGCAGCTCGTATTTCGTACGTTCTCGACGCTCCAGCAATGGATCTTGCTGACTCACACCGACCATTCAGGTTCCTAAGACAACGACACGGGGCGAGGATTTTAAAGTTGCATTATTAATCGGGATAGACGACAGAGCAACGAGTCGAGTATGGGGAGCAGTTTTGTTTTCAAGTCTGGCCGTGCACGCTTCGTTGCGTGGGCGTTCGTTTAATTATCGAATGTAAATAGGTTCGTTAGGGAGACGTTTTTAAGCGGGTGCTTCCCCTATATTCGCTCGATGTTCTCGAGGCCGAAATATCTCGCCGGCGCGACCCTCGAAATTCCTTCGTCTCGCAAATACACGAAGACTTTGCAAATCTCAAAACCGCCGAACGGGAATAGGATCATATTCTAATTTGTCAACTAACTGTACATGACAACAGGTAAATCTGCAACGACACTTTCAAGCTCTAAACGAACGAAACAAGCGAACGTTTCGTTTATAAGAGTGACAAATCGTGCGTTGCCGAGATTACGAAAGGATAAAGAAACAAAAAATAAAACAAAGAATTCTACTTTTCTCTTGCGTTTCTTATCCGACATTATGGAAAGCCAGTATAAATTCTCTATATCGCAAATATCCTGAAAATATCTGCGCAAAACGGAAGTTAGGTGGTAGGATCGATAGATCGTTGCACGCGGGAAAACGACAGAAGGAGAACGCGACGATTCACGGGTATGAACACGTAGCGGTCGTAACGCACGGACGAACGTCCGAAACGCGGCTCGTGGACTTCACAGAGAGATTTATGGAAGCGCGTGCGCGTCCCGATCCACACATGGACCGCGAATAGAAGCATCCCCTTGTTTTCCATGGCACATCGTCTTGTAACGTGTGTCCTGTCGCGTCGAGTCGCGGCGTGTCGCGTCGTATCGCGTTTCGGTCGGTTAACGAGTCGCTGCTTCTTCCGAGAGCGCATTCCAGAAAGACAGCCTGAAAAAAGGGGGGAAAGAATCGCGTTAAGAAATAGAACGAAGAAAAGAAAGGAAAGGGAAGGAAAGAAAATCGAATGGTCGGTGTTGAGCGAGGAATTGGAGCGTCGAAAGGAAGAGCTGAACGGCGGAAGAGAGAGCACGGAAGGGAAGAGCGGAAGGAAGGAAGGCACGCGTGTTGGCTCGGAGTGAAGGGAGTGGAAGGGAAGAGAGGGGGAGGGAATAGAACGAGACGGAACGGAACGGAATGGAACAGAACAGAACAGGAAGAGAACGAGAACAGAACGGAACGGAACGGAACGGTAAGCCAGGAAGGGACGGATAAGAGAGTTAGGTGGGGGTGTGGGGTTTAGTGAGTTCGGTGGTGGCGGCCGGTCAACGGGTGGCGAGTTCTCAGTCTGTCCTGCGCCGTCGAAACGAAGGAAGCGCCGCTCGTCGTCGAGCGCGACGTCGAGCGCGACGAGCCGACGAGCCGACGAGCCCGTGCCCCTCTTAGTTCGCGTTCGCTCGCCGTCTCGAGAGTCGCGTTTTCTCCTTTTGTTTCGATTGCGCGAACGCGCGCGCTCCTCGCTTTTCTCTTCCTCTTTTCCTCTTCCAGTTCTCCCAGTTGCCTATCGATACTGATCACGCGACCAAACCTAATTTTTCCCTCTTTATCCCATCGAAAAATCTCGCCATACCTCCGATAATTCATTTCCTCCCCCTTTCTCTCTCTGTCCATCTCTACCTCTTACATACACACTGTCTTTTTCTGTTTTTTCATTTCTTTCCTTGTTTCTCCCACTCCCATTCTCTTTCGTGCTTAGCCTGTTTTCTCTACCACGAACCATCTTCTTTCTATTCGCATCCCCGTTTCTCACGCATTGTCTTATATTTTCTTGCTTGTTTCCCATGACTCGTGCCATTTCACACGACGCGATAGAAGCGAATGTTCAAGGCTGAATTTCTCCCAAAAAACCATGAACGCGACAATGTTGGATTTTTTGCTACGGACTTGATCGAGAGCCGTGCATCGACCACCTTCGTGTCAAGGTAGGTCCATCGCTACGATTGCGTTTTCTCGTTGTTATGCGCGTTCGCTCTGCTAGAAAATGTAGTTCGTGTTTTTTGATGGATGATGAGAGAGTCGGTACGTGTTACGGACGTCAAGAATCGACAGTTGATCCTTGACCATTGGCCATTGACCGTTGCGTTATTCTGTTGTTCTCGTCCCGCTGGCTGATTGTTAAACAAATCCATACGAGCAAACCTGGTGACGATCGGATCGCTTACTTTAAATCATACTAACGTATAAATCAAACTAACAATGGAACGGTTGATTCGTAATTTTTTGTGAAACTTTCAGTTTTTTACACGCGTTTGACATTCGTTTCACAATGATTTTCATCTGTTTTCCCACGATTAAATCGTTTGTTGCGTTTGTAACGGTCGACGAAATCGCTTAAAGCTTGGCGTGCAATTTTTAACGAGAATCGTTCATTGACGTCTACAGCGCGACTTTAAAGTGCGTTTTTAGAATGGTTGTAATTACGCGAAATCGTTTGCTTCGAGAAAAATGCCGCCGTGACTTTTATTCTATTCGACTTCTATACGTTAGGATTTTTACAAAATTTTACAAAAATTGGAATTTTACAAAAATTGTATCATAAAGAAAACACTTTTGAGGGACAGACTATTGTTCTAATAATTTGTTACGCGTGTATATGCATATATAAGTGTAAACTTGCCTCGATCAAATGTCTTCAAGTTTTTAATACGAATCTAATTAAGACGCAGAAACAATTTTAAAATGTAAAAATATACCGTGCTTCCGCGATTATCAAGAAGAAGATTATTTACATCGAAAATTTGTGCAATTTCTTATAGTATTGTAATACTAATTTGATCGTTTTGAACTCGGCAACAGACAGTTTACCTTACTAATTTGAAGATAAATTTACGCCTCGTAATCCGGTGATCGCATAGATGTTTGCGTATTCGTTTATGGTACTAGCTCGGCGCCAAGAAATCCAGGAAAAACTTGAACGACGGAAATTGTAATAATTTTCAATAAAAACGAAACCGACTCTTCTCTATTTTTCCTATCTGTATTTTGTCTTCCTAAGAACCATGTAGGAACGAAATCGAAGAACGAACTCGTAATCACGGAAAAAAAATTAAAATGACGATCACACGTAACACACGTAAAGGGAATGTCGTTTGCCAGGGGAATTCGATGCTTACTGCTGTCGCATGCAATGAACATTTTTCCATGGAAATGTCGCGTTTGCGTAGGTGAGCCGAGTTTGAAAATTTAAAAAGATAGGTCGAGTTTTCTGCCGGAGATTCGGTTCGCTTCCCAGTTCCAGCGGGAATAAAACCGCATCGTTCGATATCGATACCGATACCGATTCACGGTTTCTGGTAAAACTGGACGCGTACAAACCGGTCAGATGCGCGAGTTTCCCTCCGATTTTCCGGGAGTTCGCCGAACCTGTGGTTTCCATTTCGCTGCATCCGCCCCGCTCTGTCCCTTCGATGCATCGCTGCGCCGGCCAATCGGTCATTCTCTATCGAAAGCTCCGTATAAAACACTTGGATAGTTTTTTGCGGTCGATGAACGTCCGGCTCATCGTCCCGCTATGTATAAATTTTTCACGAATTCCCATCGAATAAAAGATAAGTAGGATGTAATAAGTAAGATAGAAGAAAGACAAGACGAGAAAAGACAAGGAAGTAAATGTGAAAAAGTTCTTCGAAAAATATAAAACGGTTTCGTATTTAGAAACGTCAAAATGGTACGTCAGGTTTTTATTTCGAACGTAACTGGAAATAAATTATCGTTTCCTTTATAGAAATAAATTTGCAAACGTAGTTTTGCAAACTCGTGTTCGCTTCTTGTTGCTCCTTTAAGTCTGCCGTTTTTAAATTTAAGCGGTTCCACCCTGTCGCGAAAGTTCGTGCAAGAAAGGTTCCAAAGGTACGTGTGAACTGTATAAGTAGTACGAGTACGTCACCAAGTCGGTCGCGTGGGAGTAGAGGGGGAGAGAGGGAGAGAGAGAGAGAGAGAGAGAGACAGAGAGACAGAGAGGAAAGGAAATAAAAGTCGCAAGGTACCACGCACTAGGCGCTAGGCTCCATCCTTGAACTGGGTCGCCTAGCGTGTCCTGCAAATATCGCTGCTCCGCCGACGACAAATACCGTCGGCACCTCTCATGAATTGCAAATTCGCGCGTGCAGTTTTTTTCATGCTTGCGCTGCCGCTATTGCCGCGTGGTCGAACTTCAATTTTTTTTAGAAAACAACGTATTCGATATAACGAACTTATTAAACCGATTTATGAGCCTAGCATTATTACAGAGTCATTTTTTATTCTCTTCGTACTTTTCTTACAACTCACAGCACCTCTCGAATTCTATCGATTTCGATATTAGTTTCATGTAATATATTATATAATCAAACGATCGATTTTATCAGTTTCCTCGACTTCCGTCAGCAAAAAATTTTACCAGATGGCAGGTTTACAGATTACCAACGTAATCGAATCCCTTCGTACGCCCTTCTCTAGTAAAAGGAAGGATCAATGGACTCGCGTAAGGTATCGTCTCGATGTCGTTTCCGGACGTAGCTTCTTTTCCCCTAAGGTTCTTTTCTCGAACAGAGATTCGTCGAAAATACATATTCGTATCGGACAATGAACACTTGCCAATTGTTCGTCAAAATTTGTATCTAATGGAAACGAATTCTTAATTTCTATATTCTCGTAGCTATTCTAAAAACGTATCGATCTTTTCAGGTTGTGTGTAACGAAAGGTGGCAGGGATCGATAATACCAAGGAAAGTAATAAAATTTCGTCGTTACGACGTCGACAGCGACGGCTACGTTGACAACATTGGCGATAGCAAGAGTAACAGTACCAGTAACGGCAGAAGCAATCTCGAAGGCGGCGACAATGAGCGCACAGACGAGGAAATAACGTCAATGCTAACGAAGTTTGTTCTAAAGTATTTATTCAAGAAAGAAGTGCCAAAGAACTGCGAAAAATTAGCTGTAAGGCGATAAACCGCGAAACTAAGAGGCTAACGGAGGAGAACAGAAGAATTGAAAGAAGGAGGGGAAAGAAGGGTGAAACTGAAAGGGGAAGAAGGGAAGTAAAGTGCGAAACGGATAAAAAGAGAAGGAGACGGAAAAGCAGAGAAAAGGGGGAGGGGGAATGATGAGAAACAACATTCCGCGCGAGAAGGAAGGATCGCGGTAGGCGAAGGATAAAGACGTGGATCGGGCTGGATCCGGGTCGATCGGTGTGATGGTCTCGGGGTGGTGCCCGTGCGTGCCGATCGGCCGCCGGGAATCACCGGCCCAGCAGCAGTCGGCCTCCTCTTCGAGGAGCTTCGGAACTGACGGTGCGCCGTTCACCGTCAGCGCGGCCACCGATCGCGCAGAAATGGTCCAGATGTTTTATTACGAAAATCGCGGCAAATGCTGCAAGAAGCTTCTCCGATACAACGGATATCCAAACAAGGTAAGCGAATGTCTTTTTTATAGTCATTTCTACGTCTTAAGCGTTGTTACGATCACTCGGAAGATACGAACAAATATCTCCTTCATGATTTCATTTGCTTCGAAGCAAAGGGAAAATTCAGTTCTTGCAAAATGATGTTTTTACGGTGCCGGGTAAGAGTTTTCGGAGTTTGGAGAACAGAGAATGGTGAAAGATCCGTTCCAAGTTCAGGACGAGAAAGGTTCCAAGTATCCGAAAGTCCCTGGGGAAATAAATCGATTCGCTATCTGAATAGCCATTATGCGGACGTGGCTTGGAGGCAAGTACGGAGGCCGGGAGGTTGGTAGGTTGGCTCATCGGTAACGCCAGCCGAAGCGTACACTCGGAGAACTCGGCCCCGGAGAAGACGAAACGCGAAAGAGGGAGAAGAAAAGAAAGCCAGGGGGAAAAGGAAAGTCGGTCCCTTAGCCGTGTTGCTCGTGGAACTGGGCTAATGTTTCGGAGTTTCAAAACTCGTATCGGCCGGAATTTTCTTTCAATAACCAAGTTATTATTCATCGCGTTCATTTATTACCTTCCTTCTGTCCTATTCCCTCTTTTCCACCTTTCGAATCTTGTCTCGCGCATACAAACGGCCAGCATTCTTTCGATTCATGGCGAATCGAATTTTCCTCTCTGCGAGGGAAACGAGAGATCGCGTTCAAACCAGAAAAGAACATCCGGCGTATTTTTACGAGGGGTTACTCCGATCGACGATCGCTCGTAAAATATCACATCGAATCATCCGACGAAAGATTATATTTTCGATCTTATCGCGTCAGCTGTTTAGCCTTGGTCGACCAAAAATTATTTGCAGCCAAACTTTTCTTCTCGTCTTATACCGTCATGACATATCGCTGCTGTACGTGGCGATAAAAAGCCGCACCGGGACGTTCGTTTATACGTCTATACGCGACAATGAACTCTCACGGCGAGGAAATCGCAAGACGACCGGTCAATCCAATCTCATGTCTGCAATCCGTAATCCAACTGGATGGTAATTCTTCCTAGCGAATGTTTTGAATATGGATGAGTATGATTTCCTTGGCTAATTTCGTTATCTGCATAAAAGACTTCCTCAAGCAGAAGTGCCCTCCGACTTTTCTTTTAACGAGAGACGGTCTCTTTTTTTGAGTAACCTGACGCGACCAAACAGCCGCCTTACGTCTTTAGATCTCACGAGTTACGACGACGACTACGACAACGACGACGACGACGACGACGACGACGACGACGACGATGACGCGTCGCGTAGTCACGAAAATTCGCGACAACCTCCAAATAATTTCTGTGCTCGGTCGTTAAAGTTCTATTTTGAGCTACATACTTTCGCTTGGAGAGACATGGATCGTCCAAGGAGAGCGACAAATACGGATAAAAAGGAAGAAAAAGGTGTGCGTATTCGCGTGTACGGACGCACAAGTCTCCGCGCGGTTGAGCTTCGATAAAAGGCAACATTGTCTAGCACGATGAATGGCCTAGGCGGTGACCTCTCTGACTTTCAGTGTCGCAGACGTTCTTTATGTCGGCACGATTAAAGATATCCCGGATGAAAGGGTTTCGTTTCGTCTGCCGCAGCTTTCCCTTTTTATGCGAGACTGCGCCGGTCCGACGAAAGGAAAAGGTCACGGAATCTATCAGAAGGAGGAAAAGGTTGGAAAAAATCATGGCCTCGTCGCAAAAGCTATTGCTTCTATTTATGAATTCATCGACTCTTGTTCTATCTTCTTTCAGCTTCTCCGCCTTCCTCGCATTTAATTTTGACTGAATCGACCGATCTCGAATACATCCGAAAAGGGAAAATCATTTATCGCTTCTCTATCGTTTTTTCCCGTAGTTTTTGTCGTCCTGGTATGCCGTGCTTTGCTTTGAAAATGGCCACAGTTCCGTTCCGCTTTGCCACAAACGATCGCGTGGATGATAAACGGCAGACAAGCTTCAGGACTTGTAGTTTCGTCCGGCGGAGTTTATTTCGTTCGAGACAACGAGAAAATGAAATGCTTTGGATCCTCGTTCTTCGTATCGACTTATCCTGTGTCATAGGATACGCTAAAACGAGCGTTACAAAATATCCATCTCCAAATACGATAAATAATCGTTTGAAGACGATAGTGGGTATTTAAAATTGCAAAAAATACGATCAGTTTTTTACTGTTTCAAAACGGGAAACATTGGAAGGACGATATTTCGAACATGTATGTGTATGCGTGTGTGAAAAAGGAAGAAACAGCGGGATTCGAATGCGGTATCGAGATCGATGAAACCGCTAGACTCGAAAAGACTGGTTTGTTCTCGAGCCAAGGAACGTTGCATAGCTCCGATAACGGCCCAACTAGCGGAAGAGCTTTCGGCTGGGTGAAAAACCAACGGCGGCAAAGGAACGTCTCGATTCTTTCTCGTAGGATAGCGTGGGTTAGGCTAGAAATCGAACAGAGTTCGGGAACCAGAGTTAGGGTCTTTTTACGATACTATTCCTTTCTTTCTCTTTCGTTCTATGAGCACGCGAATCTATTACTCTTTTATCCCAAATATCGTGCTTATATAAGGGAAAACAAGGTTCCTACGTCAAAAAGTACAAAATTTTTCTTTCATAGTACGAATTTGCCAAAAACTATATTTATACTTGTATCTTTCTTGCTATACGTTGGTCTCGCGCGTGATCGATCGTGACGGCCTCGACAACGAGACAAAGCATGCGACCGGATGATATCCGCTGTGACGAAATAAAGCGCGCACTGGTAGTACGATTAGACGAAGTAACGTAGGTAGCGGAAGAGAGAGTCAATCGGAAAGGTAACGATACGGAGAGAGACGCATGATGGAAGAACGCCGAACAAGGGTAGGGAGGAGGATTGGAAGCAGTGTGGCAGGAGCAGGAACGGCAACCGAATGACTATGACGCGGCGCGGCGCGGCGAGGCGCCGTGGTGACGGAAGGATGGGGATAGGAATGGGAATGGGGTTGGGGGGCGCGGAGCCAAGGGGCTTGGGGTTGCAGGAAGGCAGAGAGGAGCTGGATCCAGAGGTTAGGACTGCGGGAGGAACGGAGATGGTAGACGGAAAGGATGTGGAGCGAGGAAACGTGGAACAGGAGAGGTGGTAGGACGGTATGGGGATTGAGAGAAACGGAGAGAGGCAAAAGAGGGAGGGTGAGTTGGGGGAGCAGGGTGAATCGCGGAAAAGAGGCAAGAGGGTGGATATTCCAGGCTGCACCCCGTGGCTGTCCCAGCGCATTGCCATGGCAACCGACCCTGAAACACCCTGCGGCCGTCGCACCATCGGAGCTTTGCTTTCCGATGATAGTAATAATGTATCCTCGCTTTCGTTGATGTAGGTCGCAGGACGTTACCGCGTTACCAACGGAAGGCTAGTTTTTTCATCGACATCCTCACCACCGGTCACGATTCGCAATTACTTTTTACGCTGCATTTCTCCTTCCTCCTCCCCTCCCCCCACTTTTACTCCTCTCGCCCGTTACTTCTACCTCTTACTCCAACTTCTTTCCCCTCTTTTTTCGCTTTTCTAGAACACCTACCTACGCTTTCGTACTGCTCACCGTATTTCTCGTACAGCTTCTCTCGTACCTCTATCGACACGTTCTCGTTGCTTTCTCTGTTTTCCTCCGAATACAAGAAAACGATTTTTCACGATGACGATCGACTGCCTGACGAACATGATAACGCTGATCGAGGAAAGGGAAGAATCGTGGAAATGTTAGCGCGGATATTCCATCGGGACGTCGATTGACCGTGTGTAAAAAATGCGATAACGGAAACAGAACGAGAAGAAAGGAAAACGAAGTTGGAGTAGAACACGACGTGTTTGTCGATGCATCGCAGCGAGTGGCGTCGGCGTTTTTAATCGGCGCCACTTGTTTCTAACGGCTCTCCTTTGTTTAAGTCCCTACACTGCGCTTCAACCCCACGATATCCCCAACTCTCCGTCTCTGTCACCCGTCTACTCTATCCCGCAACCCGTTTCCTGTCACCCGTTACCCGTCACCCATCACCCATCACCCGTTATCCGTTATCTACTTCACGTTCCTGCGTCTCTTTTCACACCGTTCTTCGCTTGGCCCTCTGATGGTCAAGCGATCGAATCGCGACAAAACGTTATCGTAACTCCATTTTTCTTCCACTTCTTTGCAGCCTTGCATAAAATCGCAGAGACCAAAAACCAAGGACGGGTGATACCGCCATGAACGTTCCTTTACGCGGTTGATCGACCGATCGTAGACAAATTTGTCGATCGGTCGTTCCGTTGTCGCGTTGCCGCCAGCGAGTCTTCCTTTTTCTTTCTTCCTCGACACCGACCATCAAAGCCGAGTCGTTAAGTTTGCTCGAGTGGCTGCCTAAAACGTAATTTCGACGCTAACGAGTCGACGATGCGCCGCTTAATTACTTCTGTGTACGAACTTCTTAACGATTAACGACGACGGTTGTGAACGGTTGTTAACGCGTAAACGCGACGCGATAGTCCAACGGTTGCCGATTTGAGATACGGAGACGACCTAGTGCTGCCGAATGAAAATTGAATCGCGGATGGAAGACTACAGAGGAGGCTGGATGAAAAGAAGCGCTCCCCAATTTAGGGGAAGGTAAATGCGAAAGGGATCGATCGGAATCGAGTCGAGGCACACTTCGCGGTATTTGTTCGACGAGTCGTTTCGAAGATTGATTCTTTCTTAAGGGTAGTACGTGAATGGAAGCAGAATAGCTGATGGAACGTAGCTGGTAGAGCCCGGTTTATCAAATCGGATATAGAGGAAGGGCAGATAGAAATTCGAATTACGATTAGTTGGTCCGATGATCGATAAACGAGATGGAGTCGAATGTTCGCAGGAAAATCTTCCACGGCTTACTCGCGACGAGCGAAAGAGAAGAGAAGAGAAGAGGAAAAGAGAAGAGGAAAGGAGAAACGAGAAGAGGTCGTTACCCGTTTCGTTCAACGACCCCATTACGCGTGCAAGATTAAGCCCGTCGTATCTAATTAGGTTTGTAGCGTGGCAGGTGTAAAGTATTGCTGACCGTGGCGTCGCGTCGCACGGATCGGTGGGTACCGCGATTTCTGGGATTTCGTAGAGAACCGGATTTAATCTAGGTTGTACCCGTGTACAACCTAATATGTACGTGTACTTGGATATATATATATATATATAATTTACCTATATAACCTACAGGTTTGTAGATGTATATACTTATATAATGTACATGTGTATAGATGTACATGTAGGTATATGTATATTTATCGTCCGGAACGGCATCGCGTTACCGGGCTACCGTTTTCTCGAGCAACTAACCCAGAAAATACCCGGTGCTTTGTCCTCGGGAACTCGATCGCTCGAGCCTTCGCTAGCTACGAACGGAAAGGAGAGAGAAATCGGTAAACGAGAAATTCCTTGAGAAAATTCCTCGCCATTTCGAATTCTAGTTAAAATTCCGCTCGCATCGTCTCGCCAATTCTCTGGCTAAACTTTTCTCGGCGAAGCCCCGGGAGAAACGGGAACTCGCAATTTCTCAAAACGCGAGACTCGACAGACTTTGTTGGACCCGCTAAGTTTCATGTTCGACGCGTCACGTTGATCGGTCTAATTCATTATCGTGGCTGTGGCTCATAGCTCGTAACTCATAGCTCGAACCAACATCGTGTCACCGCTTTTCTTTGCACAATTTGCCCGAGTTTGCGAGAGTTTCCCGATTCTTATTCTTATGACGTTGCACATCCAATCGTGTTCAGAGACTAAATCACGTGAAACTTTGCGAATTCGCGAGATGAGTCCATTTGATGAGTGCATTTGATCGAAGTACGCAACAATTGTCGTACTCTTTATCTGGAATCGAGGGGGTGAACATCTCGAACTGTGCTTTGGTGTGTGTATGTAACGCAAGACAGCGAACAGATATGAAGAAGCACGCAAAAAGGGAAAGGAGAATCAGCTGACAAATAAGGGTGACAAACAGGTAGTATTAAAAAGATAAACGGGAGGGTTGGGAAACGATGCAAAGAAAGGGAGAACGATGAGACGAGACGAGGCACGCGCGTGGAGCCAGAGACGAGAATAGAGCGATCGACGAGGCAATGGACCGAAGTAGCGGATTATCGGATTAACCGGTAGGTATATCCGGTGTGCGTAGAACGGGCAAGGTAGTGGGCAAGGTACTCAGGCAAGCTGGTTACCCTTACTGATTCCGCGGATCGGATGGTGTATCGGAGGGTGTATCCCATGTCGTATATCCCCAATGAGATCTCGCGAAATTAACTTACGATACCTGGAATTACGAGCTACAAGTTACGTAGGTATACGAGTTGGAGAACGAATAAACGCCACCTTTGCTCGGAACACGAGGTCGATGCTCCGAGTTCAGCTACGGAAAAACGAGCGAGAAGAACGAAGGGATATATTCAAAGGAGGGCGCTCGCGACGGAGGAAACGCCCGTAAAAGTATTTTCCGTTTTGTTCGCGAGTCGTGTTGCCAGAGAAATTACGAAGATGGCAGTTCGTTATTCGAACTTAAAAATAAGCCAAACGACAGAACTGAGTTCTTCGAAGATCCGTCTCGACGAGCAAACAACGCTGGCCAGTGTGAACGCATCATTTTCATCAGTTTACCGAACAGGCGAGAAACTTCCCTATCAACTTTTCTCTCGCGTTCTCTATCTTCCCACGATTCGTTGCAATTTTACCATTTTTCATTACAAATTCGTTTTACGAAAAAACCAAGTATTCGTACGCTATCGATAATATTTCCATGTCGACGAGATTGTCTTAAAATATCGTAACGCGTAAGAAATCACGGTGTCGATTTGCATTCCATCTATCCTAGTTCGTACAATGTATCGATAGGAAGGAGGCGCGAAAAGAATCGCTGCTATAATGTACAAAAAAATCGGTCGTATAAGGCATCACACGAGAGACAAGTTTAAAGGGAACGCGAAGGAGAGCTTAACCCCGGAAGGAGGATCGTGGCTCGCCCAAAGCGTTCCTTTGTCGCGCGTTGGAGAAAACTTACTACCTTTTACGAACTCTGCTTCCTCTCTCTCTCTCTTTCTCTCTCTCTCTCTTTCTTTCCCCTTTTAGCTAACTTCTCTTGTGCTTGCCCTGTTCCCTCCGATCCATTTCTTCGCCACTTCGTCCGATTTTCATGTTCAGTCTTTAATGTTCGTTGGATCGTGAAATTTCAACATTCCGCTGTCGTATCTCTTGTCGCGCAAAAGCATCGAATATGTTCTGTATGCCGCAGGTGCTTCTATTTCCGGAGGAAGGCTGGGCGAGAAGCGCGAGCAGTTCCTACTGGACTTTGACACCGTTTTGGTGGAGTCGTAGTCGATGCAAGGTAGTCGAAGTTGCTGGAACCAGGAGGTGAGTTTTGCGTGGTATCAGGATGGCTGGAGATGTCGAAGCGTTACACGTTGTCAATGATAATACCATTGTTACGACGTTAACGGACTCGTTTTAAGAGGACGCGAGCGATGCACACGTACATCGTTACGACGTTTTGCCATAACCGTATTCCTGCCGGCAACGGAAATTCGTGCTTTTAAGTTACGTGGTTGGAATGCCTATACCCTGCTTGCCACTTTACCAGCCGAAGATTACAGGGACGATGCATCCGAAATTTCACTACCCACTTATTTCCTTTTCACGAACTACTCCTTTGTGGTCTCGGCTCATTTTCCACGCATTTCAACGCACCGCGACGTATGCATCCTATTTCTACTTATTCCAATTTCTCGCTAATTACGACTCTCCTATAATGTCATTATCCAACAGTTCGTCCTTTTCATTATTCTTCTCCTTTTTTATCCTTTCATATCGAAGGATCGTGATGCGCGACAGGGTCAACGTAGTTGAGAAATAGTTGTGGAATGAGCGCTCGATTCGACGTCGTCCTCGATCCTCGATCGTCCGTCGAAGAACAGCCAATTACTTCCAAAACTTGTCGAAAGAGCCAATTAATCGAGAAACTGACTTGCCAAGAGTGTCGACTTGCGTGCAAACTTTCCACTTACCGTTTGAACATACAGATTTGCGAGAAGTTGCAGCCATACGATCGAGTGACACAGGGTCAACTCTGATTACAGCTTATCGTTTGGAACGTATCCCATTGAAAATTACTTAGCACGCGTTCGCCTTGGAAAACGGTGCAATTAATTACAAAATCAAACGGGGCAGAATCGTGTGTCGTATTCGGATCGATCTGCGACACTCACGCTTGGCAGTACTCGCGGGGCGAATTTTCCGAAATATTCCACCTGGTAATTTTGTGAGTCGCCCACGGCATGGCGGCCAGACCGCGTTAAGTCAAGACAAACAAACCGGCCCGCGGTCGGTGAATCCTCGATTCGAACCGCTTCCAACTTTCGTACGGGGAAGCAAACACAGCGCTATTTGCAAGTTCGGACCACGTTCACACGCGACACCGGTCAAAGCTCGCGATTACGCCCCGAAAATCCTGCATCCTCGCTCACAGTATATAACTGGCGTGTTGTTTCTTTGCCTGACCGAACCGCACACACATCCACTTTATATCTCGTTTCGATCGATACAGTAGTACGTACGTACGTGTAAAAAAATGTAATCGACAAACCTTTCTCCCGTTCTTGAGCAAAAGTGTCGCGCGCGAAACCAACAACGGACGCGACGCGACGTTTCGATCGCGTTTAGGACAGGTCGACAAACGGCGCCAATTGAAATTCGTTCGTTTCATGTTTTATTGAACAGCTCGACGTGCAACACGGTACCCAGCGATCGAAGCCCGAGCGAAAGAAATTTTAGTCGCGAAACAAGGAGAAGCGTGTGTAGGCAATCGATGCGAGTAGGTACGTAGGTAGGTACGTAGAGCTTGGCGGACAGCTCGAGCATCGAAAGGGTGCTCTGGCTCGGAACTTTCCTTTGTGAAGCGAATCGAGAACCGGAGGAAAAGTCAAAGCACCAGCCACGGTGGATTTTAAACCGAGTGTTGGATCCGCCGCACTTCAATGGAGAGCGTTTAAACTTTTAATGATCGTCGCCGGCTGAAGCGCTTGCCGGAATAAGCCCCTCGAGTCACCAGGGAGGGTTGCCCTCTCCCTTTTTCTCTTTATTCCTTTTTCGCGCTTCTCGCTCTATTCCTCGCTTATCCTTCATTCCCTTCA
Source organism: Bombus fervidus (assembly GCF_041682495.2). Lineage (NCBI taxonomy): Eukaryota > Metazoa > Arthropoda > Insecta > Hymenoptera > Apidae > Bombus > Bombus fervidus. Next base: position 3,809,989 of record NC_091519.1, read on the forward strand.
CACCCTTCGCCCCTGCTTCCGAAAACGGTCCAATCCCTTCCTTCGCCACTTTTTCCCTTTCCAATTCCTCCCTCTTTTTTCCTTTCTTTCCTTATTAATTATTGTTACGTCGCGAAGCTTGATATGGATTGTGTTTCTAACCGTCTCTCTCGCGGTCCTCTAGCGTCATACACGAATCGTCTCATCTTCCCGACGGGATATACAATGTATCGACGAGCGCACGGTTGCCGCCCGGCCGCGAGTTCCAGAAACGTCGATTCGATCCGTTCTTTAATTACACAAAGAAGTCGGCATACGTGATCATGGGTGCGAGCGGTTGCGTGATCCGAGCGCGGGGGAGTCGTCTCCCTGAGAGGACAAGAAATTTATCCTAGGGCTGTTAGTTTTTCTTCAGAAATCTTACCGCACACGTCTTAAACGCTAACGGATAAAATCGCGAATTCATCGATCATCGATCAATCTTCGGATTAATCAATTACTGTGCTTTCCGACACGACGAAGTCAAACAATTTTTGTCGACGCAATAATTATTGTAGGCTAGTGTAAATAAATATATATATATATTATATAACTGTGGATTCCAGTTATATTAAAAACTAATCACCCCTATTATCCCAAAAGAAATAAGGGGATCGCCCTGCTCGTGGTGTCGATTCGTGCAATCGTAACGGGAATTTACAACTCCCGCTACATCAAACGATCGCGTCTCCCCGCGACTGGTCGAAAATACAATTATTCTTGGCTCGTTTCGCGCGTACGACTCCACGCCCAAGTAGCAGCACGCTTCGTTTCGCGATTTCTCTTCTCCTATTCGCAATGTATCCTGATCGTTCTTTGGATCATCAGTGCACATATTTCGCCCAACTACATATACGCGAGACCTCTCGATAGTTTGCTCCCTAATCCAACTATAATATTACAAGTGATATTTTACAAATCACAAGTTACAAATTACTGGTATTAATAATTAGAGTTTGCTCGCGAAGCAAATGAAATTTTTTTAATGCGATATTGCCTTCTTTTATCGTTGGTCAGTATAACGTTATCGCAACGACATTTTGATCCTTGTTGTTTCTCACTTACCGATAATCGATTTTCGGACCTTAGGCCTGGCCGAACAAAGTAAACTTCCTCGTTCAATCTGTTGTGCGTTTATCGCTTCGAGAGCAAAACGTTGTAACGATCGTATCAAAGCATGGCAGAGAAACGCGACGGTAATCGTATTACTGATTCACGAAACGGTAAAGCGCTTACACAGAGAATCGAGCGGTCGCATGTTTTTTTTACAACAAAGCTGCCCGTCAGAATTGGCAACAGCTGGAAAATGTTGATGTACTACAACCAGCTCTATATGTTTGTCCTTTTAATTTACCTAGCCAAGGCTTTAATTTATCATGGCCGGTCATCGCCACTCCCGTTTGTTTGATGCGACGCTGGGATACGGATACTTGTGAAAGCAACACAGTGAGATCATAAAGTATCAAGTAAGGTCATCAACTGATCCAGCCAGAGTGAAGGCTACATGATACATATTCTGGGCGTACGCATACATAAATTAACTTTTGACGTCAATTTTAATTATTGTCCGATTTTATGATCTCACCGTATCCTTTTCGCCTTCTATACTTTTGCACCGTACACACGTACCGTTCGACATATTACGATTTTGGACAGGCAATTGCTTGCTGTGGATAAACACTGCTGCATGCTTTGCTGGTCTCCATCGAAAACTTTAATCGAATGCTATGCGTCGTATAAATTCAGAAAAATGGCAGGCGTGGTTAATATACCGAACAAGTTCATAACGGTCTAAAATGCATTTTCCACTTTGTCGCATCGTCGTTTCACGCGTATCGTTCGGTCAACGCGTTGCTCATCGAATTAACGTTGTTTCAGGTACAGCACTCAGGCAAAAATGGTAGACACAGGAACGGGCACGCTTTATATTATCGGCTCTTTCAAGAGAATGACCACTGATCCCGATTTCAAGGTACATACCAATTTCCAATCTCTTCGTAACCGAATCGTGCGAGTCGGAACTTTAAGTTCCACGTGTGTGCGTTTCCTTGTTAGAAATGATCGAATGCTTTAGTCGGGACAAGCGAATTTTATCAAACGCGATGTTACACGCCGTAGGCCGTAATTCGTGATACAAGCGAAGAGTTACCTTCGTTTCGCCTGTACCGCGAGTTTAGACATATATAGGCATAGCAGATATTAGCAAATGTGAACGTTGGCCATTTCTTTTTGTCGTCAGTTGTACCTGACGTCGAACGTGTCGTCGAGCGACTTCAACATGGGTTATAGTATGACTGGCACGTTGGAGCGTGGCTGCAAGAAGACCAACACCTTCCAAATGACTCACTTTGCGGTGATTCGTCGACGAGACTACGAAAAGGCCTACGAAGATTCGAATCCCACCTAGTGCCCGTCCACACCCACGCTGTCCGAGTGTGGGGATTGCGAACACTACGCGTAAAAGGAAATGGGTGTTAACCAAATCACGCGCGCGGCTTCCCTTCTGATTTATTCTCGATCCGGAACAAACGTTCCCTTGGAAAGAAGGATCGCTTTCCGCATCGAAGATCCAGCAGATCGTTACGCGGATTACATCGTGGTTTTCAAGTGGGTTGCTTATCGATTACGTCAACAACGCGGTCCTCGATTCTGCTGTCCGATGTCGATCCTCTTGAAATTCACGAAAAAAATATACAAAATTAGCGATCAAGGCTGCAATCGAATTCGCGACCGATCGGTTGCGTTACGCAATACCTGATACGGGACACGTGACACAGGATACCCGATACGCGATACGAGAAATCGAGGAAAAAGAACCGGGCGATCGGACACCCGACAAACGAGCAAAAGCCAACACGTCCAAAGGTAGCGTTTAAACTTAGGTCGAATTAAGTAGTTTTTAACTAGTGGCGAACGATACGGAAGTGGAGTATACAAAAGTAATGTGATCGAAGATCGAGAAAAGCATTTTCCAAAGTATTAGCACGTAAGTTGTAAATCTCGCAGGCGATAAGTTTTCCTATGCGTCCTTCTTTCGTGGACACGCGCTGCTCCTCGTCCACCGATCGATTATCGTCATCGTTGTTACTGACGCGCGATCGAGCTTCCTACGCTTCCCGTTCCTCGAGCTTCTTCCTCCTCGTGCCGTTCCGAGGAACGGAGCTCGCGGGAAACTTTACCCCGTTAGTCGCGCGCGCGCTTCCACCCAACACATACACATATGTATAATCCTCTTGGCCAGGGTCGAGGATCGTTGTCGTGTAGCGGCCCAACTTCGAAGCGATACTTATTTTTGTTAAAGAATAGAGAGACACGCGGCCGTAACACGACGCGACGTCTCCCTCGATCCGAATCAACTTCGAATGATCGCGTTCAATGATCGCGAGCCCGGTGATTTTTGTACCTTCGGCTTTGCTCAACGATATCTAGCTGATACCAAATGCGAACGGCATAGACGTAAGTTACAATCGATCGTAAATTAGCGTTTATCGACCAATAGAACGCCCGTGTCCAGATAAGTTTCGCTTTAAACATACCTCGATGGATACTCGTGTCTCTATAGTCAAGATTTTACAGCGACACCATCTTTTTTGAATAACCGAACAATGCTTCCTCCTTTTCTACCTTTCGCTCTCTCTCTCTTTCTCTTTCTCTCTTTCTCTCTCTATCTCTATCTCTATTTTCTCTCTTAGTTACGCTTTTTCACCTTCTTGTTCTTGTTGTTCGTTCTTTCCTCCGTACTTGAATCTAAACAATCTCTTCGCGTCCGTTCCTCCTTCTATTTATCCAAATGTAGACTATCGCGATCGAACCCAGTATGATTCTACGTGGCATTTAGTCGTGTGCTATTACGCGTTACAGGGTTTCAAATGGTTTGTCGCGATTCGGCGGGGATGAGCGAGCTGTTTACCGATTGATCGCTTACCCTTCCACTAAATTTCAAATCATCCTTGTCTGTCTTTTATTCTTATCCTTCCTATCCAAGGAAAGTTCCTTCGTTAACGTTTCTTGCAAAACGACAACTTACAACTGTGGAAAATTCACTGATATCGTTTCTCGTCGATTCGCGATTCACCGAATAGAAAATCGCTACGAAAACAGCGTACAAATATTCGTTTAAAAGCTAAGTTAAAGTTTCGAGAAAACTCGATCGATGTCCGTAGGTCGTAGACAATTAGTTTAGACGTAGAAACGTAACGCTTCGTCTAGTAGATATTGTAGTTGTTAGATGTAGTCCGAATCGCTGATAAGTAAAGGCGATTCGGTCGTAGGTTTGTTCAACCTTTGAAAGAGACTGGAGAAGAATCGATCGAATAGTCGTCAGATATTTAGGCTCGCGCATGATTTTTCCTTTTTGTCGCTTTCGTCGTCCAATAAACAGATAAAAAGAGAAGTAATCCTCGAATAAGCTCGCCACGTTGATGGAAAGAAACGAAATCAAGTACTAACTTAAATTTTTATCTGTCTTGGCGAACAAGCTCTTCGAAGAGTACTCCATTTATTGCTATCACTATTATTGGCATATATTTTTTCCGCAAGATTTATCACGATAAGATATCGTTGATTGGAGACGAAGGCGACTCTCGAGTCTCTAAATTCTAGATAGATATCTGCACGCTCGTAAAACGGTAAACATTATTCTCGCTTATCAACACAGTCTTGATCCTGTGTTCGCTTCTTTTTTTCGACTAGCTGATATTTAGATCAGTAGATAACGATTTAAGTGAACGTATACGTCCGATATCACGGTCCCTCCTAACTACTTAGCAGTAGCTTCGACCCACCGTTGCATGCTTTCGTCTAATCGAAACGAAAACGGCGATCCATCCTCGTCGGGTGCACAACGGGTCTCTAGTCAGTCTCTTTTGATCTTCCCCACTGTCGAGGTTCCGTTTGAAATCGTTCGAAGAAACGATATGATTCTTATCGTTTAACGATGACGCATCGTAAGATTCGAGTTATTTTTCCATCGCGGATTCTGATCTTAATCAAATTAAAGATCCTAATACAGAAATTATCGAACGATTGAAACGGAACGAAGCAAGGGGCTAAGATGTGTTTATGCTCCTAAAGTAGAGAGAGTTAACAAAGTAGACGTATATCATGTAGTGGTCGTAGAAAAGTTGATGTGATCGTTATCGTTGTCAATGTCATCGTCAATGTCATCGTCATCGTCATCGTCACCGTCACCGTCATCATCGTCATAATCGTCATCGTAATAGCCATTAGAACCGTCATCGTCCGATCAAATCCCATTCTATAATTCCTATTGGTCCGTTTTCTTTGGCGTGTTTCACCTCGGCAGTCTCCATGGCGAGTCCACTGTTCTGACCTTCGTCGATCTTGCGATCACGTCCGAACGATAGGTAAATTTTATTTTTTCTAGATTCTAGACGATAGAGACGAACGATCGACAGAATCTCGTAAACCCGCAGCACGATGTCGACGGTAGTCGATTCGCCGAATGAAACGGACCGAATCGACTCGGATCGGATCGGATCGCGAACGACTGATCGTCGCGGTGACGAAATACCCTCGAATTCCGCTTGAAACACGGTAGTCGAGCTTTGCCACGCAAGCATAGTCTTTAGTACGCTACAGTAGTACTGTAAGTAGATGCGGTCGATCCGCGGCAGACACCATAGGACAGCAGATACGTAAAGTAGTACATAGTACATAGCTAAATGTAATCGGCTTCTCGCCTCTAGTCCGGTTTCGTTCAAAGCTTCTCATCCGATTTGTCTAGTCTAAACGTTCTACCTCTTACACCTTCGTCTTCATCTTCATCTTTGCCTTCAACTTCATTCTCACCCTCCGGCTCTGCTTCTCCTAGTTCCGTAACTCGTACAACTATCGGCAATCTACACCACTCGTAATCAATGTGTAGTCGCTTTAGAGAGATGTAATGGTAGAAAAGCCTGCAACTTAATCTTACGACTATCAGCAAACAAATTATTAACTATAATCGTATCGGTCTTAAAAATGCGAACAAGAGGTATTCGTATTCAAAGCTATGGCTGTGATCCTAATTAATCGTGAACCGGTTCGTAAAAACTATATACATATACGATGTAAGTAGGTTACGACGACGCATGTAGCGACAAGCGACGCGATATTTTGCCAAATCGTTGCGTTTCACGCGGGCTTGCGTTTTTCTTCCGCTATTCCGAACATGTACATATTCTACATGGACTCGACTGCGCTCGAGGGAACGCGTTACGTTCTTAATGTCCGGTGCTAAAAAGTTGCGTGTTCTTTTCTCGATCGTTTCTCCGGTAATGTTTCTTTGTTCACCAGCCTGCCCTTTCCCCGGCATCGAAAGCAGCGAATATCGTTGCCGTTTAGCGAAGATCATGGTCGTTTCGTGAGAATCAAATGGTGGCAACGACGACGTCGTCGACGACCACCGCACCCCGTGGCGAATCAAAATGGAGGAAAGGAAAGAAAGGCGAGGTCGCGTGCACCTCTTCTGGTCTCTCGTCGCTCTATACGAAATCAAAAATCGCAAATTTCTCTAGCCATCGTACCGAGCGTGTAGCGTTTGCGAACGATGGATAGAGCAGTTTCCCGCCAATAATCAAATCTAGCTCGCCGTGCGAGAAATTGTTGCTCACAAAATCGGAGACTTGGTATGTATTTTCTATAAGCACCGCTAACGCGATTCGATCACGTTGTTCGATTTCTGTGGAGTATTGCTCGTCGACGAATCGACGAGTCGTCGAGCCGATCATAGTTGCCGGGAATAAGCGGAACGAATCGAGTACGAGTACTGGTGCGACAAACGCATCGATGTATTTTCACTACAGTCCTGTCTACAGTCAATTCATTTTGTATTTATACCTAATCTATGTATCTATCGTCATAATTTATGCCGAAATAAATGTTACATTTACGCACAGCGGAACGATCGCCATTTCGCTATTCTACCCTGTCTCATTACGTGTATATCCCAAACCTGTTGTCGCAACAAGCATATTCAATCGGGGCGAAGCTTATTTCAACAGCCGGAAAATAAACGAGTCTCGGACTGTCTGAAATTTTTCGGCGGCTTCTTAACGAGTGAAATTATCAGTAAAATTACCAACGGTCTATCGGTTAGCCAGAAGATTTAAGACGACGTAAGGTCAAGCAGATTATTCCGCTCGCTCACAGTCGCGCGATACTGTTTTATAGTATATCAATGTTTCACAATCGCTTTTCAGCTGTGATAATTGTTAAGGTTATTTAATGTATGTGGATACAAAGAAACGCGTGGATAAATTGTAAGGTATTGTAAGTATATATATATTGTGAATATTAAAGTACAAAGTGTGGAATACAATGTGAGCTGGTTCAGATCCGCACGCTAGCAGTGTTACCCTAAGTCTGAAAAACCCTGAAGCCAACGTTGCATATCTACCGCTTATGGTTTGTCTTCGACGCAATCTTTTGTCTATGCGCTGTCGATGACTTCAGTGCTTGAGAAAACTAAAGATCAGATGTAGAGTTTTCTTAGAAGTGGCGACCACTTCAACAATAATAATAATTTTTACAATAACTAAATAACCTACGCCCTCCTCTATTAGAGAGGGTGGTCTATGTGTCGATCACCACGATATTTTAATTTTATAGTTAAATAAAAAAATGTTTCGTGCTGAAGTTGATTACGAAACGAAGAATTTATTAACCTAAAGAAGACGATTTTTATGACAATTTGAATGTTCTTCTATCTACTTTATATTCTTTGTTTTTTCGTTCCATGTCAGACGGTTAACACGAACGATCAAATGTTCATGATGGAATTAACACGGTTCCACAAATTTCAAAAGTTCACAACAAAGGAGGGAGAAAAGTGACATGAACGCTAAATAAAACGGTATACCTACATATTGGTAAAAGACATATGGAGCGCGTATCGGTCATTATCATGCATTAAATGCGAACGCAAATGTGCCGCGAACAAAAGTTCTCTCAAACGAGTACGATCTAGTTACCGACTGTCGCGCAATTATCGGACATTGGAGCGAGTATCTAATTAACGCGGGCGCCGATAGCATTTGCAAGCTATGACGGGACATCGGCTGTTCGCTATAACGTGCACGGGCAGCAACACGTTATTTCGACGCCTCTAAAACTTCGTCAAAATTTCGTATACAGCGAACTGGTCGCACTTTCTATCGCAGCTTGAAATAACTTTATTTCGGCTCGGATGGCGGCTCTAATGGCATCGTTTACAGATAATGCGACAGAGCGAGACGTAATGAATTTGAAACGAGTCTCCCATAGGTTGTTCTGACACTTACAACGTTACACTGTATAACCACTAGTCGTATCTCTATAACGCAATTAACATTTTTTCGAATTGTAAACTTCCTGCAACACCATGCACCAGACAATCCGCGTCTGTTTTAACAAGCAGGAAGACCAAAAGAATTTACGGGAAACCAAAAGTTCGCAAACTGCGCCTCTCGTTGTTTATTCCCCGTTTCTATTCCTTTCTCGTCCTATTCATCGTTACTTTTCGACGAGCGAATTTCCAGAAGCGAAGATCCCGTTCTCCTTCTTGAACCCTTTCGTTTTCTCGCAAGCATTAAACGACTGCCGAGCGGCAACAAAGGAGGGAAGGAAACGCTTAGGTTTAACTGGTTTCGGCTTATCTCAGAGTTTCGCCGTATTTAAGGAAAACACGAGCAGAACCACGAGATCGTTAGGAAAGTTAGCTAGAGAGTACAATGTAACCCGCGTGTTGCAGGCAACAAGAATAAATACGGTCTGCCGACAGTTTAGTCTCTCCCTTTCTCCTCTCTCTAGCTTTCTCTCGCCGTTCCAATTGTATCGGATTGTATCGCACCACCCTCATCGCCTCGCAACGTCTCACGATACACAACCCACTCCCGTTCCCAATACTCGCTCTCATAGCAAGCGTTTCTCTTCCGAGTGACACGAATCGAAAACGAGCGAAACGTAACCGTATCGAACTCCCCTCTGCAAAATCGATCGACATCCCCTGCGAGCCACGTAGTTTTAGATATTTTAGCTAAGCAAGACCGATACTCGTGAAACTTATCGGCGAGACAGCTAGAACGATCGGCATTTAAATGTTTATCGTGCCATTTTCGAAAAGCCGAGACGATCGAGTTGCAGCCAGATCTACGAAAGAGCATAGCTTCTCGACGATTAATCGCAAGCACGAAAATGAAGCGCGCCCCAAAATTCTCGTTTCGCCTTCTTCACGATACGAAACTGCTCGCAACTGGTCGATCTACTTGTCCTGGGTCTGCACCATCTCGATCTCGCTTCCTTTCCAGATAGTCAATCCGATCCACGTTTTCACGAAATTATCGATGTACGTCTGGTCATCGTTTGGTTTCCGTAAACTCGGTATGCGAAGATTAGTTCGTCTTGCAGTAGCCACGAAGGTGAAAAGACATACTATTCACCATTTTGCTAAAAACATCTTCCACAATTAGTCATTAAGAGTAATGTGGTTATCTGCTCTGCTTGAGCCGATACTAATACATATATAATTGTTTCTTGACCGTTCGCAGAGAGACGCGATCGCGAGGAAGCGCGTCAACGGTAGTCGTAAATTCCCTGATCGATCCCCTATTTCGTTTAGGATAGTGGAGATGGTTGAATTATTATAACACTTGATTAACAGTTCAAAGATATTATGTATTTCCAACAACTTATAGACAAGATGCTTACGCTCGGTGCGGATGTGTAAGTTTGAGAGATGCCTGATATAAAGTCGTTGAACGAGTAAAGTTCGGTGACGATGTTGTCGCAAAGGAAAACTCTTGCTGGGTGGTGGTCGCACCACCACTGGTCGCTTGCGGGTGGAATCTTGTGAAAAATAGGAAAACCTACGTTTCCTCACTTTTTCACCTGATGGAGCAATAACCATAAGGAACCTCTTGACTCGAAGGTATTTTATGCCAATTAACGGCCTTAAAGTAAATCGGAAAGCTTCGTTTTATGACAGTTCCTTAGGATTATTGCGTTCCTCTTAATTCTATGCGCACAGCTAGTGGCCGCCTCGACCGTAAATTTTTTTCCAATCGAATACACTTCGTGCGAAATTCCGTGTTGATTTTCGACAAAGTTTTCTTAATTGTAGGTTCGTGTAAATATAAGATTCGGCATTAGAATAAATATATTTAGAATACGATCAATCTGCTATCTTTTACTCCCTTTTTTATTCGAATATCAAAGATATTTCAGAAACATGGTCTTAAGCTTTCCGTACACTTCCGATTAATTCGCCGATAAAAAATAATACGAAAGAAAATAACGCGAAAGTCGTGGAAAATAGGAAGGAAGGGAAAGATACGGAAACCATCTGGTCGGTTCGTAAAATATGCAAACGGCAGGTAGCGCGTTCAAGAGCAGCGCGGTTTGAAAGACACGTACGAGTCCAACGATTCTTGAACAACGATCTTCGCGGAAGCAACGGCAAATGTGGATGCATTTACGGTTTATCCGTGACGTCGAGTTTACATACCACGTGACCGATATGTTCGCCGGATAACAGCCATCGATGCGGAATTTTCGTTGGTGGCTGAAAAAACTGCCTCGAGATCTCGAAACGAAGAGGCAATGTTCGAGTTTGGACGAGGTTAGGAAAACGCCGGTTTTAAACTTTGCTCTCTTCTACTCTTTCTTTTTTCTCGGCGTAATTTAATTAACGCTGCCGGCGGGAAACAAAGCGACGAGAAAGCTCCGCTCTTCCCGCCCTTTTTATCGCAATCTCGTCTCTGAAATATTCTTGAACGATACTTCAACTTCCCACCCTCCTGTGGCATGGTCCAATTTTGAATTGCATTAAGAGCGAGAAAGCTTTTACCGACAAACCAGACGAAAAAATAAGGAAAGACCAAAAGTAGTCGTGGAACTTTGCCTAGCGATCCGTGTTGCAAACACGGATCGAAAGACAGACATTGGAAACGCGAATCTCGAGCATTGCTCGATAACGCTTTGCTTTGACGGACTAGTAAAAATCGAATCGTAAACTCTCGAACGTTAACGTTTCTCTTCGTTGTATCAAAGAGAATCGCGAATCTAACAGACCGGTCGTTTCAAAAAATTCCCAACTCGAACGCTTTCCACGTTAAAAAAAGGAACTTCCGACAAAGTGCGTGTACACTGGCGTACAAGTATAATAGGACGAGAGCGAGAACTGATCCCAAACGATATAAATTTTCGCAAAATGAGAAGGAAACGGGAGGGAAACACGATCGTTCCGCGAAGAGTCGGTTACTATTGTTGGTATTATTGCTTAGGCGTCCTTATCTTTAAGAGTGTACGTGGACCGAATAAATAACGCTTGCACGTAGCTACGGCCGCGCACAACCACGATTTTCTTTCTCCTCTCGTGGATGTTAATTTCGCGAAAATGAAGGAACAAGGAAACCGCGATATATCGAGAGGAGAAAGAAGCGCGCGTAATCTCGGGAATCATAGAGTTCGTCAAGGAGGAAACGAGGGAGCGAATTACCTAGTGCTTTGAAGACCTTCGAAACTAACGGGACGAGCAGACGAGAACCAAGAGGGTTACCCAAGGGGATTATCTTTGTGCCATTAGCTTTGGATGCGACACCAGGGAACCTCGAAGATTTCGTATTTGCGTGTACTGAGAAGCAAGCGCCTCGAATATACATATGTATAGTTGGTTGGTTCGAGTGTACGGCCACGTTTCAACTCGTTCCAAAAACACGATGGAAATTCTTGGCTTCTCGTCCGAAAAAATCGATCGACCAATTCGGTCAACTCGCTGGCTCTGTATCTTCGCGAGAACCATTTTTCGATACGTTCTATACGTGTTAACGCGGATCGATCACGCGCTGCGAAGTTTCAACGGCAATTATGACGCGCTTTGATCACAAGCCTGTCACGCGATCATGAAGACTGTCTCGTAAAGTGGGAGAACAGCTTTGTCGGTTACGATACGTACGCACGCGAGACACAACTCGCAACGCGCAACAGATAGCGCGCTTATGCTATAGCGCAATTGTGAGTATCTCATATCGGGAATAATTTCGGCAATCACGATTACGCACGAGGAATTCTCGCGTGATGTGACAAAATATAAATTCGAGGTCTCTGGCAAAAGTTCGCGCAACTCAGACGCGACCAAATTGCATCAACGATGTACGCATTGCTATTGAGCTGGTGAACAAACTGTCCGAACATAAGAATCACGGTGTTTAAACAAACAAACGAGCAACCCTCTCGATCGAGCCAAGCGATCCGTCGTTGCCAGTTCTTTCGCGAGACTTTCACATCTAGTGAGAAAATCATAACTTGACGATAGATCGCGAGGTAGACGTAGAACGTACATTCGAAACGACTGGCGTGCATTTGCAATGGTAATCGGAATAATCTCGAGGATCGAGTCGATTATGGGAGAGCAAGGCGAGAGAACTTGTTCGGCGTTCTTTTTATCGCGACTCAACGATCGATTGATTAGTCGGAAGAATCAACATTCGATCGAGCGAATTAGTTCTGTTTGCACTGATACCGACGACACGCGTTTCTTTCGTGTCAGATTTTCTTCGGACAATAGTATCATCTCACTTGATAACGTTGGAAGCACGCCGATGTGTATTTAAAGAATAAGTTGTTACTGGCACGTGCGGTTATCTTATCGTGGGATATCATCGGATCGAAGGGTCGAAGATCGTCTTAAATCGATTCAGATCGGGAGGAACGCTCGTCCCGAGTGCGACGCTCTCCCATTCCTTACCGACGATGCTTACTCTTACTTACGTCTAGCGTGATACGATCACCGCTAAACTTAGTTTTTGTGCAAAAATCCGAGACGCGAATTCGCCAGTTAATCTCGTAAGTGTTTACCGCCGCCGCCGCCTCTGCCATCAAACAGCCGTCGCTACTGCTGCAGCACGGTCATCATTATCACCGTGGATATCGTTATGGTCTATCGGCGATATCGGAGGACGATTTAACGCGACGCTAAACGAGGACTCGCCGACCGACAGAGCGGACCATAACAATTGAATCGTTTGACCCGTTTTAATTGGCAAGTTACACCGTTGCGAACGGGATGCTCGCCAGTAAACGAAGCGCTTACTAGTTCAGAGTGCTGTGGATTCTATCGGAAGAGAGTCGTCGCACAGAATTCGTTGGCTTTCGCAATATCTGTGCAAACGTTTGCACATCTGGCTGGATATTGTTCGATTCGGCAATAAATCCATAAACGTGACGGTTGAGTATAAAAGTTTGATTGGTGGTTTTCGATTCGTCTAATTCGGCGAGATTCGATTTGCTCGATTCTCGGTTCTCGGTTCCCGGGTCGCCACGACCTTCCACCTGTTTTATTTTAGACGCGCAGTAAGATTGATAAAATGGTGACGAATAGTGGAAGCAATGGAATAATATCGACGATAACCGGTAAGAATTTTGACGGGATTTGGTTTATACGATCGTTTTCCGTGTTGACAACGCGTTGCTGTGCGTGTTCGCTCTTCCGACAAGCTTCTCGTGATTTTCAGTGAAAACCGATGACACGGATGAAACAGGGGACGTCGACAAAGCTATATCGGCAACAGGTTAGAGGGCTCGTGCCGATGGTCGCGACAGATTCGCGGCTCAAATTGTCTTTTACTCCCGTATGTGTACCTTTCCTTCCCTCTCGTTCACAGGCTATGGTATATTCAACGTGATGCTGTTTCTCGGGGCTCTGCCGGTCGCGTGGACCGGCATCTTCGATACCACCACGACCGCCTTCATCATAGCTTCCGCCGAGTGCGATCTCAGGCTCACTTTCTTTGACAAAGGTGTTCTTTGCGGCTTCCCGTTCCTAGGTAATCTCGATCTCGTCGGGAGCCACTTGCCGTGATACTGTTATACCATGATTCATGTGATCTCGAACGCACACAGGTATGGCGTTGACCAGTTTCCTTTGGGACCACTTAACACCGCATGTCGGAATGAGAAATTTGTTCATCTTCGGCCTCCTAGTGGATTGCATTCTAAACTTACTCGCTACCGCTATCGATTCTTACTACGGGTTTCTGGTCATCAAGTTCTTCAACGGTGTTCTGTGAGTATCATCCCTGGTCAGTTCTACAATCCTGTGATATCCGATACCCGACATGTGTGCCGTGACACACGTGTGACACATCGCTTCGGTACATTCACTCGAAGAGTACGAATTTCAGCGCGGGAGGACCGTTCTCGATGGTTGCCACGTATCTTTCTGAATTTCACTCCCCAAGCTACAAGGCCAGTTTCACCAGATGGGGAAACCTCGCTATAAACGTAGCGATCATTATCCCAGCAGGTAAGCCATGCGTGTACTACCGGGTTTTCTACTTCTCTCGTCCCATCTTGGTCCTGTCATCGATCAAACGACCGTTTCTTTTCAGTCCTCGCTTTTCTGATCACTCCTCTGCCGTTGACCATCAACGTGTTCAATCAACGATACACCGCTTGGCGGATTTACTTGTTGGTCTGCTCGATCGTACCAATTCTCGGTCTCGTAACAGCTAGCATGCTGCCTCAGAGTCCCAAGTTCCTCGTAGAGAACGGTAAACTCGACGAAGCTCTGATGCTGCTTAAAAGAATGTACTCCATTAACAGAAGGAAGCCAGCCGACACATTTCCGGTGAGATTCAAATCTTTCGAATCTTTCCCATTTTACCTAATCGCGTCGCAAAGATTCGGATACGTACGCGAGACACGTCGTCTCTCGCACTATGACATTTTTACGTTACTTGCACTATTTTACTAAGTAGTATGCTGCATCTCAGAAACGGACCGTCTCCCCTTTCTTCGGTGAATTTCGTCTATCCTTTTCGATGTTTCAAATATGGCATAATTTGTTTCTAATCGTTTAATCATAAAAATTGTACGATTTTAGAGGACTTTATGGTTATAAGACGCGATATAAAGATACAGTGTGGATACCTGGGTGATAATTTACTCTAGAATCCTAAACATTACTTGCATCGTTGCTTCCTGTTTTCCCTTTCAGATTAAAACGCTACTCGTATGGCCATCGTCGCAGGGCTCCGTGTTTAAAACGAATTCCGAAAAAATACGACTCGCCTGTTACAACACCAAACTTTTATTCTCTTCTCCGTATCTGCGAGCCTTTATGTTTCTAAATTTTCTCCAATTCGGTAGCATGCTGGGGTAAGTTCTTCGGTTCCAAAATGAATGTTGCGTCGCGAAATCCTGATTCGATCGTCTATTAAGCGCAGATTTAACACGATGAGACTTTGGGTGCCGCATCTCTTCACCATTCTGAATAATTTCGACTACGAGAGGTGGACCGAGGACCGAGCGCCGACCATGCGCGAAATGTTGGATCGTCGAATGTCGGTTCCAGCCAGAGATTACTTAGATTACCCAGATTTCAACAACATTTGCATAACGGTGAGAAAGTGCGTGGCCAACGCTTGTTGATCCGCGATCGTTTCCCAACATTGGAATAATCAGAAATTCTTCTTAATTCTCTTTCTCTCTCAAATTTACTTTTCAGTGGAAAATCAAAGCGGTGGTATACCAAAATTCCTCCATTATCGCAGTCTCGGCAGTTGTGTTTTCGTTCCTCGCTGGCATGGTATACACTTCAAAGTTTAGAAAGAAAACAATAATGCGTAAGAACCGTTCTTTCGCTAATTAATTACTCATTAAGCTATGGTTACAAATGTATGATACCAACGAATGAAACATCTGACAACAAACATCATATATTCGCAACAATTTATTTACGTCCGATTGTCTTAACATATTCGTCAGAACGCATCCACCGTAACTATAGTCTTACTCAGGCGTCGCGAATTTCCGCGATACAAGAGGACCCTGTGCTCGTCGGATGACCAATCGTTCCTGTTGTAGTTGCCGCTTTCTTTATATCGGTGATAAGCTGTTTTGGAATAAACTGGGCACAATCAACTCCCTATATGCTGACATTGGCAGCCGCTATAATCGTGACGACAAGAATAACGGGTAATATCGTTACCGCCATGAACATCGACGTTATTCCTATTCCATTAAGGTAATGCTTGTGTCGCAAATAACCAGACGAACGTGTATACCTTCCTTATAACGTGATTCGTTTCTCTTTCCGTCTATTGTCGCGAAACTTGTGTTTTTTAAAAATTAAAAAACCAGCCTTTTCTAATTTTTAATCCAGGTCCACCAGTTTGAACGTGCTCATCGCCGTTGGGAACATAGCAGCTGTTTTAGGAAATTTTATTTTCTCCGCGTTATTGGACGTGGAGTGTTTGGTCGGGTTCATGGGAATGGGCTGTTTATTACTCGGTAAGTGAGTAGGGAAATCGAGAGCAACGCTACATACATATGTCACTATCTTCTAACTTGCTCATCTTCTTTGTTTAGTCTGCTTTTGCCTGTCTTTCTTCCATCCAAGGCCTGTTAAGATGTTGGAGAAAAATCATTCCATGTCCAACGCGTAACCCGTTAGCGACCGGACGAAACTCGAAACGAAGCGAAACGAAAGGAAATAACGCAGATTTCCGTAACTTGTCATGTTTAGCGTAATGTGGAAAAGAGCCATGCTGAAGAGAATGCTTTTTATCTGTGTGCAACTGTGATATTTTTGCAATGCGTTTCGGAGTTTCATTCGGAGCCAGGGCAGATCGCATTTTTCTATCCACGTTTCACATGCAAATCGAACGATTTTTATGTTACTTCTATCCGAGTATCGAATTACTGTAAATATAGTATTTTTCTAATTGGATTAAAAGGCATAGTTTCTAATTTCATGATTCCATTTCTCATATCAAAATTCCTTAAACGTCCAACCGTTGACGTTAACGTAAAAAACTTTCTCGTACGTCGTACCGACCAAATGTAATAACACGCTAAAACGTAAGTAAATTAGCCTTCAAGAGATTGATTTCCGCAAAAGATGAAAAATCCATCGATGATTCATTTCGCGAAACTTCGATGTGCAAAGTAAGACTTAATGCACACGAGCGACATTTTACCGTGCGATCCCGCTACGACCATATTTCTCTCTTTGTTTTCCTATTAGCAACTGCAAAGACATATTATCGCAGCGATGTCGCATGCTAAAACGTCGTTCTTAGAGTTGCCGCGTAAACGAACTTTTCTATTTTGCAATTTGATAAATGTCACGAAAACAGCATCAAGGTGAAATCTAATTAACGTCAGACTAACGGAATGTTGATAATGCGATTATAACGATAAATGATGCACATTATTAAAGTACGATGTATTGTTGAGCAAAGCAAGTCGTTTTATCGGAATCGAAAGTTACGTTCAGCGGCGCACCTAACCTTGCGCCAGTGTTAAATGTAAAAGGTAAAGCGTTTCAGTCCTCGCAACAAATTTCACATAATTCAACAAGAACTATGGAAATAATAGTACGAGTGGAACGTCTTCTTGTACTAGAAGTAAAATTCCATACAAGTTAATTTTTTAACACATCGCTACGTTATTTAGCCTTTTTACACCATATGCACATTAGCAGTCGTTTTATTCATTTGAGATCCTACGCGTCCAGAATGCACACGCCCATATTAGAATATGTATACAAAATCAAGTTTCTATGATATATGCAAAACAAACGCAAACATTATACATTTTTCAAACGTGTAACATTCTTTAAAACTGGTCGAGGGAACGACGATAATTAATGTACAAGCATAAACGATCGAAACATTAGAACCTGTCATTAGCGTCTTTGTTTAAACACGTTTTAACAGTATACATAAATATGTATATAAACTTCAATATTGATACTAACCACCAAAATATTGATTGCTTCCAAGAATCTTATTGTTTCTCCAAATGTAGCAAATCAAGATATTTAACTGTGATACAGGCGAGATAAATACCACGTTCGGATAAGACTTTACGATACATGCGATTGGATTTCATACCGATACATTGAAATAGGGACCTTGAAGATCACAACTTGGAGCTAGCGAGTTTAGGAATTATATTTAGTATCTCTAAGAAATCTATTTATATGAACTCCATCTATTTATTTTGCAATCTTTCTTACCAAGGACCATTTGCGAACTTTCCATTGATCACTGTATATCATTCAATGTATTTTTGTGTCATAATTTTAGAAGCTCTAAAGTTCTCTTGTCATTCTATTGTCATTCCCAACTTTATCGCTTCAGCATAGAATAATATTACAATAATGATAATTCCAATATTCACCGCTCTAAATCGTAGATGGCACAATGAAATCTCAAATATATTGTACGATCGGTATTTCAGAACATGCGATGCAAAGTTCTATAAGGTGCTAAATCTGTTCTATGTATATTTTGTATATTATTCTTCTGTCGTTGGTCAATGGTGATGATGGTGATAGCCTATTTTGTACGTTGTTCATAACAAAAACCGAATATCATAATAGTTATAAAAATATTAAAATTTGTAGTGTAAGAATTAATAGCTTAATTTACACAATTTTAATTACAAATAACCAATGATGACAAATGATCAAATTCATGATCAAATGATCAGTTCTTCTGATTGCTGGTAATTAGTATTAATACCGAAAATTGTTTTCGGTTATCAATAAAACTTAATCACGACGATACTTTTTTGTTTACTTTCAATCATTGTCAATTTTTATTAACATTACTGATAACACATGATAATCAATACCTGTCAATGTCAATACCAACTCTGGTTCTAAACACACATACGAATGACAGAGGGCGTGAGGTGTACTATGTACGCAGGAGTAAAATAAAAGCAATAACTAGTAAAAATGGCTATTAGTTAATATATACATCAATAGTTTATAACGTGTCTCTCAGTGTTATTATATATATATAGAGAGAGAGAGAAAGTATTAACCGGTTTGTATGACGTTTTCGTATTATTGAATTTTCTTAAGAAACCAATGAATATTCGAGAAGACTATAAATGTGTGTTATACTGCAGAGCTAGAGAAATATAAACGCTGAATTATCCTTAGGTTAAGCAGTTCCATCGAGATTGCATTGTAAGATTATCTTTTATATATTTCAACAGGCATATGTTTATACATTAGTTTCTATATGTATATAAAATAGTGTTGTGTGATATATCAACAGAACCACTGCTTACAAGTGCTCTAAAGGTTTTAAGATGGCATTATCCCGTATCAGTAACTCCTATTTATCGACAAGTTTATCACAGGTTTCGCATACAGGTATGAAGTTTATAATTTACTTTTATGTACGAGTTTATATCTGTTACTACTATCTATAAAAATTGAAATCAATTAAATTAAATAATGCTCTCATAACATTTCGTATTATTATGAAATGGCAGATTGAAACCGATGTCTCTATGTTATTTTTATTTCTTATACATTTAAATTAATTAAATAAACAAGTAATATCGATTATGTTAATAGAAAAATATTGTTACCTGTATTAAATTATATGTATATATGTTACATTATTGCTGTAATTATATTATACTGCAACCATACATTTCATCAGAAACAATAATAATGATAAACATCTTCACAATGACTGTTCCATTCTATCAGTTGCATGATAATTAACAACGAACTGAAGTTTGATGCGTGAAAACAGTTTAATATATATATAACGATAAAAATTATAAAAAACAATATTTTAACTACTTGTCAGATTTCTTACAATTTTTTTTATTTCTTTTTTTTTTCATTACACTGTCATTTTTTATCTGATTTCTTTTGATGACAATTTTTTCAGCAAATACATCGGTAGGCAAAATGCAGTGTATCCGGTATGCAGCCGTTCATCAAAATCGCATGAAAAATCTTCACTTCACAAGTGTCCGTCAGTATCCCGATCCCCCTACTCTATCGCTTCCTACAAACGTCTCCGAAATATTTGCTAATGAGACCGGGCGATTTACACCTGAAAGGGCACGAGACATCGCTGCACCGGTACTATTATATGGGAAGAGTGATTGTAGATCATTTTTTTCGCAACAACTATCAAAACCAACAGAACGTTCAAATGGTTTGGAAAACTCCAGTGATACACATGTAGATTCGTACGATTGTTTTGGAGCAGTTAGTTTAAATGGATCGATGCAAAGCAACGTCCCGAAACCATTTTGCTCCAATGGAAAGTCAACGCATTTGAACATGCCAGGCGGTCAATGGGCGAGAGACGGGAAATACATCGCCGAGGATATGCAGAAATCTCATTATCGAAGCACTCGTTTACCTCAACTAAAACTGAACAAAAGTAGTTAGTAAGAATACCATGAAGCCAAATTTTCTCAATGATCTTCCATGATATTTTTTATTAGAATATTGGTAGTCTAAATCAAAACTTCTGCATGTGGTGTAGGAATTACATAAATAGAAAATATTTTTTACAAAATGTATTTTAGTAGTAAGCTTTTATCAGTAATTATTATAAAGTTCTTATTGACGAGGAAAATAGTGTAGAAATTGTAATCTGTTACTCAGGTCTAACAAGCCGTGTCACAGAAAATTCACTTTTTAAGCCAAAATACATCTATAATATGGGATATTCAACAAAAGCATCTCAACCGCCAAATAATTTATTAAATGATGGAAAACAGCAGGTGGTTACGCCTATAACGCATTTATCCAAGAAAGAAAAATTTAAAATAATAGTAAAGCAATATGGGACTACTGTTGTCATATTTCATGTAGCGCTTTCTCTGGTATCTCTTGGTGCTTGTTATGTAGCCGTAATTAGGTTCGTTTTTGCATAATCTACTTTTTTTTACATATAAGCTTCTTTTGCGTTGACACTTTTTAAAGTTTTAATTCTACAGAATGTTATTCGGTTTCTCTTCTAATAAAACATAAAAATTAAAGTTATTCGAGAAATAAATACTGAAAAGATAGAATTTATATATTACTCGCATTTAAAATAATTTCATGCATTGATTATAGAAATATTGATTTCAGAGGTATAGATTTAAAACCTATCATTCACTTTATATTTAACATAGAAGATGACCAAATAAATGGTGTCATTGGTAATACGTCAACTTTCTTGGTTGCGTATGGTTTTCATAAACTCATGGCACCTATTCGGTTTCCAATAACGGCAAGTGTAGCACCATTTCTTGTAAAGTATTTAAGAAGAATAGGACTTCTTAAACCTCCAAAAAATATAGAAAAAAATAAGCAGCAATAATATTCAGTGATTGATTATAATAATTAATTGCTTGATACTGTATAATTTGCACATATGTATATCTTGTAATTAAATATTTATAAACCAAATTGATTAAATAAACTTACATACACATATAAACCATTTGTTTTTATGTATATATATTCAGGTTTATTATATAAAGAATATAATAGTTGTAATTACTTTACACAACGTCACGTATATTTCATATATGATACTTTGCGCATCTACTATAAGTACGGCAGTTGTAGTTACAATATTTTTACTAGTAAGTTTTTCTTTTATTAATCGCCGTAAATACATGACATACACAAAAGCTCGGCAGTTTCAATGGACGAATTGATCAGTTATATTGGAACAATAATTGCGTTCGATACGCAAATCTTTACTGCGTTTTTTCTATTCGGCTCGCAGTTATCGAACCCTTCGAGATTTGATTACGCATAGGAAACATACGAAAATGCCAATCACTTGGCAAACATGTTTATGTACATAACTTTTGAAAAATATATTATAGTACATAGTAAAATTAACGTATGTAAGTATATATACAATGCAGTTAACCTAGAGTAATACACATCTTACAATTTATGTAATTTTATATATTTCAAAGTTATGCTTGCCTCAATTGTTTTCTACAATGGCAAACTTTTTTTAAATGCAATAACAGAAAAGGAATTTAAGATCGTTGATAAAATTGCTCAATGTTAAGAGTAGAAAAGTTTTGAATATTTTTGCAGGTCTTAATTAAATATTGAAAAATGTTTCTCAAACTGTTTCCTTAAAGTATAAAAGTTGTTCGGGAGCTTAATAAGCGTAATTGTTCTCAATTTATTGATCAAACCTAAAAAGGGAGGTTTGAAGCTACAATGACACATAATAGTATCCATTGTTTTTTATGCATATTAGAACAGTACACTTATAAACATTGAACACATTTTCTGCAGAGCATTTATAAACGATTTAAATGACGAGCTATTCCGTTGTGATGAGTTATGAGTTCTATTAATGCAAACAGGAAGAATTTATTACTTAAAATATGATGCAAAAATCATCTAATAATACTTGTAAACTAAGCAATGATTAGTTCTAACATTTTATACAGACCTTATGCAACTCTCATAAAAATACAATAGAAAGATTCACAAATATCTTAAAGAAGCATACAATCATCTCGATAAAAAAATATTTTGGCACAGTACATTTGTATAATTTTTGTTACTCTTTATAATGCACTGATAAGATAGAAAAATAATATAAAAATGCATATTTCATCGAATGCATCATTCGGATCTCTTCATACTAAATTAAATTTATTAACATTACATTATATAAATTGAATAATTTCAGATGCAACAAAATGTATATTTTTCCACTTTAATTTGATTATGTATTAATTGAGCGTGATATTCAATTAGAAAGGCAAAATTTTTCCATTTTTGTTGTGTAAAACTAGTCAAGTCTTTAAACGTACGCCTCAGCACGACGTCCTTGTATGTGATTGAAAAATTGTCGCCAACTAGTCAGTGTTTTACTTGACCACACCCAAAAGCTACTTGTTATACCAACAATCATAGCCATTAAATATTTTATCATGAAAACCTCAAATTCTGGCCGTCTCCCAACATCGCGGGTACGCTCTCCAACTGGGCACGGCATCGAATATAAAGATTGTGGTCCAGGCCTTGAACACATCTCCATGTTCCAAGTCAACATCCACTGGTCAAAATATGCTTGCTCATAAAATAAGCAAGCAATGACAATCAAGGCAGGAACTATGTATAACACAGAAAATATGCCAATGCGTATCATTAATTTTTCTAGTTTGTCAGTCTTTGTACCATCGTGCTTCATAACAGTACGTATACGGAAAAGAGAAACAAATCCGGCCAATAAGAAGGCAGTTCCAAGGATTAGATAAACGCATAATGGTGCCAAAACAAACCCACGTAGAGCCTCAACATTCCAGAGGCCCACATAACAAACACCAGACAATATATCTCCTATAAAAATAAAGTAATACATTCATAATAAGTACATGAATTATATTAAAAATAATTTCTTCTCGCGTTTTAGATTATTTACCTTCTACCTTTCCCAATGCAAGGATAGTAACTGTTTTTATTGCTGGAGCAGCCCAAGCTGCTAAATGAAAATACTGTGAATTAGCTTCTATTGCTTCGTGACCCCATTTTAACCCAGCAGCTAGGAACCATGTCAATGTTAAGATGACCCACCAGATACTGGATGCCATCCCAAAAAAGTAAAGCACCATGAAAAGTACTGTACACAATTCATGCTTGGTACCTTGGGATATTGTTGATGCCATTTGAATTCTCATATCTAAAGGAGGTGGAAAAGGATCTCTGCAAGCAATGGAATTGCCAGCTGCCCAACCAATCACATATGCCAATGCTACCATAAGGTAACATACTGACAAAAAAATAATTGGCCTTTCAGGATACCTACACATAAATGTAATGTGCATAATATAATATAACATTATTACATATTTTAACTAATATATTCAAGGAAAGTTATACAAGTGTACATCATGTTAGTACGAGAATTTTATACTTTTTGTATTGTAATAAAATTTACTATAATATATATCTCATAAAGGCATACAATATAATACAAACAACCATGTATAGGCAAGCATTTATATTCATAATTGCAAGTTGTGAATTAAAAGACTGTGCTTTTAACTAATGACTCTAATTAAATTACCTATTATAAATAAATATGAATACAATTACCTGAACCTATCTGTGTCAATGAGAAATGTCAGGAAAGTGAAAAAGCAAGAAGCTGCACAAACGGAGGCCCAAGTGCCAACCCAGATCCTTGAAAATCGTCGTTCCCTTTCGGTGAAAAACATTCCATCACAAGGAGCGCCGCAATTAAGCTCAACTTTGTCGCCGACCTTCAGCGAGTAACCAAGTTCATGCGGGACCTTGAACTGCATTGGACAAACAAAACCAAAATCCCTGGCACCGAGCATAAATCCGCTACCGTACGGTTTTGGTCCTCCGGTCCAGGACGGTTGAAATTCAGGTACAGGCATAAGAGGTGGCGTATAAACCGGTGGCGAGGGTTCAGGCGGTGTGGTCTCGTTGTGACCCACGCATAATTCAGGACCGCCGTTTTCGGGTAACTTGGAACAATCGAGATTATCCGGCCACGCGAAGCCGAAACTGTTCATCAATCGTTCACACCCTGTTCGAGCACTCTCGCATAACGATCTGCAAGGAGGTATTGCTCTGTCAATGATAGTGCATACAGGCGCGTACACCGTGCACAAGAAGAAACGAAGATCAGGGCTGCACTTCATCTTGACCAAGGGTGCGAATTGATGAACTTCTTGGCCAGCATCTTCTTGCTTTTGATGGTTCATTAGATTTGGCATAATCGTTTCATTGTACGGAATATTCATGCATAGGTTGATCGTGATCGGTTCACATCTTCCGTGATGCGCCAACGGATCTTTCGCATGAAAAGCATTGACACTGAATACGGCCACTGAAAGAACATAGATCGTCGCGTAACACGGAATCATTGTTGCGTATCGTTGGTCGTCCGCCACTTCCGAGATCAATCGTCACGCGAAGTAGCTTTCGAAAATACGCGAATGCACCACGCCTTTGGACATTACCAACGAATCGTGCGAGACATAATAATACTGAACGGTAGGAGCAGGGGAACGAACGTACCTAGTACGTAGTGATGATGATGGACGCGACCGCAGTACTGTAAACAGAACACGGTGAATACGTTCTGATAGCAAGGAAACTTATCTGAAATTTATGAACGATACTACCGCCATCTGTGGAAAATACGTCCAAACACTGCGCATTCTTCAAATTAGCAGAACATTCGAAAAATCTCTATCTATACCTTCAAAGGTAAAATAATAGTTTTTAAACCATAAATTATGCGTAATATATCTATGTGTAAATAAATATAAATATAATCTAAATCTAAACAAAAAAAGTAAAAATAATCAGTAAATGATTATACTTTAGTTAATATTACAATGTCTTTATTAAAGGTAGAGGTTACATAAATGAGAAGACTCGATGTCAATCGATTCATTTTGATTTTATTTCTTTCCCGACATACAATGCACAATACGTTCGATTTCGTTAGTTGTAATGTTTATTCATCGCAGATGATTAGCGTTGTCGTAAGTACTATGGTTGTCATTATTATATTTTCTGTTTTAATTATATAGTACATACGTACTCGTGGAATTCGTGCACTTTCAGACGGGGTCGCACCTTCGGGCGGTCATCATCACTGCATACTGTAATGGTAGTTTTTCGAGTCTATACGAATTACCCGAAATACGATTCACAAACGGCCTCGTTATCGTAAACAAATAAATAATTTATCTCCTCGGAATATTCTCAACTTGAATCGTCACATTAGACATAGGAGGTCAGCCTTACGATCTTACGGTTAGTAACACTTAAGATTCAATACGGAAGATTGCAATATGTCGAGGAAGCCACTTTTTCGTCTTCTTGCAATTTCAACGGTATTAATAACCATTCTGTGGCATAAAACGAAGGAGAAGCCTGTTATTAAAGAAAACACGATCTGACGGAACGATCGAATGAACTCCGCCTGTTTTTGCCTGTCGCACCTACTGATCCTTCCGATCGAAATCAACGTTCCTTTTTCTAACACGCATCCCTATTAAGAAGAAAAAGGTCACTTTGGTTACCACTTACACTCTGCTCGAGGGAACCAACTACAAATCATTTATACATAAATACCTATCGACTATAATATACATATACATATACATATCTGTATTAATGCCACGATTTATCGCGTATAAAACAACATAATAATGAGGAAGACGATTGATAATAATAGGTTTGAAATTTTTATAGCGAGGGTAGACAAGGAAAGTAAAATTATTTAGTGAAGTGCATAAAACTGGTTTGCGTAATATCATATACACATATCTATATTAAATGCTATACCCCTTCAATTTTTATTACCGAAGTTAATTCTCAAATGGATCGTATACGTTCGTTGGACCTATTATTCTTCTTTTCCTTTGGAATACATATATGTATAGAACAGCTGTACAAGCGGGAAGATCTAAAGATCTTTGGGCGGCTTAAAACGTTATGATTGGCACAAAATACGAGGTGCTTCGCAAAGTGTACTGTGAGACATCTAAGAGTCTCACTTTCCTTTGAACTCTGAATGATTTATTTGTATTTCTCACTCGCAATGGGACGCACTAAGATTATGAGACAAACGTTCATTAAATTATGGCACGACCTGCGCGCTTTTTATCTTAAGACGTCCCAGAAACGTGAAATCACTGTTATTACTGCTGTAATGCTTAAAGTCTTTCTTCTCGAGTACCCGCAAATATATATTAACTTTTACGCCTTGTATATTACCTAGCTGATCCATTAACTCGTTAAAGGTTATGATTAATTAAACACTCGTAACAAATTATAAGCGTCTGGTAGATCAGTTAGGGATACGTAATTATATTCAAATAAACGTTTTCTTTAAAACACATCCAGTAATATACCTACTTAGAAGTATACGAATGTATTATCCTGAACCTGAAAGGAAGACGAAAAGTGGCTCGTGCCTCGTGTTTTTACCTCGACAGAAGTCGATTATCCTCTGCTCGTACACAATCACGTCGTAGTGTGCACGCAAATCTCGTTATGCACATATAGGATTAGAATTGTGGTATACGGTCAGAGATTCGCTGGCAAATACGCGCCTGTACATAATTACGTGCAAAATCCGCGCGCAATGCAGAAGAGAGTTGCCTCTTTCGTGATTAGCTCTTTGGAGGTTATGTTATACATGCGAAGCATATATGCCATTGATCTTGGATTTTTGGCGTGGCTAGATAAATTTACATTTCTCCTCCAAAGAGTTAAGCCTGTTCACTCGCCCCGAAAAAACATAATTGATGCGATCGTCTTTATAATAAAATTGTGTGTATAATTAATACACGTTTCTTGATTAGCACCGAACTTAACTACTAGTCAGTTTACGTACGTGTTTATGTGTCCACGCACGGTCTACTCTAAAGTGTAATCGTGTGTTTAAAACTTCGAGTGAAATGCAATTCATTCTTCTGCCGTTGCGCCGTATGACACGCAACAAGTAAATAGAGATTAAAATACTTTCGAGACATTCGAAAAAATGGACAGACTTTCTTGGAATATTCAGCAAGATTAATATATATAATGCTCTTGCGTAAATTATCGCCAGTGCGCATTATATTATATTTATTCGTACTTCGCGTACGTGTAGATATATTTTCATCTATCTATCATTCTATCTACCGTTCTTCTAGCGACACTAATCCGTGCCCAATTAACGTGTCCGAGTGTGTCAGGTGCGTGTATATCGCATCGCGTAATTTTGTACACGATGAAAAACGAATTACATGCAGGAATAATGTATCCGTAAAATATTTCTATTTACAATCAATAATTTTATGGTTCTCCAAATATGAATATCAAGTGTTAATTTATAACTAGATTTTATAATCAAACTTTAAGCCAATGTTAGGCTTAAGATTTATGCTCTTGTTGGCATAATTTTATAGTTTAGGCAATATATTTAAGATGGATAAGAAATAA
Source organism: Bombus fervidus (assembly GCF_041682495.2). Classification (NCBI taxonomy): domain Eukaryota; kingdom Metazoa; phylum Arthropoda; class Insecta; order Hymenoptera; family Apidae; genus Bombus; species Bombus fervidus. The sequence continues at coordinate 3,837,764 of NC_091519.1, forward strand.
AATCCTTATGTAAATATACTTGTTATATACTTTGGATCAAATTTTAAGTAGATAATTGTTGTAAATTAAGATAAAGAGAAAGATTCTTTGTGTGACCCAAGGTGGCCTGGCAACTGTCACCCAATACTTGTATAATTTTAGAAGCTAAAGAAAAGTTTGATTAACAAATATTTCCTATAACGATACACATCTTTCTTTGTTTGTATTAAACAATGTATTTTTCATATGTGTACGAAATATATGTTGAAAAATCTCTAAACGAATATAAAGACGTTTGAATATGGTTATTGAAGGCCGTTTTAAATCCTTTTAGTGTAGCTATAATGAACTTGTTAGTGTTTGCATTCCTCTAAAGAGCATTTACCATATTAAGTAACATATCATTTTATCCAAAGAACTAACAGTGACCTTCGTATCTTGATATTGTCGCTATAAAGCAATTTTTATCGCTATATACAATGTTCTCCACTATCGTTTCAGCAATAAAGTTTTATGGTGGCAACAGTAACTAGGCCACTCTCTGAATCGTGCCTTCAACACATTAATTCAAAATTCTCAAATCTCTCAAAACTAATAAAAATCTTTCATGATTAATATTTATCTATATTCGAAAGTCTCTTAGATTTGAAATTTATGGCAATTTTCTAAAAAATAATTTAACAGCTACTTGTGGCTCTTGTAAAAGGATTTAGTACTTCCTAAGGAAAGATGATTTATAGTTACCTCGAGTGAGTTAAGCACCAGAAACTTATGCCGAAATAATGAGAAATTATACGGAATAAAATTTCGTATTGAGCACACTATAAAACATAGTTTTGAAGATCAGTTTGTCTTGGAAATGTACATTCAATTTTATTCCCGGATGGTAGCTTCGTGAACGTCATTCACGGTAATCTATACGTATCAATACCCGTATACCGATATAATTTCTATGAATTTCACGCGTGACGTTCACGCACACAGCCATTGTGTGTCCGTTTCACGGAAAAAGGTACTTATTTGGTTACGCGGATCACGATATAACACGCGATACCTGCACACGTCGAATATAACAAAATGAGTAACGAATGAAACTGAAGGAATTTAGTAGTACAGTTGCACTTTTGAGCAAACGATCGCTCTCATCGCGTATCGTAGTGAACATTTCGTATATTTTTTCTATACGCAACGAGATATATCGTACGCCTGGGAAGATATATATTTGGCACTGGATTCCCATCGACAGAGCTTCTCAGGTTCAAATCGCAATTCATCTCGCGTTAATTAATTACGATCGCGCTGATCTTATATTAGTAATGTCGATCTTTTATTCAAAGAATAAATATCTTTATCGTTTAAAACTGTTAGTATAAAAGGTAAAGGATTATTCAATTTCTGTCCCATTTAATTTCAGGGTCTCCTTATTCGTTTTCCAATTGTTTGTCTCGCCTCAGAAAATTAAACTGTTCTGAGACACATCCTAACTATAAGTATAAAACTATTCAAGAATTTGAACAAAAATAAAAAATTCCAACAACCGGCATTACTAAGACAGGATCGAACAAAGCGATAAACACTGTCGCAACAATGAGCGACGCAAAATACCGTTTTTCTTTGCTACATATTGGATATACTTTCGCGTTTTTGTTCGTGTATCGCTGCGATTAAGATCCGCGGAACCCATCGAGATCAAAGGAACGATATGGAGCAACGATCGAGAATTTTAACGAGGAGAACAGCGTATACGCTCCATTCATTCCGCTTATAGGGACTCAGCAGCCATGGACGCGACTTCCAGGCCCCGTGTTTCAATAGTTTCGAATCGCGCGTACGAACCGATAAATACGTTTTGTTATTGTGTATCAACGCGCGGTCGTTTAGGATATGAAAAAAATATACGCGGCCGCGCGTGTATTATGACTAGATAGCTTTGTAGTCCTCGTTTCGGCGATCGAAGATCATAATCATCGATCCTGTCATTTTTGCCAACGCCCGTCTCTCCATCACCGTTAAAACGCGTATCCGCCGTTACGCTGCATGTATGCATGCGACAGAACATAGATCGATCGTACGACGATTTCGTGAGACAACAATCTGACTTGAATGTCGTCAAGCCAGAATATCGATAAATACGGACGATGACTGACAAGTAATATCCTCATTTTGGCGTTTCTGAACGAAAAGCGATAGAAATTTGTACGCATTTTGTGTACTATGTTGCACTGAATCGCATGCGACGATAAAGTTCGAATTACCGAATTTAAGAAATCAATTCTTAAATGCGTAGATACACTTCGTAGATGAAATCATATAAAATTAAACTATGGATTTAAAAACGCGTGATTTTATTTTACTCAAAGTAAAATTTTATCTAAAATACTCGTTTTAAAGTTTGAAAAATATTTTTATTCCGAGGAAGAAATTTATCTTAGCTATGTATAAATTTTACAAACGAGGAGATTACTTCTATCAGTGACCTCTCGTACAAATCGACAGATCACATCCTATCGTCGCAGTGAAAATCGATTTACGATATTCTTTTTACATAACGATTGAGCATAAAACGCCGACGTAAACACCTAATCCTAATTTGATCTTAGTAACGTCTCTAAACACGAGTGTCTTAATCGCTTAATTAAAGTACAGAGTTGGCTCATGACCGGCTAAAACACGCGGAGAGATCGAACGTGGGTAGGGAACGATCTGCGATCAATGCTCTTCGAGCCGTATCACGAAGAAGACATCGTACGACGATGATATGGCACAATATTTCCCTTTATCCGTTTCTTTATCCATTCCTTAGCTCTTCATCGCGGTGGATCGCCTGGAGTAGCCTCGTCTTGTTACCGTTTCACCCTGAGCTTCGCACTCCTTCCTCACCCGATCGATTATTTCTGCCACCAGCTTCTCTTCCCTTTCCCTCTGTTTCTCCCAATCCGGTCCTTTTGCGACCTGTTGGGGCAAATTTCACAATTTTTGCCCTTACTCTTTCGACTGTGATCCGATTGATCGAACGAAGAACTCGCGAGCGAAACAAGCAGACAGGCAAACACGCGCAAACCGGAGTGTCATATCGAAAGCTTTTCTTCGTTTTCGCATGCTTGGTGCTTTTGATCGGCTACTGACAGACATCTAACTCTACTTCTTACTATACATACAGGGCTTTCTCTGATATGGTCCTCGCCAATTTCAAACAAATTTTGTGGCGTGACAGTATTTAAAATACTTTTTCATCCTCCTATTCTCCAAATCGTCTAGACCATCAGCCTCGACATAATTTAGCCATTGTAAAATTCTTTGGATGGGAGAGATATAAATAGTATCCCACTAAATTTCACTGGAATTGACGAAAACTGATATCTGAATCAGCCTTAATAAATACACAGGCAAACTGCAGTTTTTTTTTTTTTTTTCGAAATGCAAGTCCATTGCGATGAAGAAAAGTCATATTAAGGATGCAACTTTAACTAATGCTGTTAACGTGCATTACTTTGGATCATTGCATGATTGATAGTAGACTCAGTATAGTGAGTGTACTATATTGGAAGCTGGTATGATGTTCCGTACCAATATCAAATCGTTATCAAATCATTTCTTTACATAGAACGCGTTTTCTAATAATTAGATGCGGCAAACACGAGGAGTATGGCTAGATAGCGAAGCGATTACGCCGATGCACAGGGTGTTCAAGACTTACTTCCGAGGTTTTCCGTGTTTTCTTGTAGACTGGCATTTCTCTGTTCTCGTCGTTCTCGTTGTCAGAGTGTTGGGAGCTGAGATGACCAATGTAACCCTTACGGGACTTGAAGTAAACGTTACAGATGTTGCATCTGAACAGCGTGACCGGTTGGGTGACCTGGGTGGAGAGGTGAAGTTTGTACTTATGCCTGTACCAACGGGTTCGAGACGGTAGCACCTCGCCGCACCACTTGCAGACTACGGAACCGTCGTTTTGAATGAGGTATTCCAGCAGCTTGTAAAACAACGTTTATTTGGTTTTTTCTCTCCCTTTCTCATCCTTTCCTCTTTAATCGTCCTCGCTCGCGCCATCGTATCACGCCGCGCTCGATCGTATCCACCCTATCTTACTTTTCCTCCCTTCTTTAGGTTTATTCCCTTCCGTATAGAATTCGAAACCTTTCGACCTGGTGTTGGTGATGATTCGAGACAAAAATCTATCGCTATCGGATTGGAACTTAGCTGCGAGTTACCATGATACCATGAATTTGTTCGAGTTCAGGCAAAAACAAATATTCGAGATATTCTCGTATTTTTGTTCTGCGGTTTCTTTATGCAGTCATCGAGTTCTCTGTTTCTGTAGCGTGGTGTTGCTGGACGGACGATACACCGACAGAAAAGGTGTCACACGAGATAAACGAGATTAGAAATAAAATCCACTTCTCCGCACGCAATTCTATATAGAGAAAGTGCGGTTCAACGAATTCCTTGCGAAAAGTAAACGGCGCGCTAATGAAAAAGATACGAGGGCAAACCAGATAAGACATGCCCGGATGGAGAGTTGCTCTTTACGGTTTAACGTCACGGAATGCTTTCCATTCGGTTGTCTACGAAAATGCATGCACATTGCCAACTAGTTGGGATAACAGATAATTAGAAATAACCTTTCGGTCGTAAAGCAGAACCGTAAAGTTCTTTTCACATTTACCTGACAATTCCAAAAACTGGATACAAAGTATCACGGTCACTAATTAAAATGATTATTATGCCTTTTCTTCTACACCAATGAACAGTCCCTATATCTTCTCTCTTATAATAAGATCTTAATCGATGCTCTCGTGCAACCAAACAAGTATGTAACGATATATATCTACTTGCAAGTACATACTTCTAACTCTCTAACGAACTACTCAAAAATGCCCTTAGTCTAAAGAATGGTTGAACCAGCCGAATGGAAAACACGTTATAAAATGCGCGGCGACACGAGCTTTCCAAGTGGCTTCCTGGTGCTCTGCCCGTTTCTGTTGGTGCCGTCTCCGCGAGGACATGGTGATAAGCCGCGCCTCCTTCTCATAATCGTCCTCTGAACGAAGCCAGGTGGCACAGCTGGTGCACTGCCTGCCGAAGCAGTATCAAAAGCAGCAGACCAACCAACCTGTTTCTTGCCCTCCGGTTCGGCCTCCTCGGATCTTGACTTAGGTAGCAACAGATCTCTCCGATCCTCCTCCCGGTCGGTGAGGAAGTGCATTCCGCTATCCACTTGCTCGGTCTTGATGTACGTGCTGTCTGTATTTCCTTCGTTGAACGAATCCTCGCCGCTCCTCGTCGCCGTCATCAAAGATGTTGAAGGAGGAGGCGGCAGCGACGACAAGGATGACGACGTGCAGATCGCGAACGTGATGTTGCTCGGTAGACTCCACAGCTGATCTGGGCAGACATGGAAAGAGAACAGGTACAGGAGCGTTAGTATCATTCAGTTGGAAGATTAGTCATCGGTTGTGTCCCATAAATTTGTGAGGCGAGGAAGGAGGACAATTTAAAGAGGTTTCAATGTTTTATTATCGAGTGTAAGCAATGTTTTAAATTGAAATTTGGGAATAGCTTTTGAAATATTACAGTCTATAGCTTTAGAATAGGTCTGAAAGTCTTGGGGTTTATTATCAGTTCGAGCAGCGTTTAATCTGAGCTTTTGGGAAATTTAGTGATTTAGATTCTTAGGAGTATTACAAATCACGTTAGTATTCTAGAGCAGGACTTGGAAAAGGAGGAAAAGCTGTTGGTTTCCTGAAATGTTCGATAAAGTAATTTAGCTCTTATGTTTCTTTCGATAAAGATTGTGGTGAAAAGCCTTAGCTAATTAAAAACTTGATTAAAAATGGATTTAAAGATAATTTAAGAACTAATTTAAGAAACGTGTCCGTTTGGTCGATTTTAAGTTCAATGAATGTTTCCGCATGGTGGATTTCGCGAAAAGAAAGGACGAATAGTTCCAAAAGAGAAGAACGACTAAACGGAGAGATGTATGTTCCTCTGTCTTGCTTTAATGAAGGATGCGCTAATCGATACAAGAAATAAACGGTCGGGTATTGCAGTTGTATATCACAAAGAGTTACAAAGAAACTACAATTAGATAAAAACAAATAAAAATAATAATAGGTATTAAATTGTTATAGTCCTTATCGCCACCCGGCATCGATTATAATAGGTACATATGTACGTACACTTAAATGTACAGTCAACGACCGACGATAATGTGCGAACGTATAGCTTCATTTTCTTTATTATTACTGTTATATGATATAACTTTTTTTTTGTTTGTTTGTATAAGCGCGCTTTCACCCTCAAACGGGGCGAACGTACAATATAATATAATATAATATATAATAATATAATATAATATAGTATTTATATATAATATATAATAGATTTTTTCTGTATTCGCAACGTCTATATCTTTTAATAATTCTCACAATTCCTTCTCTTCTATTGCAAAAATCTACCATTATTTATTAGTACATTTTCGTAGTTTTAACATCCTGCATGAATGCGTTTTGTTACTTTTAGTGTCACTAATAGAATCATGTACTGCTTCTTCCTTCTATCGAAACAGAGTGTCGTGTGATGCTTCCAGGATCGAGTGCAAATAGAAGTGCCAGTACTGGTACCTATATATTTCGTATATGTGTGCATACCTTTATAACATTACGGTGAATTTCATAAAACTCACTTGCATTATCTCCATTTTTAAAGCGTCGAAGAACAGTAAGTAGGAATAATAATGCAGGTGGACATGCGTGTATATACCTTTTCCTTTTCTTTATTTAAGACATCTGCCGGTGCTTTCTTTTTATCGATAGATATTTAAACGTGCGTATAAGCCGCGAATTTTATTCGCAGCAAACAAAAGATTTGTAGTGGGTCGAGGTTCTGGTAATAGACGAGGAGACAAACGACACTGATGCGTTGCGACTTTTTCATCGGTTTACGCGAAGAAAAAACGTACTCGTCGCTAACACATGAATAAAACGTGCAGATTTAACTATGGTAAATATAAATAAGTCTATTCGCCAGAACGTCGTGACAATATACATAAATATATATCATCTATATCTTGCATTCTACTTCAACGAATAAAATTGGAAACGTATTAGAAGGCATCGCATTAATGTCACAAGCTACAATAGCATTTAACGCTCGAATAAAATATCTCTGTATCATGAAAAATTCAAGTAACCGCATTTGCATTTTGTTCGGTTATTTCGTATTCTCATTCCGTATGTGTTAATCGTGCGGCTTCCTTTAAAGCCTAACGCACCTTATCACGTAACCTAATTACCCGATGTTATAGTTAAAACTAAAAATAAAATAATAAACGTTATTTGACGATGACAATAATATATATACATATATATTATATATATACTATATTATATATATATAATATATAAATATATATAATAGTGTAATAATAATATAATATAATATAATAATAGAACTATTACAATAATGGTATAAAACTAAAACGTAAGAAGTAAGGTAGTCACAATGCATGGAAAGTGAAGAAAAAAAAAAGTATAACACGACCGTTTTCGATTGCTTTTGCACACATCGTAGAATTGAGAAATTGTCATTTCCTTTTTCTTTCCTAAGACTCATTGATATCGCAATGACGTATAGAGCCTTCAACTGTATACGTATGGCGTAAACCTTATCTTTCCAAATAGTAATAATTTTCTTCGTTAATACAAGCAATCAATCGAAATTGCATACGATGCCCATTTTTTATAAACGTACGTATCGATCCCACATATTATATGTCAATCACTAACGCAAATTACGAATCCATACACAATTGCTTCAAAACTGTTAATATATCTTTCAGTGATTAACAAGCGATACGGAATTCAAAACGTGCTCTGTATTCTGGTAGTATTTTAGATGTGTGCTGTTTCGTATATGCATAATATCAAAATGAATGTTACGCTTCCTACATAACAACTATAAATTGGACGCAAGAAACAGAATTGTGCGCGAATATAAATTTCGTGCTTCAGCTAACGGAAACTAAACAGTTATCATTGTTTTTCCTTTACATTTACGCAATTTCGTTATACATATATAAGTATATACATATACATATTATATATATGTACTATATTAAACATATGATTTTCAATCATATATAATACATATATTATACACACACATATATATATATAATCTATATATGTATACATGTATATTAATATATTTTTTTTGCATTTTTTTCCTTTTAAATACCGACTACGAGTACGAGCTGGGTTTACAAGAGAGAAGCTCGACGAGTCTCTCGTGTTACGGCAACGAAATCACACGCGGGTTCACATTCCCTCTCACGTAATATATTTCTCTTTATATATATTCTTTTAAATAGTTCTCTGTAATAATTAAGATTTGATGATTATCATCATTATCGTCGTCATTCCCATCATCATCATAATTATCATCATTACCACCATCATCATCATTATGATTATCAGCATCATCCTCATCATTCTCATCATCATCATCATCATCATCATCATTCTGATACATACACATCACACGTCTAACATCCATGCTCATTTTCTCTCATGCGTATAACACCGATGCGGAAGACCAAAATACTGCTTTCCGTTCAGTATTCGTTCGAAAGTTCTCGCAACGAATTATAGCATTATAGAAAAGGAAAATAGCAGGAAGGGTGGACGAAGGAGGAAATATTAATTCGCTGTTCTTTTTACTAGACGTATCGTAATGCGAAAATAATAGATACTATTTATAACAAATTTTGTAGAATAAGGGATCGATAATGTCAGATCTATGGATAAAATTGTTATGCGATTAAACAAATACATTCTTGTAAGCATTTAATTTAATGATATTCTTCGATTTTATTGCTGAATAATATTATTTTGTTCAAGTTGAAAAATAACGAAACGATGGAGAATAGTAGAAATTACAACGAATGGCGAATTATTTTCCTCTCGTTCCTTCTTTCCTGGCTTATGCTTTAGAATTGATACGGAGGGATAGTAACGCGTTGTTCCTACGAACAAATTATAACACTTCGTTTGCATTATTTCTGCTCGACTGCGTGAACGATGTTTGAATATTTCCCCAAAAAGTTATTGGTATGTATGTATATATGTATGTATATATATATAAGCACGTGCGCGCACGCACATACATATGCACGAATAAATTTATATTTCGTTCAACTATTTCTACTCTGCGGTGTCCCAACACCGAAAAAAAAAAGAAAACGTGTTAACAATGTATCAAATAATAGATTTCTTTTAGACTTTTTAACGAACGAATGAACGAAAAAAGTATAATATAATATAATATTGTAATATAATAGAATATAATATAATAATATAATATAATAATAATAATAAATCAAGGAGAAAAACAAACGGTCCAGACCCAAAACTAACTCAGGGTCATTAAATATACTATGCCTGTATATATAACTTTCTTTATAACTTGTCTGTGCTTGCCTGTGCATTATTAACTTATATACCTAGCAATAATAACCAATTCTATCGGTGCTTGTCCATATCTAAAAGTTAATAATTCTTATCAAACAATAATATTAATAGAAATAATAGTAACGGTGAAAATAAAAATAATATTATTTTTGCTGCATTAATAGTAGTGCGAGTAATAGTAAATCAGTAATAATAATAGTAAGAATAATAATTAATTATTGGTAATAACTATAATACACTTTCCCAGAAAACCTGTACATATACCGGTCTGTAATGTAGTATAATTCGTGTTTCTTCCTCCCTTTTCTCTATTTTAGGCACTATCTAATGAACTCTACGAGACTTCTGTGCCTCGCAGGGAACCGTTAATAAACTCTCTGATAAATATACATTTTCATCTTCTTTCTGCCTTTCTTTCTTTTAATATTTTACTAATACGCTTTATTACGCACCATTGGAATCAAATCTGTTGGAAGGCGTAGGAAACATTAAAAAGAGAAAAATAGCAATAATCGTTATAATAATATTAATACGAATCCTGGCTATGAAACTCTGCACTTTCGATAACAATCCATCTGCTCATCTTTCTTTTCGTTACTTTAAAATATAACACATCTGACAAAAATTTGGAAGCACGTTATTATCGCTCGAATATCGCTTCTATGCGAATTGATAAGCATAGATGAATGTTTGTTGAAAGTTTGAAAGTACAGGTGACATTCCCCAATACAAACAAAGGGGAAAAATATCCACATTTCATTATTTTGGCGGAGAACAACTAATCTGATCGTGATTGCATACAATTTTATGCAGATGTATAGGGAACTATGAAAGGTGCAAAATTGGAAAATATCTGGAAAGAAGAGAGAACATATTCACAACCAACGTTTCACACGTGAACTGCCGAATTCGAAAGAGCGGGTAAAATAAGGAAACAAAAAGAAATAAGAAAAAGAAATAAAAACATGGCGCGTGCGTTAAAGCATTGGAAGATTTTTTAAAGCTATCACGGTATAATCTAAAACGGGAATATATCCATACGATACTTTGTCAGTCACGTTAATCGTATTGCTTACGTTGCTCCGTTATATTTTGCTTTAAGAAGAAGAAAAGGAAGATATACTCTACACATAAATTTTATATGTGAAAAATGATGCATTCGTATCAAAGAAAAAGAAAAGGAAAAAGAAAAAGAGAATACGCGGTTGATAAAGGCACGAGAAAGCTGGCTAGTTTTGCAAGAATATATATCTCCCTCTTTTTGTTCACCAATATCATTAAATTTCGTTTCTCAAAATATAAAGAGAAAATTGGAATTTTATATGCAGACTACGCCCGCGTAAAATACTGCGACGATATTTAGTAAAAGAGAACTTTTCGGTAACGCGGTCTCGACACGATAAACATTACTTTTTCAACATTGTCAAACAATGGTTCCTATACATGGTACATACGCAAACGTAACCGCTTACAATATTAGTTACACGATAAAAACCTATAAACAAGTATAGCCTTTTCAATCGCTATCGTTAAAAGTTCCTCTTTTTCCGACTGGCCAAATCGCTTTCTCCGCGAGTTTCCTTGAAATTTCACGCGGCTTACGTTTCCATGTGTAAAACCATGGCGATCTGGATGGTCGTGCAAGTGAAGGAGACACAGCCGGGCATCGATCGTCCACAAGCATTGCGCGCTATTGCACAGTTCAAGGATTATATAATACTAATGTACACAGCAGCACTACTCGAGCACTTACGTTCGAGTATAGACATCTCTTTCTCTTTGTCCTTTAATTAAAAAAAAAAAGACAGAAAAAAAAAGAAAAAGAAAAAAGAAAAAAATCCCCACGATCACTCGACGTCGTCCCGCTCAGCAGTGTTTGTACGCGATCTGTCACGTTAGTCTCCTCCACTGGCCGATATCAACCGTCGGGCGCCCTTCTTCCCGAAAAGACGATACTCGTCGGGCTTCCATTAAAAACGACTATCAAAAATTGATCGCACACGTAGGAAATCCGATCTTGCTTTTAATACAACGTGAGGAGTCGATCATCGCGGGGGTGAGATAGGCTATGCGATTGGTCCGCGGCACACAGGTTACGGTATATTTTGTTTCCTCAGACCGAAGACAACTTGATTCATTTTTCTATCGGTGTCTCTCTGTACGACCACGTATTTTCACTATCGCGTGACTAGACTAGGGCGGTGCTGAGAAGACAATAGATTAAACGAAGTAAGATTTCGCTTTCTCAAACACGCCCCCGCCTGAATATGGAGAGCATCCTCGAGGTGGCCACGTGCTTCAACGTCGTCCTCGAGAGCGTGCTCCTCGAGTTCCTTTGGACGTCACTAGTCGCGACGGTCGTTTCTCCTCGGCCAGTGTTCTCTTCCGTTGGTTCAGTGGTCGTTCTTCGTGCTGGACCGATCGCCATCCCACCTCGCCCTCGCACTGCCCGCTAAGGCGAGAGAAAAAAACCAAACGGCATCACGCAGTCCTTCGGCATGAAGCAGTCGTGCACAGTTTTCATATGATTCTTCATTTTGTCAGGCCTGGAGAATTCTTTTCCACATACCGGACACGGGAATACCTTCCTCTGATGGCCTTCGTGGTAAAGAAAAGCGTGTCGTTGGAAGCTGTATTTATTCTTGAACGTCTTCTGAATGTCGAGTTTCGCACACTCGGTGCATTGATAAACACCTTCGGATATTGAAGCATAACGAAAGAGATTCAAACCGCGAACGGACATCTCGGTCAGCTGTTCAGCAGGATCCTGCGAGTGCGATGTGGCGCGACGCCTCATGCGTCTCTTCGGCACCTGTCGACCAGGCGGAGCCGACATGGTTCCGATCTGGTGACCGCTACTCGTCGACGAGGAATTGGTGGTCGGTGCCGGGCTACTACTACTGCTACTTCCGCCGCTGTTCTGCGCGTTGTTCCTACCGGTTGCCGGTGACATTGACGAACTTCTTGTCGACGTGGTGGTCATCGTTGTGCCGGAACTAGACGCTGTGCTGGACGTCGAGCTAGTAGTTGTGGTCAACGAAGTGGTGGTGTTCGATCTCGCGTTCGATGTGTCCGTGCTCGATTGATTCGCCGAAGATCCTGATCCAGAATTCCGACCTTTCTCTTTCCACGTCTCGCCATCCGACTTCGTGTTCCCCGATGAAAACTCTGTGAAAAGATTCGAGTTAGTAAAGAGACTGGTTCTTATCGATAATATGTAACGATCGTGGTTACAACAATTACAACAATGAGCATTATCAAAGAGACTCTCTAAAACATGATTCGCTCTCTGGCTACGGTAAAGGCTGTGAAAATTGCATGCAACTGCGATCTAATTCGTACTGAAAATAAATATTTAATGATACCGATGTATGATTGTATACTCTGATGCGTGCAGAACAGAGATACGAGAGGCTACTGCGAGTCGTAAAGGGAATTTATAGCTCGATGTGAAATCAACATGGCATATAAATGATTCTGTATAAAGTACAAATAAAATTTAAATAATACCTGAAAATAAAATTATAATATAAAAGAATGAACAATAACCTACTTAATAAAGTACCAATAAATAATACGAGGGAATCGGGAATTTTGGATATCAATGAAAATAAAAATCTCGCATTAATCAAACAAAACCAAAACAAAGTACCATTTTCTTTTCTTTTCTTTTTTTTTTTTTTTTAACAAGTTGTCAGGCAAAAATTGGATCTTCATTGCGTTTTGTGTACTCGTAATATACAGAACGACGGATCGATTCCACGCTGAAAATTCTTGACGATCGTGTATCAAATTAAAAAAGGGGAAGGGTAAGCAAAGGGAACATAATGGCAATGATAACTAAGAAAGAATTCACCCGATGCTTTTCTTCTTTTCTAAGCATCAGTAATTTTGGTACATCCTGATGCAAGATGCACTGAAAAGTTTCCAAATTGAAAACGTCGGGTGATTTCGTGGAGAAGATAGATACACGTCGTAGAATCGTGAATCTGTCGTGCAAAATGAACTCTACGTCGTACTTTGTACCGAGAATTCGATCGATGCGAGAAACGACAACAGTTCCGGCATTGCGATTAAATTATGTGACAGACTTTGTCCTTTACTCGTGACTCGCTTAAACATCTTGCAATATTTTATTACAAGCAAGCTAATAAGTAAGAAATAGAACAAAAAATAGTCGTTCAACTTCTACATAACGAATAAAATGAACATTATCAGCGTAATATTGTTATAAATCGTTTCTCGCAACGAAAACGTTGAGATAATGAGAAGAAAACAAAAAAAAATAAAGAGTTTAACAGCCAGCGGACTTATAAAAATCAGAAGTTAAATGCAACGAAAAAAACCATGTACATATATATATTTATCTTTTTTTCTTGTTCTCCAAATGTTTCACTTTGCTTCATTGTCCGGACAGTAAAAATAATAAATCAACAATACGCGTACGCAACATGCAAAACAAAAGTCCATAAAAAATAATAATCGCTGATTTCCTATCGTGATTGGCTTCTCAAGCAGTTGGAACGTCGATTGTTTTCTCTTTTTATTGTCAACACTGATGACTGCTCTATATTCGAACGTGCGAACAAATCGGTCGAATTTCTATTAGTTTCAAATAAGAAACGTTCGCTTTTACTCGAGTAAGCCACACACAACGTAGGAATCTTAATATCTAAAGATCGTCCGATCGGTTCTGACAATCGTTTCTCGCCGATTATGTTGACGATTCTATAAAAAATTGAATGGTGATTCGTTAACGAGAGCCATTTCAATGATTTTATTGGCAGCGTGTCTTTTGATGGAGAATCATCGACGGCGAGACAACGATCGCTATCGACCAACCAGATGCATCCACAATCACTAAAACGAAACTAAATAAAAGTAATTTTTGGCTAAGAGTAACGGTGCTTCGTAGTGAGTGCGGGAATTCTTGAATTTGGTGTATGTGTGGACATATCGAGATATACAAAGGGGCGATATGATTTCTGTTTCAAGTGACTAACGAGAAATCTCTACGTAAGAACACGGCTGTGGAACGTAGTAACAAGATTAGAAATAAAGGGTAATCAGAAAAAAAAACAAAAAAATATAAACAAACGAAGAAAGAGAAAATTTTCGTTCCAAAAAAGACAAGAAAAAGAAAAAGACAGAGAACGGTTGTAGACAACTCGTGGTGAATTAATCGCGTGTGACAAATCCTTCGTTTTGAAATAAATTATGGCACTTTGATGATGATGCGTCGCTTTGAAAATATCCTTCAACTACACGGGACAGTAGAGATTTGTATGTAAACGATTAATGAATGATCACGAGTCTCTGAGTCTACTTACACTCACGTTCCACATACGTGCGACAATAATAACGCATATCATAACGGAAAAACAACGAAAAACGTAACGAAAGGAAGTAAAATAAAGTTCTACTGCGTGTAGCATTGCGCTGTTAATCGTTATAGTAATTACCTTCTTTTTCGAATTTCAATTAGTCTGCTACTTTCCTTGACAAGCATGTATATACGTATACATATACTAGACAGACGATCCAGCTCATTAATTTATGGTCGATTTCCATTACAACACACAATTCGCACGACAACCTCTTCGATCATTGTTTCCTTTTTTTTCCGTTTCGGAATAAACCATTGGTAACAAAATATTTCAACGTACGCTAATTTAGTACGCTTATTCGCTAGTTTTTCAACCACTTTTTTTTCCCCGTTCTTTTTTTATCGTAACGCGTGGAAAGCATTCAAAAAAATAAGGAAATACGACGCAGAACGTCGATTTCTTTGTAAAAAGTTGTAACGGAAGAAAACAATATTGGTAAATGTATAACATAAAATTAAAAGTGACGTAACAGCTGAAATTTACTAAAGGTGTTATTGCAGTTAATGGATGAAGCTTCATACAAGAAACTCGCTTGACTTACGCGCTGATAAAGATAAAATATCGGGTTTCTACGCACATGTTATCACAAGGAGAAACAATATGATCGATTTTCAAAGAAGTTTAAACAATAAGACTCGCTAACTTAAAAAAAAAAAAAAAAACTGTTGGACAATAAACAACTTTCTTTCCTCGTTCATTCATTTAATACAGTGTCTTATTGTTTCCTTCGATGCGCTAGTTTGTACGTTGGATACGTTTGTACGATTTTTCGAGATGCGCGCTAAATATTCTTTTCGAACGATATTTACCTTGTAGATTTCAATACGTATCTATGATACGACGTTGTAACGCTAATGTTACGTTTTCGGTTTTTCATTGATCCTTAAGTAAAAGCTATCCGTTCAGATTTCTATCAGCGGATCTCGTAAAATCGACCAGGCACGCACGATTATAAGTGCTTCTAAAACGTGAGTATGCATTGCGCGCGCAACAACGGAGACGTGAATGTATGAGACAAAAGTCGGTACAGCGAGACTTAAAAACCCTTCAATTACAATCTATTGAACACCGTTCTTTTTATTATCGATAGTCATAATCAAACAATCAGTGCATATAAAATATACTAAGTCTACCCAGCGTCAGAAAAGACTCATCTTCTCTAAAAAGTTCCCTATAAAATTTTTTCTTGTTTCTTTATTTTTTTTTTTTATTTTCCCTTTATTACTCTTTTACGCTCATTTCACGACAAGGTCTCACTTATTTGGCACTAGATTGCGATCATCGGGCGCGCTTTTTAAAAAAAGGGATATACACACACGCGCACGCGCGCGCCTAAGATCGCGGGCGTCGATAACAATTTATTATTATTACTTCATTTTTTTACTTTTCTTTTCTTCATCGTCATTATTTATGTCGCTTAAAAAGGCACCAAATCGGGGATTACACCGCTACATATTATTGGATCCCACTGAAGTACGTTAATTCAACGTATAATATATAAAGTTAAAAGTCAACCACATACCTCCTTTGCTCCTTTCTTTTTTTTTACTCTCATTTTCTGACGCATCATTTCAAAAACTGCAACGACGTTAATAGGTATTATCAACTAGCGCTAAAATATATTCGATATAACTTTTGTTTATATATCTATATATATATAAATATATATATAAATATATATATAAATATATATATAATATATTAATAATAATAATAATAATAATAATAATGATAATAATCGTAATAATAATATTAATAATAATAATAATCGCAATAATAATAATATGTGTATATATATATATATATGTATATATATGTATACATATACCATCTTTACGCCAGTCGCATACTTTGTATATGTATTTCTCTCTGTATACGTGTTTGTGTACATATGCGTGTAATTTATTTGCGATAATAAACTATGATTCTTTTCTTTTTTAATATATATATATATATATGTTCATGTATATATATATATTTATATTTAATATATATATATTAAAATCTATCCGATAGTACAGTCTGCTTTTTAAGCCTCGTAATTTACCTCTCTCTCTTTCTCTCTCTCTCTCTCTCTCTCTCTTTCTCTCTTTCTTCCTCTCTGTTACTCTTTCGCGTTGGTCTCTTGCAAGAGCGACTGATGCCGATAACACGTGAAAAAGAAACTTAGAATAATCGGTATTGACTGGTGGTCCGCTTTCGAAATAAGGGACGAATAAATGAGAACGATCATTATTGGCGTGTCGCCATTGCAAGAACCATATATAAATATAATATAATCTATGTAAAATTTTTCTTGTTTTTCATATTCTTTCCCCCGTAACCCACCCGCAATGTCCGTAGACTTATAAATTAATTAAAATATGTTCAACACGAAATTCATCAACGAGACCTCTGTGATCCTAACCGCGATTGTCGTGAGAAATTCGCTTCTGCTTCCAATAAAATTCACTTAAACGAAGGCAAAACAGTTGCAGATATTCGTAGAAAATTTTAACTCGGCCGATTCTTCCTTTTTCTCTTCTTACTACAACGTTAGTTGAAATTAATTTTTAATCATTTTTTATGTAATGCGTAGTACAAGTACAAGGTACCCCCTTACAAACAATTCCTCGTAACACTTGAAAGTGTTTATTTCTTTCTCTATGAACACTTTTTACAGCTTGAACACTAATTTTGTACGAATATAAGGATTTCATATCATTATAATCCTTAATCCATAAAACCACCCCTCGCAAACTTCTATTAAGTTTTACTGATTGGCAACATGAATTTCCATCTTTTTACAACCTTAATTCTAAAGATTAACAACATTTAAAGGCAACGAACGTGAGCGAATGTTGTACGATAAATTTTCGTAGCAAGCTTCAAGATCAGTTGCTAAATTTCAACAATTTTATTAGGTATCAGTTTACCCTGATCACGAGCCTTAAGATACCATTAAGGAATTCGATGTAAGCAGAGATAACAGCTTGATTCGCATACGCGTCGTTAAAAATGTTCTTTTTTCTTTCTTTTTTGCTTCTTTGTCAAATGCTCTGCAACTGTCTTTCTAAACTTTAACGGCGGATAGAAACATTTGCGGATCTTTGTTTTCTTGTACAACAACGACGACCACGACCACGACAAATAAGATATTTAACAGAATAATATATTATGCGAGAAATAAAATGTAAACAAAAAATAAACTTGTGGTCAACAAGGATCGCCAAGAGTTTCACGTCTTCCAAGCGATTTCTCACGCAAAAGTCGACTAGGGTAAACTAACACTCCTTTTCGTACGGACGAATAAAATTGGATTTCCCAAACGAGCTATCACGGAAAGCCCCCCGTTCAAAAGAAACAAGCATGTGGATCTATTTTCCTGCTCTATTGTTAAAAAAATGAGAAATGATCGAAATGATTGAATTGTCGTTTGTTACAATTTGGCAATTGATTTTACTTTAGGCGATCCGAGAGCTCTGTTACACTGTACTTTCCATTTCATATCGACACGCTTTATTCCGTTTCTAGAAATCCTTCTCTTTACCTGCCATCTAAAATTGAGTTAGTCTTAGCCTCTCAGTGATTATCAAATGTGAGTGTATTACTTTAATTATTATTTTTTTTCCATTTTAAATCGATATAAGCTGTTTTAGCCGCTGCCTCTTTGCACTTATTTTTGTTTAATATATAATATTTATATTCAACTATCAGTTTATACCCTCTTTCCTCAATTTGTTTTCATATCTTCTTCCTCTTTTTTTTTTTTTGTTTTTTTTTTTTTTTGGACGGGCTTTGCGTTAACCCATCACGAACACAACAATTTCACCAAGACCGGCCTGCAACTGTCTCTCGTCCCTAAAATTTTCTTCCTTTACGTCAAACAAAAAGAAAAAAACACAAGCTAAAGTAGAATAAACTATAACAAAAGAATACACACACACACACATCTTTTCTCCCCGCCGAAAATAATCCACCGACGCTGAATGGTGGATACTCTTTGGTCCATGAAAGTTAAAAATTTTGAAGATAATTGACCTGAGAGCATATCGATTTTGCGAGTCAGCGGCACGGTCCATTACGATCAGAAATTTTAAAACATCCGTATATGCTTTTAGTTTGTTTCTCTTTCTATCGTTTCTTATTATTTTTTTTTTTTGCTTTACTTTACCTACTCGTCTAATCATTGCTGCCTGCCTAACTAATAATATATCATTCTATCTTCCTAAAAGTACGCGTAATTGCATCCGGAGGCGATCGATCTTCCGATCGCTCCGTATTTCTTACAACTAAAATTTTTTATCTTTGCAACGCTAGATATCTCTTGAATAACGAACGAACAACACTGGTCAATCGTGGGCGATATCGGACACAAGATCGTATAAATCATGTTGTGTCCTGTCTCTTCTTCTTTCATTTTTCTTTTCACCTTGAAATCCCACGCATTTAAAATAACAACGAAGGTCTCCGTTACGATTATAATTAATTAATAGTAGCAGTAATAATATTTATAATTATTATTATATAGCCTCTAGTCGTCTAATGTCTATGCCCAACTAGTGAAAAAATTTGTATATAAATCGTCTCGCTTCCTCTCCGATTCATGCGTGTCGTTCATAATCATAACAATGGATCTATGAACGAAGGTCCGACTAGAGAGGATTCGACAAAGTGTAAAGTGCAAAATATAGTAAGCTACAATCGTATTTTAGTGCTGTCTCTCACGACTAAGCCTATGTACCATCACTGTAGCCGTATCCCTTTTGAACAGTAATCGATAATCGACTCGACCGTTTGCGCGTGCACGCTATAGTCTTTAAGACTAAAAGAACTCACAAAGAACACTGTATCCTTTTTTTCTTTTCTAAGCATGGTCTTTCTGAATTAAATTATACATAAAATTATGCTTCAGATAAACTGCGTAAAACTCGTAACAAGTAAGACAAGGATATATTTTTAACAACGATAATTTCTATGACCCTGGACACACACACATCCTTGTCTCACGTTATTTAGAATTTAATATTTACAAAAAGAGAATCTACGATATAACGATTAGCTTTAGTTGATTATGAATTTATGTAACAAATTTAATAGTCGTTTTAATCGCATATTTTTGCTCTTGGGAACAATATATATATATAGATAGATATTTTACCCACGATTCATTTCAAGTTAAACAGGAAATAAACGAACGTATCATTTTTTGGGTAACGATAAAATCCATGTTTTCTAATATAATATATATAATATACAGAATATATAGAATATATAGTAGTAAAACTGTGTCCAGTTGTACTGGCTAAGCACAAATGTTTTGTTCAATAGAGTACGGTACAGTACGATATGGCGTTAAGTTACTACTAAAGTGCCTTCAGTCTATCCAATGTCAGTACTATCTTGTATTTGGTGTCGTTAAAACCGTCCCTCTGCAGTCTTTCAAGAATTGCATGTCCCGTTCCGTTAATTTCCCCATTAACTATCTCCATCCTTCCCTGCCCTAACCGCGGACTTCTTTCCACCTTGGCTCCCTATTACGCTACTATATAACTTCGAATCAGGCTCGACAGCTCGACAACAGCTCAACGGCTCAACAACATGGCGAACGGTCATCGTACATATATATTGCATTTACTCAGTCTACGTGGTTCCCTTATTTATATTGTGTGTGCATGTACCGCCGTTTTATTTCAATAAACGTATGCATATTTTCGATGCTACATGCAACACGTTTGATTCTCTCCGTAATATAATAGTCACACAATAGTAAATATACTCTTTGTTGATTTGGACTCACGTTTCTTTTGCGATTATCTTGCTTACCTTTTTCTCCTCTTTGTTTCATAACTGATCCTCGTTGTCGTACAATTACGTTAAGACGACTAAACGAGTACACCGGTTCAATCATATATAAACTCTTTGTATGCGCATATCTCTCTTTCTTATGTTCCTTCTTCCTTTTTTTTCTTTTTATTTGTATAACATCCGCGATTCCCTCGAAGGGAAGCAACGCGGTAAAGCTCGTTTCGTTTGTAACTTAATGCCCGTTTCGTGTTACGCGCACGAAAATCATTTTTCGAGAAAGGGAGCTTTCGGTTTACGAAATAGGCTGGAATACACCCGCCAATTCTGTCCGAAAGAGCGAACTTTCGAACGAATCAAGAGAAAACCAGTAGCTATAGGATCCGATATAGCACGAATTATATTACGTTTAATAAAGTAACCGGACATAAAAGGTACTCCGTTCGACTGTATTTGACTTTACTAGCTGCTATGATTAATATCGTATATCCGTTTGTTAAAAGTCCAGTTTCTTTCGTTTCACGTTGATCCATTGTAAAAGGAGAAACTGTTTTGAGCTGCAGCAGACACATGGTCTACGATTCAATTTCCCCATATTCGCGGAAACAACGTCTTCGGATTTAGCTCTTTGTTTTGCCTGTTTGTTGTTTATCAAACGTTCGTTAATTGTATAAAGGAAACAGATGTATAACTATCTACGTATCAACGACGATGATCATCAGATGTTTAAAATTTGTATATTCGATTGACTATCTGTTTACCCCCGTGTCTGATATTGTTCTTTCTTGATTCGTCCTACTAGCGTTGTCTCCAAAAAGCAATCCTCGATTGTATTTTATCAACTACGAGACTAATCTAACGCGACTACTTGTTCTCTCTTTATCCGTTCGAAACACTGCGACCTTTTCTTTTCTTTTCTTTCTTTTACAGCTATGGGTTTATCCGGAAAGCCACTGACACGTACGCTCGCATCGCTCTTGAGCTTTTCACGCGATTTTCTTCATTTGCTGCCTCTTCCTTGCGTAACGTCCCCTGACCCTTACCACGACGACGAAGAAATCGATCAACGATTTGTTCAACGATTTATCGACGATTGCACGACGCGAAGTGATACTTGGCCGTTAAGAGCGCCTCCAGAAACGTAGGAGGAGCATCGTAACGGTAATTTGTATTCTTTCTCAAGAGGCAGAACGAAGGGAAAGAGCCAAGGAACGTAGCCTGAGAAGAGAGGACGCACCGACAGCGGTCTACCGATGCTGACCCATACTACTGCTGCCACTGTTGCTAAGATTCGTCTGCGACTTAAGGCTATGTATGATCTTAACGTGGGCGACCATGTTATCTTTCCGCGTGAATTCCTTATTACAAACCGGACAAGCAAAGTACTTGACGTTACGCCTGTGTGAGGTGACGTAGTGCCGGCAGAAATTGCTGATGTGTGTGTAGGTACGATTGCATACGGTGCACCGGTATACGTCGCCCTCTTTCACGCAGAAGTCCCGTACCGAACCTTCCGTTCTCTCGTTTTCGACCTTAAACGATCCTTCGAAGTCGCTTTGACTGATCTCCGATTCAGCGGCGACCAGATTAAATATGGCACTGCTCAAATTGTCTTTCAACACCTTTTGCTCCGATTCGGAATCGGAATATTGCTGCGAGTCATCCATGGACGCCATTTTTCCTTGAAGAGACGACGCGCTGTACTCCTTACGAAAGCATCGCTCGAAGTTGATGCGTATATGAGTCGGTGACTGCGAGCCACCGCCACTCGACGTCTCCTCCGGTTCTGAAACGAAGAAAACTTTCTTCTTTAAACAGTTCTCGACGCCTACACCTTTGTATCGTATTATATATATATATACACACATACATACGTATGTATGTGTATGTATATGTATATATACATATCAATGTTATAATAACATCATTCGTACTTAAGTATATCGATGCATTAGGTATAAATTATCAAATATTTCTAGTAATATATAATAGTGTATAATAATGTACTGATATAATAACGTATTTCTATATTTGTGGGGGGAAGCAAGAGGAAGGGTAGAGCCAGCAAAAAAGAGTCACCGTATTCGAACCGGCTGTCCGTCAACTCTGTCCCATGTTAAGTGTTTTATGCCGCACCCGCTTTTCCGTGTCCCCACCCCTGTTCGTCGTCATTCCCTCTTCAGATTCTTTCGCTCTCACGCACGCTTTCGCTACTGCTCACTGTTGATCGCGGCTTTGCCTCGATCCCGTACCGGCTGGCTGCGAAGAGGACCGTTACGGTCTCGTTTGCCATACCATGAAGAGCATTTCAGCGACTCAACGATGGCTCTTTCTTTCTTTCTTTCTTTCTTTCTTCCAAATAAATATGCACCATACACGCGCTCAGACATTCTCGCGATCACACGTACGTATAATCTTTTTTCATACACACGCGCGCTCGTACAATTCTTTCTCCCCTCCCATGCGTCTCTCTCTCTCTCTCACACACGTATCCACACACGCACACACACATGCACACACATGCACAGGCGCGCGTGCTCTCACGCACCCTTTCTTCCTCGTCTGTCACGCACACTTACATTCCACCCTCTCGCGTTTGCAGTCTTACACCATTTAGCTCGTTTTTTTCCTCCCGTTCACCTGGACTCGCTCTCGTATCTACTGCTACGGAATGTATGCAAATACATGTATACACGCAACACGCGCAACATATCACTCAGTCAGAGACGAACGCTTACACATACGCGTGCAGAGTGCACGTATATGCGAATGTTAATAAACATTATCGTCATGTACACTCGAAAAAGATCCCCTCCCTATTAACTTTACGTTTTAAATAGTCCGTGCGTCCCGTCAGTCTAAACCGTATACGCATATTATCCATTCTCTACGGGAAGACGATCCATCGAGATCGAGGACGCTCGAGAAGAAGCAACGTTTTCTCTTCTTCGATGCAATTATATATCGTTATATTTAATCCGCTTTCGGCTTCACTTTACATCAGATTCTTTTATTCGACTTTCTCTTATTTAGATTCTGGCATTTCGGAACGGTTTCATATTACTTTTTTTTGTTTTGTTTTGTTTTATTTTATGTTATATATTTTTTTGTACTTTTTTGAGCGGCTGGCCTCCCCTAGTTCCCTCGCTTCCCCCGCGCAAAGGTAATCTCTCAGAGATCAAATGGTGACTCAGATAATCTCAACTCACCTGCGCAAAGAGAACAAAGCAACACGTTTCACGGTCACTACCGAACGATCATCATGTTCGACATCTTCGAAGCACTCTGTCATGTGTGCGCGTGCGTGCGTACGTCAGTAAAGTAATTTCTTTTCTTTTCTTTCTCTCTCTTTCTCGACCATCATATGGAAAAGAATGTACGTCACACTCTCGATACCAATTGATCTTTTTATATTGATCTCTCGCTCTCTCTCTTTCTCTCTCTCTCTCTTTCTCTCTCATCATTCGCTCTTTCTTTTCCGTCACTACATTTGTTTGTCCATTTCTTTCCGTCCTGTCGTATATTTTCATCTGTTTTCTCCTTCCCGTTTCGTTTTCATGTTTCGGACTTTTCCCCAAATTTCTGTTTCTCCGTGTTCATTCCTCCGTCGTGAAAACTCAATTAGGCAACGAGAAGAACGCAAGAGAAGGCGGAAGCGATAACCTGCCGACGTTCGTTGTCCGTTAAAAAGAGCTACGCACACTTCTTTTTTCGTTGTAATGACATCTATCCATTTCACCACGGTCCGTCACTTCGGCGCAAACATAAATTGCGTTCAACTTTCTTACAATGAACGAACGTGAAAAAAAGTAAACCAGCGTTTCAAATAAAAATCAGAAAAAAGTAAGCACCGCTAAAAGCTGGCTCCACCCCCTCCTTTTACCAAATGGCCAATGACAGCGAAGCGTTTCTCATTCGCGTGCGGGGATTATAAAATCATATATATAATAACATGTACATGTGTATATATTTATATGTTGCACATGTATACGTATAACAATATATACATATTGTATACACGCGCGCGCGCGTGTCTGTGTATCCGTGTGTGTATGCGTGTGCGTGTCTGTGTCTGTGCGTGCGCGCAATATGTGAAATGGGATCGAAAAAGGTAAGTAAAAGTGGCAGTAAATAGAAATGTATATATAAATATATAAGTCTAGATTAGAGAAACGAGTGAGGAGAACGAGCGTAAAGAAGAAGGAACGAAGCGCTGCGCATTGGCCGAGCATAAATTACAATGGGTATGTATATTTTATATTATGTCCCTTAACGACAATCGGTGGGTGGTAGGTTAGATTTTTGGAGGCTACAGCATTCAAAAGGGAATATATATCTTGTGTGTTTGTTGGCACGTTTTTTTGATTCCGCTCGAACGTCTCGTCGTTTCAGAGGAGCATACACAAACGCCTGTATGGGCTCAACGAGACGACGGCTTCCTTTCTCTCTCATACACTTTGTTTCTTTTTTTCGTAAATATATGTGTATGTATACATACATATATATATACACATGGTACGCATATGTATACATATTTTTTTGAGATTTTTTTTTTATTTCAAGTTGTCACAGGTCAACGCGTGACTTAAGTAGAGGTCTCGTTTTCGAAAGCCCGTTAAACTTTGTGCGCATCGTGTTTCGATATGTTTCGCCTACGCGGCTTAACACTGCCGAAAAATTCGTTTCAGATTGCACGGAAAAAGGAAACGGTTATTATCATTAGTAGTAGTATTGCTTTTTTTCTTTTTTTCTGATATTTTTAACAGACCGCGTGAAACCCGTGACACGCATAAACTCCTGGGAGCCTATTCACCTTCTCCGGATACGAATCACAAATACTTTTTTCAATACTCAGCGAGATTTGTTGACCTTAATTCCATGTAAGGATGCTAGCTCAGGCAGTATCCTCGAGTTAACATCTTAACGAATTGCACTCGTCAACAAATTCATCGACTCGAGTCTCAATATTCTTTCTTATTTTTTTTTTTTTTTTATTCATTATTATTTTTTTAGTGTACTTGAGTCTACGACCAAAAATAGCCTCCCCGGAAATATTGCTGCGATACTGCGATTCGTAATTAGTTTGCAGTCGCGCAACGACGAGCAAGGTATAAAATTAACAGATGAAAATTCTGAAAAATTAAATTGATTAGCACATCGTACAGCAGTGTTTTGTAATATTTTCTTTTGCATATTCATCATTCAAATTTGTCAAGATGATTGTAATAATTTTGATAAAACAAATGATGAAGGTAAATATGTAAGAATATTTGTTAAGGGTAAGAATACAACATCACCTGGAAAAGATTGCAAACGGAATATTTGTGTGTAATTACTGTTGGCCGACATCGAATTGTCTGACAAAGTTAAATTTAATTCGGTGCAATTCAAATGGAGCAAAACATGAGTTATTTAAATATTGATAAAAGCCTACGTTTGCCAAATAGGCACGATATTCTCCTTTTTCACTAATAAAAAATGATTGGGAACGTTTACACCGCTTACATATCAATATTGTAATATATATTCAATTACTTAATATTTATCCTGAATGATAATTTAGAGTATCCTGTTCTCAAGTTAATAAATATTATTTGGAATCCTAAAATCAATTCACAGATACTCGATAACAGAAGTCTTATCTTTTAATTTCAATGATAGGCATAGTTGGTGCGTATATTAGATGAAAACGGCACAATGCTGTAGTTCAGTTACCGAGAAGCTAAGTTTACACGTTATGAGAACCGAAACGTGTAATTTCGAATAGTTTTGAAAAGGTAAAAGTATGGAATCCCTTTTAAAACCGTACAATGCCAATTTTGTATCTTTCGTATCTTTCTATTTTTTTCAAAAGCATAAATCATATTGACACTGCAAAAAAAAGACACGTACGTTCGTGGGTGTGGTTACATCGATAGTTATCGTTTCTTAAAACTTTAATTCACGATCACGCTGTATCGTTTCCATCCGATATACGTACCACTCGTAATTCTTAATCTTTGAACTTAGGAGCAGAGCTAAATCAGTTGGTACTACTATTCATTGATTAAAGATTAAATTTGTCCAAGCTAGTGTATTTGTACCAAAGAATGTTTTAAAATATGCAATGACATCGTGTTACTTCGATTATTCACGACATAGATGGTGATTAAAACGTTGCGTTAATCGTGTAAGCTGATAATGGAATTCCTTACCTTGCTTGAAACCTTCGTTCCCTTGCCTACTGTGTGGCCGCGCGAACGTCTCATCGGAGGCTAACAGATAAACAAGAATCAGTCAGATTATTGGCAATCAAGCAAATTTTCACGAATGACAAAAACAAATAAACACGTTTATTTCAGATAAAAAGGAGAAAGTGCTTTACCTTGGGCAGAGGTGCTAGGCGTCGGTTCAGGTTCCCGTTTAACGCGAGATGTTAGTAATTCGGGTGTGTCAGTACCATTTTCCGTTGGCTCGTCTTTTCTCGTCGACGACAAAGAGGAAGCAACCAGACTGGATCCCGATGATGCCGAGTTCCCGACGTTATTGCTGTTCACGTTGTTATTACTTGCCGAAGCAGTAATGGAGTTTCCGCCTCTACCATTATTACCGGTGCTTTCGCTCTGAAAGTCGATACTCATCTTCATTTCCATCATTTCTGGCGAACCTTGTACGAGATCGGTCCCCGAACAGGACTGCAGCTCCTGGCCCGTGATCTCGCCGATCGGCGTATCGGAAGAACCGCTGAGCTTCCTCGGTCTGCCTCTTTTTCTCTTTGGCGCGGATAAGGCCGAACCAAGGAGAGGATGACTCGACATATGGTGCATCCTCTTCTGCGAGACATGGTGGTGAGGCCCGATTTGGTTTATTCTATGTAGATTCGGTGGTGGTGGAGGTACTGTGTTTTGATTGCCAAGCAACGAAGAGGTAATACTAGGCAAGTCACACTTCTCCTCGTTTACCTCGGTCAGGCCCTTTATCCTAAGAGACTCAGCGACTCTCAAGAAAGCAGTTAGCCTATCCTGGTCGACGCTGACCTCCCCACGATACATGAAATCCAAAAGACTGCGCATATCCACGTAGGGGACATCTTTAAGAATGACTATCGGGTGCTTGTCGGGGTGTCCGACGAAAAGGGCCTGCAAAGATAGTAAGAAAAAAATACTCGGTCGGTATAGATTCGGCAAGAGGGTCGAGTAAGAAAACATTATGAATTATTAATACGCGTCATGAATTAATCTACCGTGATGAATTATTAATAATGTTCTAGAACGCGATTCATTGGACTTCAAAAAGAAAGCATACGTTTCCCCCAGGATCTCCGGTTTGACGATGCATTGTTCTCTCTGGATGAGACTTGTCCTTACCTGAAAATAGGGACTACACGCCGACAGCACCATCTTATGTGCCCTGAGTAACTGACCCTCGACGGCCAGCGTAACATCGACGAACGACTCGTCATGGAGTAGTTGATCGAAAACGGAGAGTAGATTACTTTGATGATTATTCCAGCGCAGACAAAATCTCTGCGACGCCATCGCTTCACTTCTCAGATCCGCCAAGTTACCGTTAATGTCCGCTAACATCAGATCTAGTGTTGATCTTTTTATTGGTACTGCTGCTGCCGCCTCGTCGTCGCTTCTTCTCGCCTTTCTCGACGAAGCCGCTTGCTCTTGCTCGTGCTCCTGCTCGTGCTCTTGCTCGTGCTCTTCTCTTCATCGGCCACAGTTTATCATATCCTTCCTTCACATGATCTGCGTCAACAAAAACGAAATATTTATTTAACAATTAACCAAAAATCTTTATTTTCTTTAAATAAAATTATTTCACGCATCTACACACTCGTATAATTAATATGAAATTTATTATAGAAAATGGTGTTCAATTACTTGCACGATAGTGGAACTCGTTGCGACGTAAATGATTCATCTCAATATGAATCACTATATATATTACTAATTCGTTTTCGCGATCAACGCGTGCGGAAACGCTAGGCGATAACCGTGGCTCGACAGAATTCCTACACATGGAAAATTTCTTGAAAATCATGCACGATCCTGGACGAGTCCTCTAAACGTTCCACGTATATATACGATAACGCCTGCATGCATAATCGTCCATATAAGCTTGCGAGACGATACGCACGAAGTATGAACGTGGGTGTACGACCCTGGAGGACGTAGGTTGGGCGAATAGGCGACTCGCTTCGTTCGTGCCTTTTATGTAATTCTCTCCTCACCCCTTCACCAGCCCAATCACGGTCACGTACGCAACGTTTGTTTCGCCAAGACCGCAGAGATGCGGCAGAAATGACTTTCCTCGGTTAGTCGAAGGGCGGAATTCGTAATCTGCCACCAGGGAAAAGGCTAGAAATAGCCGAACAGGTCGCCAATCCAACCGTCGCCCACGATCAAAAGAAACAGATCAGCCGATTGGTGCCATTTATCGAAAAGGAGATAAACCGTTGACTCTCGATACCTTCAGATCATTTCTACGACGAGGTTAGATTATATTCGTACAAAGTTGCGAGTCAACAATATGATCAGAAGAAAAACAAGAAAAAAAAAAGTAAAAAAAGGGGAAAAGAAAAAGAAGTGCAAAAACGTTGTGCGCAATCGTAACGCAGATAGCATAAATTATTTATGTTTTTCACGAACCCTCTATAACTTGCAAGTTATATATCTTATAGTCATATCTTTCATATTCCGTTTTACCCACTTATCATTTTATATACTCTATATTATATTTTATTATTGTAAATATTATCCAACTCGTATAAGACCGTCTATTTACATACATAATGGCTCTTAATTTTTATAACAAAATGAAAAACTACATTGCACTATAGATTCTTTTTCTAGCGAGTAAATAAAACTTTGAACGCGGAGAAAATCCTCAATGTTGAAATACGTTAAACTTAAAGACACATGGAAAACGATAGCAGATACCGAACGTGACATCTACCGTTGAAGATCCTTAGGTATGGAGCAACAAGAAAAATATCCGCGTGAAAAATCCGAGAAACGGGAAGCAACTTTTTCAGCGAATGATACGAAGGAGAACGAAGGCGGGAGGAAAAGAGAAAAGTCCTGCCTCCGCCTCCTCAGTCCTCGGAACTACACAACGTGTGGAAGAGGTCGACGGGTCGGCCGAGAGAATCAATAGCATTTTCTACGCATTCGGATCGATACCGTATTCCGTTGCTTTCGCGCGCAAATCTCGATATATGTGTATACATACACACATATCCATCGACACGTGTACACGATGAACCACGCGAAGTGTACATAGAATGTTCATCGTAAACGTTGTGTGTCGTATCGTTATATATTCGGTATAAATGCAGGATAGCAGTGCACGACCTTGCACGACCTTGTTAATACCTTGAGTGAATGGTTTTCACGGTGAATGGCACGTCATCATGGTGCAGCACACACCTCGGTGGCGGTACGTTAAACGATCGCGATCGAAGATTTGTGAAACGTCGTGGCGCGAGTTTCGATAGTCGACTCCTTCGTCTTTCGACATCGCTCGATTCAACCTCGACTTCCTGATAAATGGATTACGTAATGAAATCGTGCGAACTCCCGACCGCTTTATTAAATCGGCTGCAAAAATGTGGAATTAACAGTGTGACCAACGTAACTACGAAGACTATATGACGGTGTATTGGCGTCTAACGATCAGCCTGCGCTTTTTGAACCTTTTTCTATATTATGCTCCTTTCTCTTTCTCCGTCTTACGAGTTAAAAATTAAATAAAGAAGAAGAAGAAGAAGAAGAAGAAGTCGCTTTCACATAACGATTACGACATACATGTGGTACAAGCGGAGGAAGAGGAAAAAAGAGATGACGTTTTAATCAGTGTAGACATTTCGTCTACTCTAAAATAAAATTCTGACCCCTGATGGCAGATACGAGAATAATCTAGACTCTAGACTGTATCAGAGATAACGTTTACGCGAATAAATGCATAAGGATGGTTAAAAAAAATCTACGGGGTACCGATAAGTGTTTATTCTGCCGGGACATTATCTTACGTGATTACGTAAAAAATTATTGAATCAACTGAAATACGTTGCTTCTTCGATCGGTGTTATTAGCATTTTTTGATAATACTTCGGTTAAAGGAATATTTTCGATCGAATCGAAATAGATATCGCTACGAAACGCGAAAGATTGGCAAACTTGTATTCAATGAACCGTACATGAAAGTTAATAGAGAAGGAAACGAGACGAGAGGGGAACAGACGTAAATGAAGACCGTGACAGTGTACACAATTGCGTTCCTCGAAAGGTGCACGTATAACCAATATCGAACCACCACTCTTAGTCATATTTGTTTAGTCGCGCAGACACACCGGACCGTGTTCGACCAGTTTTCGAACGAACATGAAAAAACCTGACGCTTCTACACACAGGGCCGTGTTAACGACTCGAAATATAAAAGTAGTCTCTGGATTGCCAATCGAAACGTCATCACCGATTCTCGAACGCTATTCAGATTATCAACAACGGCCGCCTGGCGAATACGCTCGTGTCACTATTCAAGCTTCAGCGATGATCACTTCTCGCGATATAATTAAACCATTAATTACTTCCTATGCTTTCGTATCATTCTTCTTGTCGAAGGTGTATCATGACGTTCTAACATGTGGAAGCGGTCTCGAACGCCGATTAACGTACGTTTCGCTCTAATAACGGGAAATCGAGAAATTCGTGAAATAGGAAGCACGAAAGCGAATCGTTGGGGATCCAGCGACCGTACACTATTCGTTCGATCACGCGTGCGACCGTGTTCTACGTGGACGATAAAACTCGATTAAATGATATTTACAACTTCTCTATTGAATCGATTTGCGCGACAGAGAGCCTGTATAATATGCATGCACGCGCGTCTCTATATTGCTAAAACATTTGCATTCGATAGATAACGTCGTTCGAACAAACGCCGATTACAAATCGGTGAAAGGTTGCACAATAATAGAGGAGCGACGAGTAGAGGGGACGATCGAGCTGCTGTTGGTTTTATCTGACCGTATATGTACCACCCTCTCGATCATTTCTCGTACGAACTTCGATCCGTTAGAATCCCTTAACGATTACCATTGATATTACGATATGTAGCGTCACCGCTCGGTTCTTTCTTACAATTAATTCAACAACGTTGTCATCCTAACCGACCCCATTGTTCCTAAGCTTACACGACTATGTATATTCGTCGTTACTACGAAGATAGTTTTAACGATGCTCACAAAAACATTTGCACGCTATCATGCTACTATGGCTAGTCACATGCAACACGCACACGTTTACTCACGGTGCGTCTATAGGGAACGTGCGAGTCTCCCGACGCGGTTGACCCCGAAAACAACAAGGTTTTCGCGATTGACGGAAAAGAATATCTTCGCGACCGTGACGGCAACGATGACGGAAAGAATCGTGGAGCCGCAGACAGTATAGAAGCTAGCGCAAAGAGAATTCGAGAGCGCGTTGCGCGAAGAGAACACTTCGCGGAACGCGTACTCGATCGCGATTTATGTTGTAAACAGAATTGAGATGTGGGCCATCATCGATGACACCGCGAGATGATACGTCGTATACGATCCATGTTGAGCGGTCAGCGCGCGCGTGCGTTCTCTAGCACGCGTACGTATACTCATGCAACCGGTAGCAGAAAGCTAATCAAATCTACGCGCATACACGCGCGCACACACACGTACACTGGTGGTACACGCACGCCTGTTGCTCACGCACGTGCGTGCACCAGCGTATCCGTATGCGTGTCACGCACACGGCTGGGCTACATTCTCGTTTCTGACGCGCACACGTCCTTAAAGCGAGAATACATGTATGCGTTCGTACGTGAGTGTACGCGACTCGCTCCTCTCATGGCCACGCATTGCGTAATCAGCACCAGCGGCAGAGTCACGCCGAGGTACAAAACGAACGACAAAGCGCGGCAAATACCGCTGCGTTTCGAGAGCCTGAAATCCTCGCTCGTCCTCCCTATCTCTTTCTTCGTTTCTCCGACTCTTTTCCTCCCTCGTACACCATTCTCATTCTTTCTCTCTTCCTCCGTCTTGTCACGTCTCTCTTTCTCTTTTTGTTCCTCTGCTTACGTGCCCTCCCCTTGTTGGCTGGCCTGTGCCTCCTACCTTTTACTGTTTCGACGCTTCCGCGTATAGAGGATACGGGTATATGTACAGTACACACGTCGCATGCACGCCTAAGAGCCGGACGTAGTGTGGCTGTGTTCTCTACTAGGCATTCTGGGATCCATTAATAGCGTTTAAAGACGATAGTTTTTATCCTAGGATTATTCTTACTGCGATTCAGCCGAGAGATACGTATCGATAGAGAGAACATTCCGCTGAGTCATCGCTCAAGGATGTACGTGTCAGTCGACAAAATCGTTTCTGCAAGGAATTCTGCGGCCGGTCACGCTGTGCACCGTCGTCGTTGCGCCAGCAAATATTTTTCCGTTTTTCTCGGTCCTACGTGAAACCAACCACGGTTGTAATAACGACACTCCCCGCCACTTTGAACCGATTCTCGAGGGCCGTCCTCGCAATTGCCACATTGTCGAGTTTTCATTGCAAACCGACTCTTTTACACTTCAAATTTTCTCGTATTTGTAAGTACGATTAAGAAAGCATCACGAAATAGAGCAGAAGGAAATACAGAGTATGAGAGAAAAAAAGGAAGCAAATAGGGACATCCGGAGGCGCTACTCGGTCTAGAATAAGGGTTGCTTCATCGATCGACCGAATTTTAATGGTGGATCGAGGTCGAAGCCAACCGAGTGTGCAACGAAGAAGCGAAATGACCAGATAAGCGGTTAAATGGATAGGTCAACGTGCAAAAGATTCAAATTCTGTTTGACAAGGGAACGTTGATAATCGATTCGGAATTCTGCAGGATCATGCCGTGGAAAAAGATGAGCGGAATGTTTCTTGGCACATCTTCCTTACCATCGATAATGGAAAACTGAGAGAAAATTGAAGCGAGCGATGAGGTTGGGCTTATGATAATCAATATCGCCAGCGACGAAATAAACGCTCGGTAGCAAATCGAGAGTCTCGGCACAGCCGTTTGAGACAGAGATGGAAAGCGAGGGTAAGAGAGGGGAAGAGGGGAAGGGGGGAAGAGAGAGCGATTTGGGGTAACCTTTCTGACGAGATTTTCCTCGCGTGGTGGTGATATAATTCGGGAGTGTTTCAAATCGAGTGAGGCAAGCGTGCACACTCGGATATCTGTCCCTTGTCGCACCTCCTCCCACTGGGGGAGTGCCAGGATGTGCTTGGAACGATGAACGCGCTCACAGTTCACACATTCCCGAGCACACCGTGGCTGCGTATGTGTGTGGCAAAATGTATGAAGGCGTGCATGAGGCACGCGTATACGCGTGATAGTTTGTCGGCATCGAGGCACAGGTACAGCTCATTCCGTTAGGTTGTAGTGGAAGCACCAGGTACGAAGTTAACGGAGAATTTTGCGGCAAAGGGGAAGAGGGATTGGCTACTGAAGAACGTGTCCCACATTTTAGAGCCTTCGTGGAGAAATACTCGCAACATTTCTGATTCGTTCGTTCATTCGCCAACAAGCCGACACCGCATACAACACTGGAATATACGACGTTTTTGGATTTGTTTCGCCATGCGAATGGAAAATCACACCAAGCTTTTTATTGCATATTCGAAAAGATTCGCACCGCTTGTAGCGAAAATAATTGGTGGTTACTACTACTGTGTATATACGAGAAATATGCATGCATAAATTCAAAACATTTCAATGAATAATGCGGTCTTATTTACATAATTAGGAGTTCAAAGGTTTCGAAAGCATAGATTTAATTCGAAAACTTACGAGTGATGTCGCCCGAAATGTCTAACCACACACACATTAGTAACTGTAAGAGAGGTTTTCGTGTTGACATCGTGTTTCCCGAACAATTGAAATTTAACGAGTTTCAACCGTTTTTCGACACGTCGAAAAGCATCGTCAACCCTAAAAGAATATCGTGTACTCCGTCACAGGATTCCGAGACGTTGAATCTCATCTCTGAAGAGCTTGCTCTTTTGCCCCTCTCAGACATGTGACCACCACAAACACAGATTCAACGTACACAGACTAGTCTGAGCCACTCTCACGCACTCACGCATGCACTCACAGACAGGTCGGCCATCTTTCTTTCTGTTAGCCTGCACCCTACTCCTCCTACCCGCCATCGCGCCCTCCTACACCTCCTCAACCTCGTACCCACCCCTCTCTGACGCTCCTCGCCCTCACGACCACCACCCTTCCGCCGACAACGACGGTCGACCTCGCTGCGCGCATTGGCGTCCACCCTACATTTTTTCACAGTCGAACGTTCTCGATTCTCAAAACTTTCCTAAACATCATCCTCTACATGCTCAAAGGTTCCTGCGAATAGCTGTACAAACATTATGGCTCGATGCAGAATAACGACAGTTTACGACAGGAAAAATAAAAATTTACGACCGATAGTGGAGAACAACCACAAGGACATTACTTAGAAAAAGGTGGTCAAGTCAAACCTCGACGCAATTTTCAACAGCGATATTAAATATTTTACGAATATTTTGGTTATTCATTTTGACTTGTATTTAACGGACATATTATGTTAATTTTTTTTCTTTTTTTCTTTTTTTGTGTTTATACATAAAAGTGGTCGACCCTGTAGCGAGCTGCGTGGCTTTTCAGCGATTTCCTACGCAACGTTCCGTTCCCATAGAGCGATTAAATCTATGCACCGTTGCCGACCCTCCGTTGAACATGATCGCCCCTCGATGCGCATTGCTGCGGCGGTCACCCCTCTTTTTTCACTAAATTTTTTTCCCTAGTATCCTATAAAAAATCAACTTCATTTCAAAGGATAATATTCCGCGCTGTAAAATAACCTTCTGCAGTTCGACCGTTAACAATTACGATTTTCAGATGTATTATTTCCACGGATACTACTGTGTCGTAACAATGCTATTAATAAATGGTACTGCAGCAATTATAGCTGTAAATAATTGTAATTAATAACTTCAATTACTACTTGCTTATTAACTTCAATTTATAATTTGCCTTATTATTATATTTTTATTTTAATAAGATCGAGAGCAGGTTATGTCGGTGTATAATATTGTTTAGTTCGCGAATAACATAGTTTCAACGGAAACTGAGCTAGCATGAAAAAGAAAAAAATTGTTCGATTAGATCAACGACGGCGCTGTTAAAGGACTGACTAATAATTTGCTTGTAACTCGTTATTCAATGCGACCTCAGTTTTTCAAGCACGCAGTCACGAGAAACGTGGCAACCTCGGTTGACGTACAGTGTCGTGCAAACGTATTACTGTATTACGTACAACCACGATACTAGCAGGTGTAACTAGGGCGCGAAGCTGAACAACCATTTCGCGATATAGTTGCATGGTGTTATGAAAACAGGTGCAGGTATACCCGATTCTTGCTCTACGACGTCCAGTTTAGACCGACCGGCCTGTTGTTGACACACCATCCCCGGTGAATCATTCCAAGGATAAAGGAGATTCAGACAAAAGAACGACCAGCGGAAAATAAATACGTACTTCGAAACGTTACTCTCGGAATCTATTATTGCGGAGCATTGTCAAAGTAAATGACCCCTTATAAACAACGTGACGTGTAATATGCAACAATAAAAGGCAAACAGGCAATAAAATGAAGTATTCGTCACTATTGAGAAGATTATATGGTTAAAATGTATGTCACCACATTATAATGATTAACATATAAAGTTAAATCTTTTGTATCTCTTCATATATTTACTATTAGTCGACCTTTTCTGCCGATCAGCCTAGAAATGGAATAATATAGTTCGAGAAGTACCCATTTGAAATATATTATCCTAGTGTCGCTGAAAAAGTAACATCGCCATTGTTTTCCAGAAATATTTAGGGTTCTTGAGCAATTAATAAAAACACAAATGTGTCGTACTATATCTGTATGAGAATCAAAACTGCAACCAGTTGGCAAAAATGC
The DNA here is from genome assembly GCF_041682495.2 of Bombus fervidus. Lineage (NCBI taxonomy): Eukaryota > Metazoa > Arthropoda > Insecta > Hymenoptera > Apidae > Bombus > Bombus fervidus. Next base: position 3,874,396 of record NC_091519.1, read on the forward strand.
AAACTGCTGTCAGAGCTCGACATTCTTGTAATGGATATATCCTGACGACCACGCAGTCGTAATCCACACACGTAATAAAAGGAACAACGGATGGGGAGTACAGGGAGAGGCAGCACGTTGCACAGTCATCACCGTTACACGAATGCGCAGGCGCATGAAGATCGTATACAGGTTTTTTTACACATAAAATAGAAATTGATAATTCATACTATCTTATAGTAAAGTAATTTAAAACTTACTTCATCTTAACATTATCGACAATTTAAGAAATACGAAACATAATGTGAAACACGTTTTCTACAAAGCTGTATTCCTACGTGTTCTATCGTAACAACAATTAACAAGTTACCACACCATTTCTCAAGTTTGTTCGTCACAAAAATATTTCACATGATTGAAGACGTACAAACACAAAATATATTTTTTGATTAACCAAATGTCAAAAATGTCCCTGTATTGGCAAAAAAGTTCCTTACTCAATCGTTTTTTTTCTTTTTCTTTCGAATAACCTGCTGACATAACCCTCTAACAGAATAGACAGTGAATCGCAATGGTAGTAATCTATATTATCGACCAACATCTAGGTGTGCGGGAAGTTTGAATAAAGGAAGGTCAATATATAACACTTATCGATTCATTCTGAGTTAACAAATGATACTTGTCACATTAGTAAATTAACAAATTATTAACATCACAAAAGATACTCTCTAGGGTATACAGTTATTTAGTATAACTCTCCCTATAATATGCAAACGGCCACCATCATCACCACTATAATCGACGCTTCAACCCCTCGCGGGTACCATGATAAAATCGTCACGCTACTTTAATCAGGAACCCGCAGGAAGTTCCATGTAAGTTCTCATCGAAACACACGTGGGTACGAATATGTTGAGCTTCAGTGCACAAGCTAACACTTGTCGCTTATGTGCAGGTTATATCATTTTTTTTTTCAAACGTTTCCGTGATTCACAATGTAGTACAAATAAATGCCAACAAAAATGTATACGTTTCCTCACTTCCTCGAATAAACTAAGTATTAGATAGTCAATTCATTATCAGATGCTAAACAATATTCAATCGCAAAATGCTGTCAATATACATAATTCTTTACCTGATAGTAAAAAAAAATAAGTAGACAGTATCGCTTTTAAATAACGTTTGTCCCGATAGAAAATGATTTAAAACATTTGTTTTTTTAAATTATATTTTATAGGCGTATAACTTTGACATTAATGTAACACATGTAAAACCAATAGATAAGAAACTAAAACACTATCCAAAATGGAATAATATAGACCAGTGGAGACACCACGTGTCCAAACCACGTGGCTAGCTGTTAGGTTATTTCACTTGGCGGGAGGTCAATAGATGAGCGCTTTTTTCTTTCCTGACATTTTTTCAAGTGTATTTAAAAATCATGCGATACAGATGTAACGAAGATGTAACTTTTGGAAGAATGTTAGTTATTTGCATCTATAAATTTAAATGATGAAACAAGTATATATATTTTATGCGTATTACGAGAGATAGCTGACGAGAAATTATACAACACAATTTTGTAAGCTAGGTACAATCTTTGTTCAAGTATGTCTATATCTCAAAGATAACAACGAATCCCTGTTTGAGATAACTTGGCTCGACGAATAACCGTAAATGTGCACTTTGAATTCTTATACGATGTACTCACAATTCTAATCTTTTGGCAAAATATATATATATATATGAATTTAACGATTTTCAAGAAATGGGAAACACTGTTAAAAAAGCAAATAAATTCAAATGAGATACAAATAATTGGACAATATTTTGGATCACCCACAAAGTTGAAGACACGGAAATAAATTCACCTCAAAAAGTAAATGCTTTCACAAATTTTTTAAATAATTTTGATGATATTTCACACAACATTTAACGAAGACGATAAAAACATCGAAGCGAATCGCAAAACTGCAAGTAGAAGCATAGGTTATAAATACATCACAATTATGCACAATGCACCTGTAATACGCTGATATACATGTATGTCACCATCTACTCCACTTTCATCCACAAACTTACTTAATCGCAAGGCCTTCTTTTATCGATTACGAACAATTTGCACAACCGAATACCGTTTTCTTACTCCTTTCTATTTTTTTATACACCCTGATGTAGCACAAGTTACATAATTTTTCACCACAATATAGGATCGGAGAGATTAATTAACGCACGGGCGGTGACACTGTCGACTGTCGACCGAAAGGCACATTCTGACACGTGCTCGAACTCGAGGTTGTGGCACTGATCCGATCTCGCGCGTTTGCGGAGACGAGTAAGGTATGTGTACACAACTCACCTGTTATGGTATGTGGTAACGATTGCAATCTAAACCGAAGGCTATATTAGTCAAATGAGAAAATACGATATAGACGGGGGAAAATCACTAAGAGGAAGTGAACGCGAACGACAGTAACAATGACGCTCCCTCATGAGGGAAGCAACTGCAAAGGTATTACTGGGACTAGGGAACAAGCAGCTGAATGAACACAACAAGGGGGAGGATGGCCGGCGGATGGACGAACGAACGACTCGACTCGAGTCGAGTCAGCCTCGACACCCCGGGGCGTATCGGCGCCTATGGGCAGCGCCATGTCCGACCGCGACACACGTTCGAGAGAATAAAAAAGACAGAGAGGGGGAAAAGAGAGAGAGAGAGAGAGAGGAGACAAAGTGCACGAGGAAGACGGAGTGATTCCAAGAGACGAGGGAAGGAGAAGGGAGAGAAGATTTACGCAACCCTCTCTCGCCAAGCGAAAATCCACGTCGAGAGGCACGCTGTCGTCGATGCGTCGATAAGCCACGTAGTATCCTCCTCCTTATGCGTACTTCACTTTTTTCCATGATTTCCCGAGAAATTGCGAAACTAACCTCTTTCTTCTTACCCCGTGAACGTTTCCTTTCTCTGTTCCTCTTACTGCGTTAACCCTTCCTACGTGTACATACACAATATCGCACCGTGGCGCGCACGTTCACACACATAAACGTGAGCGTATAAACATACGAAGCACTGGCAAACACTTTTGATTCAAAGTACACCACACAGCAACTGGGATGACGATGATGACGACGACGATAACGATGACGATGACAACGATAGCGAGGGTGATAGTAGTGATGGTGATGACGACGATGACGAAGACAGCAACAACGATAACGAAGAACACACGACACGAATTGTGAAATGAAGGGAACGAGGGGCGAATAAAACGAGAGGCAAAAAGCGAAAGATAGATGCACAAATAAAAAGGGAGAAAGCGCTAAGGAAATGAGAGAGAAAGAAGCGTCCTCTCTTCGGCACTGGTAATATCGATTCATAGGGTAGGCACGATGGCAACGACCCTACCTGGGGAAATGAGCTCGAGATGCACGGAACGTTTTCACCTTATCGACACCGCCCGGTTTTTCCCGATGACACCCGAGTTCGATAGCAGCACGATTCTACTTAATACACGGTACTTTTGAAAATTTACACTATACACCACGTCGACTTACCTTGGCATCCTGGGATGCGGCTGATTCGACGACGGGGTGAGAGCCTCTCCACCGAGGACGTACGACTTCGCCCGTGCAGCGCTAGGACGCCATGTCATCAAGTCGAGGCGCGGACTCGGGGCAAATCGCGCATATACACACCGATAGAGAGAGCGCACGAACACCACGTAGCTGACCAACCCGGTGCCTGCCGTGCTGGGAATTCCTGCTGCGCCACCGAACGGCCGTCACGGAACCTCGCCTACGCCCGCCTAGCGCCACGACCGTGCTTTCCGTTCGTGGTACCCTTCACCGCTTTGCAACGCTCACGACACCCGCCCGTTTGCGCGCCCTCGTTCAACCAAACCACCGAAGTTGAGCCGCGCACAACCTCCCGCAATCCTACCACCGCCACCTACCCAATAGTCCCCACTACACCCTTCACCCTCTCCTTATATCCCCCACCTTCTCACCCTCCTCATCACGCACTCCTCCCTTCCCTAGCTCTGCGACACCCTCTACTCCCTCTCGCCTCATCCTGCGCGTTTCGTCCTTCTCGGTTCCCCTCTCTCGCACTCACACTTCTCTAATTTCTCTTTCTTTCTCGCACTTTATCTCTCTCGCACCGATTCTCCCACTCTTTCCTTAGCCCGCAAGGAACGAATCGCCTGACTTCTTTCTCTCTTCTACTAACCATCGTCCTCTCTTTCTATCTTCCTCGAAACCTACACGAACGCAATCTCTCTCAATTCGTCTTCCTCTTTCTTGCTCCTCACCCTCGATCACCCTCCAAAAAGGGCACTTATTTTCGCCCCTTTGTTCTCACGGTTGTGACCAACTTCTCCTTCTCTCTACCTTTCCTTAAACCTACCATCTCCCCTTGCCTATACGCCCTCGTTCCTCGGGCTTCTTTCTCGAACACACCCTCTCCCTCTCTACCTCCTAGCTACTTCTTACGTCGTGTTACTGCGCACTCGTTCTGGCAAAGTCGCCACGAGCTCGTGCAACTACTCGCAAAGTTGTTACCCATTGACGACGTCATGTGCGGTTCCAGCGGTTGCGACAGTCGCTTATCGCTTGTCGTATTATTTTGATAAAGGAAAATGCGGGTTAAAGGGGCACTGAGTTTCTGTTCAAGTTTTTAAAATAGAGTCACACGGATTATGTTACGGACTTGCAACGTGATATCTCATTCATCCTTCTTTTGTTATTTTTTCGTTCCATTTGTTGTTAATGTGATTTTAAATGTTAAAGAAAAAAAAAAGAGATTAAAGCTATACGATAAGCAAAGGGCAAGGATGACGATACATCCAATTGTTGAACAGAGATTCGTAATCGAGAACTACGTTTCGTTTTAGGGATGATCGAGTAGAAAAATACCAGGGGTTGGGCATAGGGAGCTTGGAAAGAAACTCACGAATGTAATAAGACGGCTGTGGAGGAGATGCGTTGCGAGTTATACACGCAACCACGATTTGCGTCTGCGCACTTTTTTCTGTACAGACTCGCCAAGTAGTAGTGAATGATAGAAAGAGACAAACGCTCTCCGCCACGAGGCTGTTTCTCAACTTCTGAGCTGCAAATGTACAAGTACCAACCACATTTGCGTATCCTGGTAGTAGTTTGTCGCTGGTTCAGCTTCCGCTTCGTACCTCGAGGCTTGTTGCGTATCCGTGGACAAGAATCCGAGTGTCGTCACGTTGCTATGGAAATAAATGCACCTTCGTCTGATTTCCTCGTTGAATCAATGTGTGTTGGTTGCGTGTCGTCACCGGAATCGTTGCGCTACGCTGACGGCACCTTGACACGTTTACCCCGACACGCGTATTCTACACTATTACAATAATGTCGAAACGACTTCATTATCGGAAGCTTTTATTATACGATGCTCACTATCTTTATCGATATGATCGACTTAAAACGATGAAAGATCCAAGTCACTGATTGTTTCCCGCGCTTTTACTTTGTACTCCCTTAAACGTAACGTCGAGTGCAGAAAGTGAAGTAAAATATGAACGATGAAAATTCGATTGGTACTTTAAACGAAAAATACATGTATGTATCGTATAACACGAGGTAACGCGTTTCCAACACACGAGGGTTGGCTGGAAGCGATACGCGGGGCGCTGCCGCGGAAGGATCCCCACGGATCTTTTCGGTCGACTGATAAAAAGGCTTGAAGCTGCCTTGTCGCGATGGACGAGGCGTATACGGACAAAAAAAGTCGCTGGAAGGGGAAGCTCCGGAGAGTCTCAGAGTCGGGCAGGGGAGAACAGAGCACGCGGGAACGGAGGGATCGTCTGTCGGTGGCGGAGCTGAGGTGGGGGCGGTAGGTACGGCGGGGACGGTACCAGCGGTGACGGGGTAAAGAGGTAGAGACATACACGTAGACAACGTGGGTCGGGGTAAAGGGGAGCTATCGCCGCCGTCACCGCCGCCACCACCACCATCACCACCACCGCCGACACTGCCGCCGCCGCCGCCACCGCCGCTGCCGCTATCGTCGTCGTTCGTCGTCGACGCCGCGCCACGATGATTTGACTCTACTCGCTACCGCCGCTGACGCCGCCACACGATGATTCGATTCCTCTGCTAGTTGCCGCCACCGCTACCGCCACTGTAACCACCACCGTAGGCCACTCCACCGCTGTTGCTGCTGTTACTTCCTCTCTGCTATATTCCTCTAGTGTCCTTGGTTTCGCTCTAGCAAGACCAGCGTGCTAATTCTACTACGTCGACGCGGTTTTAGAGAAACTTGGTTGGCTCTCCTACTGCTAGCGCGCCCACGGCCAGGGCTGTATCGCTTGGGGCTGCGTATTAGTCCATTCTAATCTCATGGCTTCCCTGCTATGCTTCATCGTACTGTATTCCTTTACAATACATATATACGTATAAGTATATATGTGTAAGTATATATGTACCAAAGCAAATTTCTTTCTCGATACGTACGATCGATTTTGATTATCTTTTGAAACAAATACCAACATACAAATAATATCTATCAGTAACTGTTTTTTCTTACAAGCTATTCTGATCCGATATACCTTATCTTATCAGAAATCTTGGTTTTTCCTAATTTATAGCGGCAGGAGTGTATCTACGTGATTTCGCGCAATTCTCTAAACATTTTTTCCATATAACACACTACCGTGCTATTTTTCTTTTACGATCCCTAAATTAACGTAACCAACATAACGTAACTCATGAATAAACAGGGTGTCGACCGTAGTCTCTTGATCTTTTGACAGCCTTGAACTGTCTGTCCGTTGATAGCCGCGACGATTCGGCCAGTAAAGTGCCTGTGAAACGTCGTTTCTTCGTGCGCGGCTAGAACACAGGCTCAGCTAGTATCTAGGGAACTTAGAAATCCAGTGGAAACTAAGTCGAGTAGAAGGGATACTATCGGAGGAGGTGGCAGCAATGGCGTCGGGAATCGCGAGGAGTAGGCAGAGAGGAGACGGTTGCCTTCATATACCAGGGAAAAGAGGACGGCGGAGAGGGTCGAGGGAGGACGCGGAGAGACAGAGTCGAGGAGTACTACACGTGTCGCTGCAGCGGGGTGTTGACCCCAAATAGCTTTTTTAACGTGACGTAACCACGAAAGGGTTGAGAAACGACTAGCAACGTCGTTCGATGGCCAACCGACTTCTTAGCTAAAGCCAAGCCCTTGCCTCGCCTTTAAGGCTCGTGGCTGCCCGTTAGATGTATAGCACAACGATCCTTTCATACTCGAAAAGCCACTTGCGCGGTTCTCTGCCCGCCACCACCATGACCACAATGTTATAATTAAGATCAGGGATGTGCTCTCAATTCCTGCAGATCTCAATTATACTCTATGCTACATTTAGGTATATTTAACGCCAAGAAAATTGTCGGAATGTAAAACAGAAATAAAACGAAACCTACAAAAAAAATATGCGATATAATATTAATTGTACACATTGTAATATTATTTATAATTAATAATTCAGTTATATAATTGCCTATGTAATATCCTATTTCTGAACTCTATTCTAATAAACAACTCCGTTAGGAAGGAAGAAAATTAATTAATTTTGGATTAATGATATGCATATGGAAATTTACAAGATACATTCGTGGAAGACTAGAATTCTCAGTCACACTATCTTCGTACATTTTGTGAACACCAAAATTAGACATATGTTCAGTTCGGATATTTATGATGAGACAACCATATGTGAATTTACATTATGATTTACATATATGTACTTCTTAGTGCCGAAGGTGGAGTATAGCTAATCACATGGTCAAGGGTGACAGGTTACGGTATGATAGTATCGCTGTTGTCACACTTTCTAGTAACTCTAAAACGAAAAAAATATTGTGATTTATGGTAAAATGAAAAGTAGAACGTTTTTACATACAACTACTCAACCTTGTTGAATTAACAATGTAGTCAGTTGCTGTATAATTGTATCTTACTACGTTATTAATTTTATGGAATAACGAAAGTAAATAAAATAATATATCCATTAGAAATCTAATATAAACAGCAAATCAGACTCGAGAAAATAAAAAACACGGAAAGCTAATTTTTACATAGATATCGGTGTCGATTTAGGAATTCAAACACTGAAAGGAGGTTAAGACGACACTTAACCCCCCGTCGCATATGGTTTCCAGTTGGAACGGTACTGGTATGTCGCAATACAGTCTTGTGTGTACACTGTATGTACCTAATTAGGACTATTGAAGAGAAGGAAAGACAGACAGAGATGTTGAATATAGGGCGTCCCCCCGTTCCTTTTTATTTCGTCATTCAGTAATGTCATACGATCTCCGAGGATACCGATCGAGTGTACGATCTCTATTTGTTTCTAGAATGTCGAATCGATATTTTAGAAATATAACGAAAATAGCAATAGCGTAAAAAAAACGATGTGATAGATATATAACAGAGATCTAAACCATGTCTCTTCCTCTATCTCCTTCCTTAATATCACGTATACATGTATGCGCTGCGACAGCAGTGACTATCTTATCATGCCAGCTACACCCTAAGAGGCGTAAACGATATTTTTCCTATTTGCTCTGGAAAGTACAGTGGTTCCCCGTGCTGATTGAGGAGAGGCCCTTCTAAGGTCAACGTTAGAGTTTTTGAGGTCAACGCAAATAGAAAGGGCGAGATGCGCTGATGAGATTTCATCGAGTTTCCTGGCGAAGCATGACTCGGCCGGACGGACAGTTGTTCAGAGTTCAAAGCAGATATCCTTATCCATTGCCGACCGCAAAGGATATTCCAAGAAACCACGAGCAGAAGGAAACGGTCAGGCTGTCGTTCCTTCCATTCATTTTAGACGGTGCTTTATTCCATTTTACTTGAATTCTCATGAAACGTGCGCGATTAGTAAGTAGAATACTTAAACTGTAACTAATGAATAACGGTACCATTGTTCCCCGATTCTTGTCTCGAACGATTATACTTTGTTCTTGAACGTATAACGCCGAATAGAAATTGATAGCTGGCTTTTCCAGAAAAAAAAAAAAAAAAAAAAAAAAGAGAAATCACAGACAGACATAGCGAAGAGGGTTAACGTTTCAAAAGGGGAAGTTAGAAAGGAATCGTAAAAAAGTCTGTCGTTCGATAAAAAGAGTCAGTAACCGTGGAGGCGAGTAACGGCGTGCATACCTTACATATACGTTAGGAAGGGGATGACTCGAAGGGACATTGCTCCCTGGCCTCGCCTGCCCTGCTCTGTTCTGCTGTGTCCAGAAAGGATCCACCTATCGTCCTGCACTCTCACGGCCCTTACGGACCGTGACACCTCGAGTTCGGGTCCTTCCGGCGACAGGTACCTCGCAAGAAACACTTCCTGTTCAGTCGCCTCGGGAAGAAAACGTAAAAGCGAAAGATTGAAATAATTGGCCAGGAATACGTAGAATATCTGTCGATGCCATGATTTACTCCGATCACTGGGATGCAATTATAAAACTTCTTCTAAAAGAATGAAAAGTAAAATGTAGAAAAATTTAAGCATTCCTGACAATTGTTCGAAAACACGTTTCCTTCCCTTCTTGATACTGTTCGCATCTCTCTCTCTCTCTCTCTCTCTCTTTCTACATATATATATATATATACATACAAATATATATATATATATATATATGTATGTATAATGTATATGCATTTTCCACTCTCTGTTGTTCGAGAAACTCAAAGGTGCGCTATCAAGGCACAACGAAGCCGCAGGATATTCGAGATTAATTCGATGTCGAAAATAAAGGGCTAGTAAAATATTTCCAATGGCTTTCGAGCGGAATCACCACCCCAACAGGTGGTTACGACGCTCTCCAACCGAGAGATAAAACTTTCTACCCCCATGATCGAACCTCCTGGTCCTATGTATTTTCGGTTAAGAACCTGTCGTCGCAACGCGACTATCCCTGTACCTCTCTCACAGCGCCCTCCTGCCTTACCACCCAACATACACTTTCTATCCCCGGGCTGCCTTTCAGCTTTTTTCCCTCTGCCTGTTCCCTTCTCTCTGTCTCCCTCCTGCCCCTCCACTCAGCTATCTGCCCATGCACCTACGTGACTATCCGCATCCCTATTCCTGACTTCTAAATCTAACCCTAGGTCTAACCCAACCTGGAGGCGCCCTTATACCCAGACGGCGGCGTCATGGATGGGGAGGTGTATATATATCCCCACCACGCCATCCCTCATCGAGGGGTCGTTGATCCCCCAAGGACAACGACCTTGCGTCTGCGGCAGCCAACCGTTCGAACGGTTCTGGGTTCCCGGATTCCTCGATTACCAATATCTTTCACTCCTCGCTCGTCTCTTTCCTTCCAACTCTTCTTGCACCCCAACCTTCTTTCCCTTACCCCCACCATTCACCCTCCCCCGTCCCACTGTAGGTACTAACCGTCACCATCTCCTTTCATTTTCCTTTCTGTTTTCTTTCCATTGCTGCGACGTGTTACTCTACACGAAGGAACGTATTTTTTTTTTCTATCAGCCAGTATCAATGGTGAATTGCTATGCACCTATATCGAGAAAGGAGAGGAGGAAGTGCACGCCACGAATCCTCTCGTTGATCGCGGAATCTTCCTCCGACTCGACCATTTGGAACCAGTCGAACTGACCGTAAACAGTTAGTTCGAAGCACGATGAGACGGCATCGGTACAAAGATCGTGAAGCAGATCCACCGCCGGGGTCACTGGGTTTATAGAACCATAAACTCAGGCCAAACAGCTTTTCAAATTGTAAAAGACTATGAAAAATTCATACAAGTCGTCATCGATATGCATGACTCGACCCCGACCCGCATACCTCTCCCACCGTTCTTCCCTGTTCTTCCTTTTCACCAGTCTCACGCATAGAAACGTAAACCCTCGTGGCACATCGATCTCGCGCTCAATATTCAGAATAGTGCTGTTCTGAAAGTGAGTGGTAAATTTACCACTGGCTACATCGCTCCCAACGGTTATGTACGTATACCTGAATACGAAAATTATATTTCTTTCATTATTAAAACCGTCGAAAAATTCGACTGATCTTTCAATTAGAGATAAAAGATAGTTCCGAAAAATATTTAATGTCGTAAAAGTGGTCCATATTTGTGTTTCGTACGACTCGAACTTAAATTCAAACGTGACTGACACCTGGTATGTTAAAACATAGCCATAGTTCTTTAAGTGGGTGGACGGGTGGGTGGTCAAGTACACACGTAGGAACAGAGCTGGTACACATGTATGACATATCTTCACATACACCAACTAGCGCGATACGTGCAGTGTTGGCTGAGCGGGCGCGAGTTGGGAGGCGCGATGACGTAATCTCCGAAGGGAAGGAACAACATCGCCGTTGACCTACTAAAGAACTGACTTTTCTCTCGTTTCTTTTCAGCCCTATCTTTCCGACTTCTCACTATACTATCTCGTATAACTTAAAGACCTTTTTTGGTAAAGAATTTACATACCGTTCGATAAACCAAGAGCAAACAGCATATAAATGAACAATACATATATTACATTATATTATCTTTCTGTTGATCGTTCGAATAAATTTCCACTTGAGCCTGAAAGACTTAACATTTTTCAAAGTTGATCGCGGGATAACCAGTCAGGTAGATGCACAGCGGAGCTCGTAAAGCGAGAAGAATAAATGTGCGACAAGTGCTATGCCGCAGAAATACCAAAGTAGGTCCTACAGGTCTCACCATGGACCACCCTATCGTCACGCTGTGGTGACTTTTGACGCGTGAATACGCCCTTTGTTCGTTCTTGCCTCTCTGTTTCTCTCGTTCTCTTCTATTTCGTATCCCTCCCGGTACCCTAAAAGGTCGCAGGTAAAGTAGATAGACAGGTAGTAAAGCCAATTTCAATTCGATTCAGGAAGATCTAAATCCAATCGATACGGGATTACTAAAGATACTTTGACCTAACAGCGATATCTATACACCTGTTTCTCCGTTGCCATACATAATCGATTTTTTATTAAAACAAAGAACTATTTCTCAGCAAAATACTTTATATTGTACATATCAGTTTTTAACTTTCATCGTTTGCGGTTCGTGCGTTTTAAGAAATATTAAAATTATTATTGTAACAATAGGGTCGATAATTTGTATTACTATATACAGTAAATATTGAAAACGACAGCGTATTAGTCTTAAATGATGCAAGTCCACCGGAGTAAACGAGAAACTCGGCTGCCAATGGTTACGTAGCTTCTTAGTTTGCTCCGGACCAGTTGGACGTCTCCCGCTGGCTATGGCGTGTCGGGGTGGTTGCAACAGGTTGTTGCTGTAGCAGCACCATCACCAGTACCAGCGGCTCCCTTTGGTCCACCAAGCAACTTGGCTAGCTACGGCATGTATGATCATTTTGAGACAACGTTTAGGGAGTCCCCATGATTATTCGGATACTTTCTCCACAGGACCAAAGTCGAAGGTGATCATGGTACGCGGTTCTATTCTAAAATTAATGTATTCGTACGGTTCTCTGGACGTGTGTTTGTGTGCGTATGCACGTGTCCAAATCAAACATATCGATATTGTTCTTCTGTGTTCGATAGCTACTGTCGTATGTGATAAAGAACATACTATTTTATCTTATATCATCGCCCTTAAAGAAAGGCATTGCCTCTACTAAACACATGCACATCTTATTCTCCTGTATCTGGTGCTGTTTGACTTCCTCGGTTCAGCGAGCCAAGAACAAGAATGGTAACTGTTCCGAGGAACGTTCTAATCAACCTAACGTCTCTTCTATTTGCTCGAGTTTCAAACTTTGTTTTCTTCTTTCTTTCTCAGAATTGATAAGTTCAGAGAACACGGAAGGATTACGCGAACCGCAACCCCGCTCCGCGAATACTCGCGGGTAGCAAAGCCCTCATAAAACGTCGAGAAGATGAGCAGGATGCAGTGGACGTAGCCTGACGTAATGCGGTGTGGGAGTGGCGTGGCAGTGAGGGTCAATGCCCTGGTTCCCGGCGATCACAGTTCCTCAACAACCCCGTATAAACGAAAGAACTAGGAACCATTCCTAAGTAAACCTCGCTTCATCCTATCACTTGGTTCAATTCCACGGTAATTTGTATATACAGATTTAATTGCGTCTGAGCAAAATTTTTAAATTCCTTCGTTGAATCTAAAGGTCACGAAGGAGAGAAAAGAAAAGACTAATAGAGAGGAAATACGAAGATACTCAATTTCTCGTAAGGTAAGTTTATTGACTAAAACTTCTATGATATAAATAATACTAAATTAGAAATGTTCACTCCTATAATATAAAAGTTGTGCTGTTTAGATAATTTATTTCGAATTTTCTTCATTTTTCATCCAATGCCAATAGAAGATAAAATAAGATTAAAATGCACGACAAACTCGTAAATTCTGATCACGTCCACCTAAACATCGCCATAAAAAGAATAACACGAATAGCCCTTGAAAGAGAAGAAGGAATGCATCCGATGCTCTTTTCTAAGTTCGATGCAATAGTAGGCGTCTAACGACCAAAGCAGTTACAACAGTGGTAGTCCTCGGAACAGCTCGAAAATTCTCCGTTCCTTCATCGAACTGTTCTCGCAGGTGGGCGTACGGATCGTAAAAAAATATGCTGAGCGCTGCGAAGAAGAAATACGCCACGAGGAAACTACGAATTTCGTGAAACCCCGTTCCACGTGTAAGGATCGAAGCCTGACTGAACTCTCAGGTGATACCGTTAAACTGACTTCCGTCTGCCCACCTACCTACCTACCTACCTACTTTCGTCCTCGTACATCGTCCGACACCGTCCGAGCTGCGTATTTCGCAATCCACCAACCGAGAGAATATCTCGAGTCAGGGGCTCAAAATATTTGAACGAGTGGGACTTCACCACGCTAAATTCGTCCAAGAAAGTAATAGTGGAGACAAAGAGAGAGAGACAGAAAAAGAGAGGGCGTGTCTTGCAACAAAGTATCACCGGTTGAGTGAGCTTGAGAATGCTTTACGATCACTTATTCATCGCTACCATTAATAAAACATGGATATAATCATTTCTAAACTCCTAATCGCGAATTTGCCAATATCGATGTAATGAAATTTACGTTGCAAACAACGTTCGCTAATAAAATTGATTTTATTAACTTTCTATTGAAGAACAAAATTATTTATATAAACGAAAGATGAGCTTATGTAGTTGCTTATTCCTCCAATGATGTTTCATTTATGCATATTCTTATTAACTAAAGTGATAAATAAAGTATAATCTGAATAAGAGCCAAAATATCATGTATTAACTGAGAGGATAAATTTTTAATCATTAATTAATTTTCCAACATTTCATTTAAACTCCGATATCTTGTCCCAAAAAATAAAGCAGAGGTAAACAAAACGTGTCTGTATGATAAAACGTTTCTATTTGCAGTTTTCCATGGGGAGCCGCGGTACCAAAGCATGTTGGTACCAGCAAGTCGGCCTGGCGCGTGCACGAGCGCGAGAATCCAACATATAGAATAGGTCACACCCTCTGGGGACCATTATTACCGAGCACTGTACGTGCACGTGACTTGTATAGGGTCGAGACAAGTGGGTTGGTGCAGTCGTTACTGTTGTCCTCGGTACCCCCTGCTCGTTCAACGACCCGGCATGTATGCACTCGCCATGCCGCGATGTACGCATGCACGCATGCATGCACGTGACGACGGGAAGCTCGCTGCTGCGCTGGAGAGAAGCAAGGCGTAGGACTGTGACAACGAAAAAGTCCAAATCAGAGTGATTTCGCCTCTTTTATCCGAATCTTTTCCCAAGCGCGCACAGCACCACACGCATGCTCCTGCAGAACAATTGGCCGCTATGGCGGTGAATGTATCCGTTCTTCAACCATCAACCGCGCGAGGAAATGCGGAGATTTAGAAAGGAATCAACCACCTATTGTGGAGAATGTATTGTGCCGATACGCGGTGCTAAGTGCGTGCTCGCAGAGCAACAGGAGATATCAAAGAATTCTCACGAGGCTACATCGAACCCTTATAATCGGTACAAAGGAGTCGCGCCATATTTTACACATCGCGTAACGTGTCTAGGTGAGATTCGAAAGAGCAAGTGCCTGCTGAGAAAGGGTTTGAAACTCGAGAAAATGTGTTTGAAAAATCGTGCCGATATTCGTTAGAGATTACGTGCGCAAGCGGGGCCGCGGCAGTCAGAGACGTGCGCGCGCGTGCGTGTTAAATCGAAACTGCGCGAAGTGAAACGGCGGGGTCACGTGGGCTAGAGCAAGTGGGACCAAGGGTCACGAGAGACAGGAAACGGTAGTATTGTGTACCGGATGTCGTAACTTCCGAGTCCTCTGGCCTCGCTGTTTCCCTTTGTGGGAGCACGTGTGCGAGCGAGCAATATCGGGGAACGCGATGACACGGAGATTCCGAAGGGGCAGCGAATTTCCTTTGGTATCGAAGAAATTTCGAAACAGAGCACGAATTGGAAGATACACGAGTGGCTGGCGAGCGCCCTAACGCGCCCTCCTCGAGAGATCAGCCGAGCGAGCAATAGAACGAGAGTATGAGTGTGGTCGTACTGTCGAGGCTCTCTGATAAGAACGAGAGGGAACGAGGGAAAGGAAGAGAGATGGCGGGAGAGAGGGAGGGGGAGGGAGGGAGTGAAGAAAGAAGGGAGAGAAAGGGACGGTGGCGAGAGAACGAGAGGGAGGACGGCGCGCGCGCGAGCGCGATCGCGCGAGGGGCGGGAGGAGGGTATAGTCGTCGTGAGCTCCTTACAGTGCATTGCCTTTACGATCCCTCGAGTCCCCGTCACACCCCGTGCCCCGACAAATCGCGTACGACGTGCCTCTCATGAAGAGATCCACGAAACCAGCTTCGCCGTCGAGCGATTCGGGTCGTCGAGATTCATCGAGAGGAAGAGTTTCTGTATGCGTGACAATGAACACAAAAGTATTGACGAGGTATGTGTCTCTGGGCATACACAGGGTATACCGCACCCCATGGACTAGAGTTGTGATCTTCACTTGGAAGCAAAAGAGCTGATCTCCTGCGCGACGACGCGACGTTCTCTTTTCGTTCCCCTCGAGAACACTGAACTCGCGTCTACTGTCTATAGTGGAGACTTTCACCAGAGTATGTTGTACGTGTTTCGAGGGTAACAAGATTATCGTGTCGGCCTCACTCGATTCTCAATTTACATTTCTCACTCTATAGATACGGTGGAATTTTTCGAAATCGCGTCGCGCGAGTACCAGAGGACATGTTATATGTTCAAGGAAGATTTTACAACCAGGTCTATGAAACGCGTAAATATCGTGAACGCGTAAATTTCGTAAATACGAAAAATCGTACATTAAAGAGTTGTAAATTATGGGAAAAATTTCAAAGTTTCCTAGAATACGTTGCAACTTCTTTCTTCGGGTACCGAGGTTTGTATAATTCCGAAAACAATTTACAAGCTGAAATGGTTTATAGCATCTAAAATAGGTTCTTCGAGTAGGAACTTTCGAAACAGCCACGTTTCATGGCGCACGGGCGCCTTCGCAAGAGGGGAGCACAAAGATGTGTTCGTCCTCATCCCCACTACCCCCATTCACTCCATCTTGCTCGGCACGTTTCTCATCTCGATGTCACGACAAATACGTCGCTTCCTTGTCGTCTGCATCTAATATAATACATAGGTCGATTAGGTATTGCGTATACTTACGCGTGCATGTATATAACTTTTCAGTTTTTGTTTGTATCCTACGTCGTGGAGTTTGCAGTAAAGAAAGTCGGCAAAGTAGGAAAAGAAAGGGTCACGCAGAAGTAAACGCTGAATTGATAAAAAAGATGTGACGTCCAGTGTTAGAGACAAGTAGCACCGGTAGTACCGTAACTCGTGGATTTGTCGGTTGTCCTGTTTCACCTGTACCTGCAGTTCACGCCGGATCACGCCCTTCTTCTTTACACCGCTCTCACTAACGGTTAATCGTCGTCAACTACTTCTTGCGTTCGAAAGAAAATTGAATACACAGCTAGCGCCATCGAGTAGCGATATCGAGTAACGAATTTTGCCGCCACTTCGGTTTCTTTATTTTCTAGTATATCAGACACATATATACTTGGGAACGTAAGTTAGAGAGCTCGTGACATATTCGGTTCCAATCGACTAATTGGATATTTCAAAAAAATGATAGTGCTACTTAATAAGTTAAAACTAAAACAGATCGTACAAGTATCTGCTCGATATGCACATGAAAAGATTCACTGGGTTTGTATCTTTATAACCCTATGATTAGAACTCAAACATTCTCTTTGAATACATTTAAAAGAATATATAATTATTATCATAGGCTAAACTGAAGAAAAGGAAAATGGCAAAAGATAAAGCACTTGAACATTTTAATGAATTTTACGCAGGCGTTTATGGAGATAAGTGGCCAAATATACGAGCTGCATTGTTATCAGAAGAATCTAAATATATGGCTGTGGTTAATAATTTTAGTGATGCAGAAAGAGTCCAACATGAGTTGGAGGTACATTATTGTAATACCAATAATATTACAGATAATAATCGTAAGCTGAAAGTATTAAAAATATTGAAGAGTTGTATCGATAAAATTGTTACAGTTACTTGGTGCAATAAATTTGAGGAGTTTATACAATGTACAAAAAGAAAATGTAGATTTCTTTGAAGCTAAAAGAGTGACAAGATATGGTAAATTGCCAGATAAACAAAATTCAAAGGGCATTACAACATCTGAAAATCAATCAGAAGAACTTCAAACAACTTATTCTGCTAATTATCCAAATTCATTAAATGCTGAAACTACTGAACTTGTTAAGAAAGATGAACGAATACCTACAGAATTAAAATCTATAGATGAAAATTTAAATGAAGTGGAATTAGATACCAATCGTATTGTCAATTCATCCGTAGACTTAGCTATACTTCAGGAATATATACCTGCTACCAAAATAAAAGGTTTGTTTAATTCTAATGTTTCTTTAATCAAAATTAAAATATGTCCTTACAAATATGTTTTATAGGCTCCGATGGTTGGGTTTTGGAATCTGACTATTATAAGTTTTATGATAAAGCTAATGATTTTCAAATAAATGTTGAGAAAGAATTTGTTCTGCCATTTCCAGAATATTTGTATATATATGCTTTTGAAAGAGAAAATTACAGTAGATTTCCAAATCCTAAGAAAGGATCTACCGGTGTTTCAGGTTTGTATCATTTTCTATGGATTTTAATAATAATAATAAATGAAATGTTTATGTATTTTAGAATATTTAATGAATTATTTTATTATTAACATATCCTATATTTTTTAGATTATTACTTGTTTGATGGTGGATCTATACTTCCTGTGTTGGCTCTAGATATACAGTTTAATGATATAGTCCTTGATATGTGTGCTGCACCTGGAGGGAAAGCTTTGACCATCCTCCAAACACTTATGCCTCGTGTACTGGTTGCTAATGATGTTACAGAATCTAGAATAAAGAGACTCAAAAACGTTATGAATCAATATGTTTCAAACATGTGCGAAAAAGAAAATACGTTAACTATAACACAACAAGATGCTAGAGCAATTGATGAGAATGGTACATATAACAAGGTGTCCAGTTTAATACATTGTTTTCTATTGTTTAATACTTTGTGAGTGGAACAATACCTTATTTAATATTTTACGCCTCTTAACTTTTTTAGATCTTAGTTGATGTACCATGTACAACAGATAGGCACATTTTACATTCTGATGACAACAATATTTTCAAACCAAGTAGAATTAAGGAAAGATTAAAAATGCCAGAAGTTCAGTCTGAGATTTTAACGTCAGTAGATAAGATATTTTATTTTATATTTTTTAAGTTTATCATAAATAATTGTATTTCCTTTCTATAGGACTGCATTGAAATTGGTTTCAGTAGGAGGTACAGTTGTTTATTCAACATGTTCTCTTAGTCCTGTACAAAATGATGGTGTTGTACACGTAGCATTAAAAAGAGCGTGGGAAGAACACAATTCTGTTATGGTTGTAAAGTACGTATTTATATCTTTCTCTAAATAAATAATACTATTATTTTTATCGTTAATATTGACTTCTGATACATTATATAATTTTCATAGAGATATGACAGAAGCACTGTTACCCTTACGATGTCTATATGACTTTGGTAACATTGACTTGAAATATGGTCATATTGTTGTACCTAATCTGAAAAATAATTGGGGACCAATGTATTTTTGTAAAATGGTGAAAGTGCAATAGGTGAATGACTGAGAGCCCATTGGATAACTAAAATTAAATAATCAAATAATGAAATAATTTATATTTCAATGCAGATGATTGTAAGTATGTAACATGTTGCTATAAAAAAGAGTAATATTTAATAAATATGTACATGTACAGTTGTAATGTAAGAGGTTATAATTATATTTTATTATTTATTGTGATAAATAATGTGAAGAATGAAACAGTTCATTAATGATATTAAATATTTAAGTAATTTCTTTCGCATAAAATGATTATTAAACCTAATTGTTCAATATGAAGTTCGAAAATCAATTCACATCATACACTCAAAAATTACATTCACTTCATAGACTTTTCTTTTAATGGTAATGTTTGATCGCTTGCTTCTTCATCAGCTGGTTTAATTTTGTTCCAAGGTTGTTCTTCTCCACTTCCAAAAATACTGTAGACTAATATTTCGACTATGTATAAGACAACAGTTGTATAAAATATAATCCTCCATGCTCCTATAGTTTGCTATAAAACATTTGATGATAATAACATTAATGATAACATTATAATTACTGAGATAAAATATTCGATAAAAAAAATGTAAAATAAATCGAATTTTGCACTTTATTCATAAATAATCACTATACCATAACGTAAAATCAATCCCTTAATGTTTCGAGTATTTTTTTAATTTAATAAATGCACAAATTTGTTTCATGTTTTTATGCCTAGAAGCTTGTTGCTTGAAAGGTGTTAGTGATATTTTACTGTATGTAGATACTTACATTTCCGTATGTCAATTTTCCGACAAATATTGGTACAACAAACCCAGGTACGGTAGCAGCACAGTTTGTAATGGCGACAAGAGTACCAGCAAAATTTGGTGCAATATCAATATGGTTTGATAAGAACCCGCTATACATTCCACCAATACATGTTACTCCAATAGTCATTAATGTAACCGCTAATGTTCGACTACAACCAACATACGATACTCCTATTAAACATATCATGGGAATAACAGATGCTAAAAAAAAAAAAAATATATTTTTGACTGTTATTACCTAACCCAATTGTATGTTTTAAAATTATACATATATAGTATATATAAATAGTATACTTACAAAACAGTGTACCAATTTTTCTCGATACTGTTACCGTAATTAATTGTTTGTCTTGCATAATGGCTAGTATCTTACTAAGCACCATAGTAAAAATCCACATACATAAAAATGGCATCGAAGAAAGGCCAGCATTCTATAGATAAAGAGAATTATTAGTGATATTAATTTTACAAATTTAAAGTTCTTACTCAATACTTACAGAACTCATATCGAACTTCAGTACTTGATTCATAAAAGTAGGCAGCTCGATAAGCAACATGTACCAACCAAAATTACTGCAGAAATGAGCGATTAAGATTGCCATAAACGGTTTAGATCTTAATACCTCGCCCCAGGGAACTGATAATTTCTGAACAATATTACGATATAACAAATAATGATACTAATTATACATATATAAAAATCTCAAATATGATTTTTGTAAAATTTAACAAACCTCCTTATGTCCGCTGTTATTTTTATTCTGACCTAAAGATTGCATAATATAATCCTTTTCATCTTGACTAATAAATCTCGTTTGTTCCTCTGGGCTATCTTCAATCATAATCCACCATGCTGTACACCAAATTAGACAAAGTGCACCTTCGATGTAAAATATCCATATCCATTCGAAATTTGCAGCCAGTATTCCCGTTAAGAGTATAGAAATCACAGTACCTAGAGCAGTTCCTACAGAAAGTAAAAATTATATATAGTTTCAGAGATAGATGACTGACTGTGGAAGCAAAAATTAAAAATTTGAGAAATTTTTATTTTTTTGCATAAAGAAATGTATTTTCAATATTATTAAGTGCTTCAAGCTGTAATCATTAATCAATAAAGGTAGTCTCATGTTATTGTATTATATATAGATTAAAGTAGTGTAACCCAAGTTGTAGTTTCAACTTTTTCCGATTTTTTATTTAAATTAAATAAAAAGGCTATGACTTTAGATAGTAGAAATTCCAAATAATTTAATTTCAATTAGCAAAAATTTTATTTTACCTGCATAAACAATCGAGGCAAGGACGCTTCTCTCATTTGGTGGAGCCCACTTGGCAATCATAATGTGCATTGCCGGAAATGTTACACCCTGTAGTTTTATAATTTTATTATAATATTTCATATTTAATTTCAACACCTAATTGAAATATTTAATATTTTTTTTATACTAACACCACCGATTCCTTGAATAAATCTCATCAGGATGAAGAGAGAGTAATGCATTTCAGCAGCAACAGGTGATAATATAGATGCTACGAGGTTTAGAAATACCGATCCGTTCATCACCCATTTGGCAGATAAAAGTTCAGCCATTCTGCCGCCCGGAAGTAAGGATAGCATATAGCCCCAAAAGTATGATGATAAAATAAGACCTTGCAAAGGTTCATTCCACACGAATGGGCCATCCTATATAAATAAATATCAATATCATATCTCTTTTTAATAAAAATTTCTATTTATCTTGTGGAGCTTGATATACAGCATGATCCATGAAAGTAATAGATTTATTTTTCTATACGAAAGTAAGAAAATATATAGCAGGATAAAATTTTATACAATGTAATCTTTATTTTATTACGGGTCGAATTATTGTCGTACGTATTATACCGATGCAACTATATTAAAATCGAATCATTGAAAGGTAAATACGATTATATTTTATTTTTTGCATTGTATCTAAGTATGAAATCTGTAATATCATTCTTATTTAAAAACATCATAGTTATCAATAATACATTTATATATATATGTACCTCGGTGATTGTTTTCGTCTCATTGGAAAGAACACTATCGTGGTGACATTCGTCCATAGTAATTACAGTTGTATTCTCAGATTCCAATTGATGCAACGCGGATAACTTTACAGCAGTGTGGTTCACCATAGCTACGATAGCCACACTTACGTTTACCTTGAACCCGTAGATGATGGCGAGCCCGATAGAACCCATGATTGCCATCAGGTACCGTATAGGGAATATAATGTGTCCTATAAATACATTTAAAATCGACGTGTTGATTACTTATAAATAAGCAAAAACGAATTTTCCGATATGATTGACCCGGTAATGTGATATCGCGGGGAAAATCATACCGCAAGATACGAACAGAGGACGTGTCGTTTGGCACGAAGTACAGGCGAAGGAGTCATCAGGTATTCGACTTCTTCGTCTGTTCGTGCGGTTATACGATTCTGTATACGTACCGTGCACATGAAAATAATACATTTTTTTTTCGAAAATAGATTCAAATATACTATATTTCTGTCCCATAATTTCTAGAGCTATCTTTAAATAAAGAATTTAATTCTTTAATATAAATAAGGATTTATTAAACAAAAAAGTCAAAAGATAAAGATATAATTTATATGATCTTTCTCTTGTAATTTAGTTATATTTAATTAAACTTTTATTTTAAAAGTATTGTGTAGGTATATTATTTATCTCGAGACATTCTTTCATCTAGGATAGAATTATGAATTATAAGAAATATGAGGAAAATACTGACAGATATACTGACAGATATGAAAGAATGTTGTAATTACACATTCCTATCACGCGTAGTATTTTCGTGTTGATAAATAATATTTTATCATGGTTTATTTGATAACTGTATATTCAATCACTTTTTAATAAAAATGATAGCCGTAAGCAGACGCGTTCAGTGTACTAAAGCGAATATCTTTTGTAAATTTTTAAAACTTTCTTTTTATCGCAAGCATTTATTTTCGATACAGATATAGGTCAACAAACACGTAAAACGAAATTCCAGAATATCACTTGTCAAAGAACAGCTAAGCAAATATATTTAACACAACAATATTTACTTCAATGAAGATCAAATAATAATATAAATAGGATTATAGATATATTAGATATATAGGATTATAGATAGGATATAGTTTGGATTGTCATAGATTGTCAATTACATTTGTCTGTGTAAACATAAGTGGAAAATATATTAAACTATGAAGAGATAAAACTTTACAGGAATAATTATCACCTACGTATGTTAACGATGAAACCAAGGAATTGCATCAACCATATAAAAACTAACAACGCGGTTTACTACTTGATTACATATCGCTTTAATTTACGACTTATTCCCCAATTATCTAAAAATTTGAATGTAATATATAATAAATTTTTTAGCTTTATAGTTATTTGATAGTGAAATATTTGATATTGAAATATTCCAATAAAAAATTTGAAATATAGACCAGAGGACATTTGAAGGTCACAGGTATGGAGCTTCTATAAGAAAAGTATGATGTAAATTGTAAGAAGTGGAATTTACTCATCGTTTCCACTTTTTCGAAAGAAAGTTATTAATATCCAATCTGTAGTTTAGAACATATTAAAAGTAAAAAACTATAATTACTCACCCTTGGAACTGTGTTTTTCAGTCATGGTTTTTTTTCAGTCAACGACTAACAATAAGTCTCTTTCACCACTTCGAAGTGTACTTTTTGTAAGACGATAAAATTTTTTAACGCGATATGGCTAAAAATCTGATTTTCTAATATGTTTAAAATTAATAATTATCGATCACTTGTTATTTTCAATCTCACGATCATCCAAATTCGACAAGAAACTTAAATTTGGAGAATATAATTTACTTGAAGAATATCGAATTTGAATCGGTTATTGAATATTTAAATTCAAAATGATCATTTCTTCTGATTCGATGCCTCGTGCGTGCAACGTGCCACTGAGGACGAATGTGATGCTTCTGTTTCCTCAAACCTTTCCGAGGAGTACGGGCGTGCGCCTCTTCTATAAATGCGATAGCCCGCGTGAACGCAGGCTCGAACGCACCGTCCTCAAACACCTCCGTCGCTGTGACGTGATCGTATTTACGCTGAACCTGTCCATCGATTCCAAGAATGTCTCTCTTCGATTTTAGTGAAATACAAGAAGTATAAACACTATCGAAATATTTCATCCCTATTTGACTGCCGATACGTGCAACATTTACTTTCCGTTATGAATATCTGCATTAAAATGCTAAGTAAATATCTCCTTTCCAAATAATTGCAGTATCCAAAAATTATATCATTCGTTCAAATTTTAACGTGTTTTTGTTTAAATATATTACTCGAGAAATTTTAGACTCTATTAAATTATCTAATACATTCGCAACGAATAAGTTATTTAGATATTCGTTGCTAGTTGAATTGAAGAAAACTATAGACTAGAAAACTATGAATTTCATTGATTTGTAATTATTTGAAAATTTGTATAAGACAAATAAAAGTTAGTTTTTTATGTAATTGAATCTAATTTTTCAGTTGCATAAGATGCAATGTTCGAAGTTTAGTTGTCATCCCGTTTACCGTTATTTAATCTGACGCAATGTGGTACACGTGACGTTTGTCATGAGGATAGTTCTGAAATTAAGATGTGGTAAAACAAGCTAAAATTAATCAAACCGAAGCAAAATGAAGTTGCATTCGTAAAGAGCATGCAGTATACATATTATGTCGACCTAATAAAAATTTGCAGGCTGACAGAATGTAACAAAAATATAGCGATACATTCGTAAATTTCAATGTATGAAAAAGTCATTTTCTGATTTTACTGTTGTAAATGATAGAGAAATATGAGTGTAGAATTAGAATCTAATGCGAACCTCGAAGAAATATATACTTGGATGGAGCAAATATCATTTTCCAAACCAAAAAAAAATCTTGCTCGAGATTTTTCTGACGGTGGTATAAAACAAAGTTTATATTTTAGAAAATAATTTTGTAATTCTTTGTGTGATGTTTAAAATATATTTCAATAACTTTTAGTTTTCATGGCTGAATTGTTGAAACGATACTACCCCAGATACGTCGATATACATAATTATATTCCTGGAAATAGTATTGCAAAAAAAATAGACAACTGGTGCACTTTAAATCGCAAAGTACTTTCAAAACTTGATGTAAAATTAGGAAAGGACGTGATCAATCAACTAGCAAATTCGCAACCTGGCGTTATCGAAAAAATTTTAATCGAACTGCGAGCTAAAATTTTAAAAGATTGTAATGCAGATAGAAATTCTTTATATGCCGAATATGAAGAAGACGAAAAAAAAGGTAAGTGAATGGTTACAATAAATATAAAATCTCGCGTAAAAATTTCTATAAGAAATTATTTGAGTACAATTTCATTCCTTGAAAAGAAGTTGTTAAGTCAGTTCTCAACCCAGAAGAAATAGCAAATAAAACTGTTCCGCGTCATGTCTTCGTTCGACTAAAACAAGAATTAGAAGAAAAGAATGAATTGATAAATATTCTTCATCAAAAAGTGTCTCACCTAGAATCTCTGATAAAACTGAAAGATCAAAGAATTACAGATCTTACGTCACAAATTATAAAACCTGTAGAACAAAGTATCACACCAAGAACTTTTGCAGCTAGTACAATTTCAAAACTTCGAACGAAAATATAACTCGCTAAAATTTAAAAACTAATCCTTTAAGAATATTTTAAATAACATTGTACTCCAAAATTTATATTATTTATAAACATTTAATGTATGTACTGTTTTAATATAGTGTACCACAATTTAGTTTCTTTTGTCATGTTTAAATTATAAATTCTATATTTATATTATATTTAGCTTTATTCGAATTAAATCCGTTACTTTCACAAGTTTCTTACAACCATCAAATGCTAGTACAAAAGATTGATAAAATCGTATCAACATGGAATTTAATTCAATATTATCTATCTCTTACGTTTAGATATATAAATGATATATAAATAGAAATTTTATATCGGTGCTCTCATGCTTGGTGGTGAAACCAAAATTACTCCATCTCCACGAACAAAAAGCATAGAGATATTTCTTTTAGTTGTACGATAAACTTCTTCGTAAGTTTCTTCATCAATTTCTACTGTAGTTACAGTTTCTTCTGCTTCACCCAACACCATATTTAAATGCTGATCGTAAGCCTACAATGAAAAGTTTTTGTATAATAATTAAATATAAAATAGGTTAAGAAATATATACATAGATATAATATAGTAAATAATAG
The DNA here is from genome assembly GCF_041682495.2 of Bombus fervidus. Lineage (NCBI taxonomy): Eukaryota > Metazoa > Arthropoda > Insecta > Hymenoptera > Apidae > Bombus > Bombus fervidus. The sequence goes on from NC_091519.1 coordinate 3,900,730, forward strand.
GTACAATATAGTCGTAAAAGTGATATTTACATGTAATCGTCCTCGTAATTCTCTCTCATTTCTCATTTTAACGTATATTCTCTCATCCAGGCTCAATCTTATAAGATCTAGGGGTTCTTTAACATTTATTGCTGGTACCTAAAAATGTATATATACATGTATATATGTATATATATGAGACTAGAGTAGGTTAGATTCATATTCAGAACTTTGAATCAAGTGTTTTTACCTGTTCTGTCTCGTCAGCCATAATGCCATTAAATTATTTTTAATTTGCTGCTAAAACCAGATTGAGTTTTATGTTTATACAACTATAAATAGTTAAACTTGGTTAAAACTCTTTATACGCTCACCCAACTATCGCACGGCATCATTCGGAATTTGGATAAACCGGCAATACTATCATTTCATCATATCATACAACCATCCAGTAAGTGGCGCCACATATTCCTTGAAATATATTTTCTTTACTTAAACGTACATAATTTTGTTTTTCATTTATCAAAATTTAATTTGTTGTATACATTTGTTGTATTATTTCTAAAGGCAACGGGGCAACTTAGAACCTTTTCGTGAAACGTTCTTTTTATAAATTATTATCTGTTGGCAGAAGAAGTGTTTTGATTCTCCCGCGTGCTAGTTATTAGGTTACACGCATCGAGGAATAGGCGCTAGTAGTCAACGATAGGAATCAGCGTAGCTTGAGGTATTGCTAGAGCGAACAAGCGCGAGGGAGCGAGCAACGCCATTTTCTCAATTCGCGGGTGAAGACTGCGTGCAGTGTGTGAATCATTTGGCAAAGTTTTTTCACGTTTCTGCTTAACGACGTCGAAATTACGAGCTGTCCAACGGCTCTGGTGCATTTATCAGTGTTATGTATAGACACGCGGCCAGCTGTACGGTAGATATGGTGAGTTCAGAGAGATCGAAGCGCTCCCGGGAAACGTGACGTCTTGTCAGTCGGCCTTTTCCCATTCCCCCTTCTCGGTGAGCTCCCGCAGGGATGGGTCGTGCAGAGTTGTCGCTTATGATAACGTAACACAGACTAAACGATTAACGGAGCGTTCGTTCGGAATTCTTGTCAGCTACGATTTTACGTGTAATAAAAAGAGTCTTAAAGGAATCAGGAGTCCGTAGAATGTATGGTTCGGGCCAATGGGCGGAGGTTTAGGGCGGCACATGGGTGTTGGGGCGCCGGCTGTGCAGGGGGTGGTTTTCCCGACGCTAGTTCGAACTGACGAAAATTCACCGTTCTTGTCAGTCACTGTACTGTGTGCGTATGTATCTTTCGATCGAGATCGCGTGTAATTGCGGCCGGTCACGGTTCGGATAACAAGTTCATAGTGACAGTGGAAAGAGAAGTACTCCGTTATATGTCTCGATTTTCTTACCGAAGAGGAGAAGCAACTGGAGGCTTCAGCCTTTCGCGGATTACGCGCGTCTCTCGTGTGCTGTTCTGCATTTTCTTCACGTAAAGCTCGGACAAAGGAACCAGCAGTGATCACGGACGATTCTCTTCGAAGAGAAATATTTGGCGATCTTTGTGTTGCTGCGAACCAACTTCAACGGGCAACGTAAGCTCTTCTCTTTCACATATACTTCTCTGAATTGTAACACTGTGTGAACCGCTTAATTTGACCTTCCACGATGATTTATCAATGGACCGTTAGATCGTACGGAATGTGTATGCGTCAGCATTATCGATCGATGCTTGTTGACATACTCGAGATTCGTTCCTTTTTTTTTTCCTGCGAAAGCGTGGTACAATACACTTTTCCATCTAATTTAATTCATTTTCATAGGCGTAACGTCCAGAGATTTCTTAATTTTCTTTATATTTATGTGACCAATATATCTTGCGTAAACGAGTTAGTAAAAGGTACTTTTCTTATGAAATGTTAAATGTTACCGATAGTATTGTTGCTTCAACGAAGACGAATTTTGCCGCAATTTTATCGTATCTCTGCGTTACAGATGTCTATTGCGATCCTATAATACATGGCGCTTGGTGATTAAAATTCACCGTGACATTCATGCGCCAATTAGCTCGCCCGGCCTTTCGACCTTGTTGACATTTTAAACGTTTCCTGCCCTCCCAAGAAATCCGATAGCTAACTTCTTCATACGTACTTTCAACGGTTACCTCGCTAATCTTAGATCATCTTTTTCCAATAGGTCTTCCCGTGCGTGTCACTTCTGTCATTCTACAAATTCCTCTCCGCTATAGGTGCATACATGGCCGCGTTCACAATTTGTTGGTTTTCAAATTTGCAGAACGAAATTAGCTAGCGCAATATGTTATCAATAAGATGAAATTAAGGATGATCGTATTGTTTTCACAAAAATAGTTTATTATCTGGAATATTTTTTGTTTTCTTGGCGACTAACGCGAGGGAAGTATGGAATAGTGTAATTAACGTAGTTAATAGATGTAATTTACGCGTTGCATATTTTTAGAGATAATTGTTGGTTGTTTGAATTTTTTCGCTGATTTATCATTTGGTAGTATCTGTATTTTACTGAACAGTGATGCGATAAGTTTATGATACACAGGTTTTATAATATTACGCCGTGAGTACCCGATTAACCGGTTTAATTGAGACTGGGCAACCCCGTTAAATCGAGACCAATTGGTTAATTTGGGGGAAATGATTAAACTGAATATGTTTATCTATAAAATTTCGTTCGCCTGTGATTTTACAGATGAATATTTACTACTATTTTTTTTTAATATTTCAAATGTCTTGGATGATTTTATTACTTGATTTTAATAACAATATACGTATAGTTAATATAAAAATTATAGTAGAAAAAATATAATAAATATGTACTTGTTTCAATAATACAATAGAAAATTTTCCAGGTACAATTTAATTCAATTAAACTATACTTTTTTTCATTGAACATTAAGAAGTGCGTGGCGTTGAGCGATATATATATACGTATGTAAGCGTGCGTAACAGTACACGCGTTAATTTGTATCGGTGAATTTCGGTACGCTGCGAAGCGGATTGTGCATTTGCGCTTGTTTAATTTGGATACGTACTATGTACATAATATCTTCATCTTGAACAGGATGGAACATTTGTGAAAATGGATGAATATTTTTGCGCCATGTTCCATAGGTTTGCACGTCTGAATCCGGTTTTATATTTTACGTCTGATCTTTTTAACGAGAAATATGTATCTAGGCCTCATCGTCAACTAAACAATGTAATTAATTTTATTCGCTTGTTTAATAAATTATGATAAGTTATTAAATATGAATATTATAAATAGATTATGCAAGAGAAAACTACATACGCCAAAGATTTATTTAATTTACATATCGAATTAACATCAACTAATGAAGACTATATATAAAATACGGTGACAATATAACTAGGAACACTATATTTTATGAAAGTGCAATAAAATTACCGTTAATGCAGCTTTATTTTTGAGAAAAGTGACTTTAACAGTATCGTATCAAATATTCAGTTCTATTCCTCTCTCAAGTTTATAAAAATATGGATTTACATAAACATCTGCAGTTCAACGGCAAAAAAGTCAATGATATATTTATCATAGTTGAACGGTTCATCGTCTTGATTTGGAAATCGAACGATTTTTCATCGAACGATTGTTACATGAATAATATCGTAGATCGCTGTATTATGTATAGAGCGAAGACGCGCATATATACGAACACGTGTTGGGACACGCGACGTGTGCGGGAGAACGAATTCAAAATAACCGTGTGTTTTATGGGTGGAGTACCGTCGAGATATTTCTTTATTCATGAGTGTAAACGACGAAGCGGCACGGTGTGCATTAATCCTTTGAAATCGTCGCACCACCAAAGCCCACCAAGCCGACGAGTGTGTTTTTAACGCTCGTGTGCATTGAAACGTTTTACGCGGAAAACAGAATGACAAATTTATGCATCGGGTAAACACAAGCAGCGAGTTGCTTCGCGGACTTGTGCATTTGCCAAAGATGGAAGGCATCGATGGTTGATGACACGTTATTATCATAGAAGATGCGCGTTTGGTGCTTCAAATACATAATTAGGCAATTGCTCGTTCATGTAAAGTATTTTTTTCATTTTTCGAGATATATTAGAATGCTCGAAGCCAGTTGGATTAATGATTTATTATTAAAATTCTTTCTATCGTAAAAGTAATGCTTAATCGTAAGCATTAATGAATCAATCAATTAAGAAATTTCTAATGGAAGATGTCAAACATTTATTCATTATCAAAGTTGCCAAATTAGTACATAGTAGCGCTAAATTGATACGAAAGTAAAACGCGAGATCAGCTAAAATGCTCAGATTCACATTATATACGATCTTGGTACTAATATAATAATTTTCTAACTTCGTAAAACGTCTCGAATGAAATATCTTTTTCTTCTCGACAGCATCCATGATTGACTCGCATCTCGACCCGCTTTTGCCCGCTCGAAGATCCATTCATATCGATTTACGCAGAACGTATTAGCTATGTGCGTCATAAATTCATATTAGCCGGTGGTTTACAAGGCTCGCTGCATTTCATATAAATAATAAAGGTTATTCTGTCTTACGGTGATTCAGACGCAAAACCGCAGATGAAGTAACGCGACTGTCAGCGGACAAAAAAAAGTTATTAAATTCCGCGTACGATGCAGAATCTAGATTTCAACGTTTTATTGTCAAATCCATTATCAACGCGTCGCTAAACAAGCTTTTCTAAAATCTCGTATTTCACCGATGAGTTTCCAATTTCACGTGTAAACAAGATTTGGCTTTAAAAGTGTAACTGTCTGTTTCGGATTGTTAAAATTCATTCACAGATATTAAAACAAGCAATTGGATTTGCGATACGTTCGGATGACTCGAAGCAAAAGGTTATTTGTTTTGTAACTGTACATTCTAAGCATGCAGAATTACATTGCGATGTATCATCTTCTCAGCTGGTAGAAAGTAACAGTTATATCATCCTGTGAATACTAGTCGTGCTGGTGACGATGAAATTCTTAATCATGCCCCTTTAATGCGTGCAATTTTTCAAAATTGTTCAAATACGGGAAATCTCTGTGCGAAATTGAATAACAGTTGAATTTAGCTAACTCGTTTTACTCATAACGTGTGCCTTACGGTACGAGAACTAATTGAACTAAACCACAGTTGTTTAACAGTATGACCACAATAGTACTGTATATATTTAAGTATTGTGCGATCGCACTGAACGTTTCGTTTACTTAGCTATCTTACCAACAATGAAACGCTTTGGAACGTATTTATGTCCGTTCTTCGGTCAGAAATTCATGCAATGCAATACGAGAAACGAAACAGGTGCACTGCACGACGCGAATGTTGACCCTTCGTGGGCTGTTTACAGCATAACGGTGCACGGGTAAATGGTAGAAGAATGGCAGAGTAGTTGCCGAAGCACGGTCGAGCGATCATCGGTTCGGAATCCGCCGTAATATCACGATGGCTTTCCACTTTCTATTTTTTTCTTCTTTCTTTTTTTCGAGAAAAAGCGCATCGTTACGCGGCGCATTGCTTCCACATCCGTGGTGATTGCGGAGAGCTCGTCTGTGCTTTTGCCAAACGGTGGAATGTGGCATATGGCAGAAGAAACGGGGACAACTTACCTGCAGGCTTCCATAATCGAGCGTCGTTGCACAATCCAACGCGTTTTGCATCGCGGCTCGTTTGTCTACACTTTCGTGTTGTGTACGGTGCAAGAGAATCTTTGAAACACTTGGATTAATAACGACGGATTTGATGCAACGATTTTCGATATTATTCCGTAACAATGTGATAGTTTCGACATGTTTCTGAATAACGTTTCAAAGTAGTAATTGCATTGCCAACAAGTTCCGTGAGAGATACGTATATTTCTGATAATTATACGTAACATTGAGATATGAATGAGATGGGTCAGTAACTCACGCGTTCGTTATTTTCTAAAATATCGTTTACGCGACATTAGCCTTCAGGTATTAGCTCAATCTTTTTTACAAGAGATCATCTTTAAATTTTCCATTAATTGTTTGGCTAATCGATTTTTTCGTTAATTGTTGTTTTGATAATTTAACTTCTACTACAGCTGACTCTCGAACAATGCGGTGGTTAGGGACATAAACACCCCACGTAGTCGGAAATGCGCGTATAATTTTTGAATCTACAAAAACTTGTCTATGTATGTACATATATGCGTATAATAATCTGTAAATAATTTAGAGAAAAGGAAATGTTATTAAGAAAATTACCTAGACATAAGAAAGAGAAAATACGCATACACACACACGCTTATGTTATTTATACATATATTGTATCTGCTGTAATGATCCGATGATTGAATGAAACACGACTGATCTCACGACAACGACAATGTTATTGGCATTATGTGCCCGATTGTCTTTTAGCAACGGCGATTCGCGTTCTTTTAAACGCTCTCCGTTAGCCGTCTAGTTTGTTACAAAGTCACGATTTACTACACGATTATATATGTACATAGTATGTATCTGTTCGCGGAAACACATACAATATTGACCGAGAAAAAAATCTGCGTATAAGCAAATCCGCGTTGTTCAAGCCCATGTTATTTGCGGGTCAGCTGTATATTATATTTAACTAGATAAACAGGAAACATCGTTTTGTCGCTCTCAATACGTACTTTTCCGTCGTAATAATTTTTTCCCATACAATGTTCAAATAACGAGTTATTCATGCCTCGCCGATTCACGTCGTCTCCTTCTTTTTATTTCTTTTACTCGTCTCTCTCGACTGTTCGTTATGCTCTTCTTTCATGTTCAATACGCGCGCTTAAATTTCTCCGGCACGATCCAGTGTCACACCAGCCCGACAACTTTTTCTGTCTCGCATAACGATTTTCGAGTTCTGCACCGTGTCCTCTTCTGCTTTCGGCATCTGTCCCAGCGCATCACGTTCATAAAGACAATATTCAAGCAACATCATATGTATTTTTTAATTGGAAATTTGACTTGTCAGCCTCAATTGTTCCTTTACTTCTGTACAACTTTCTTTTCCCTTTATGCATTTGCACCTCTTTTATTTTCCATATCTTATTTTTATTACACTAAGCATTCGTAAGTGATTAAATAATTTTGGTACACTGAAAAAGATCTGTTTTCTCTTGTCAACTGCTTGTAAGTTCGCAATGTAGGTATGACAAAATGATGACAAAAATAACACATAATTTTTTTAATACTTTCAAATAGAATTTGTCAAAAGTATTATAGACAATCATTAACATTTTACAAGCACCGTACAATATATATATATATATATATATATATACGTATGCATCTGTGTCCTTACCAGGTTCGTAAAAGGAAAAGAATTGCTCAGAATAGAATCTAGAATGACTACTTGACCGGTTCTGGTAGAGAAAGATAAAACTATCTACTTTAAGACAATCTCTGGTTAAAAATTTGTATCTTTGTGTCATACTTCCTTGAAACGTTTTCGCTGTGTCGTAAATTTTTTTCTACATAGGAGAATTTAGACTGACGGTATTGTGGTCATTTTATGATCTTGAGACTAGGAGCCTCAATTTCAGTTTTCTAAGTAGAAACCAGATAATAGACAAGTTGCAGGTAATGAAGAATACAATACCACTTTCACTTTTCGCAAGGAAGTTACTTATACTGAAAAAAATATACTAAAAAATTACTTATACTAAAAACTACACTCTAAGAGTCGAGAAACGTCTGGCTGTTCTTTCTATTAAATTTGTTATTCTATACCTATGGCTGACAAATACTCGTGACAATATTTACTTTCTAGAAAAAGTTGAAAACGTGTACATATTTCTATATATGACATCAGAAATGCAGGAAATCGTGAGAATAAAGAGATTTATTTCTTAAGTCAAGCATTCAGAATTTTATTACATTATCAAAGGATTAAATGTCTTGTCAAATCAATTTACACACCTGATATATGAGATAATAATTTTAATGTATGATAATAATAATCTTCATATCGAGAGCGGTCAGTTTCTGACTAATCAAATTGGAGCAACGAACGTGTAGTACTTATACGCATGGAACAAGTGGATCCGCCTTTGCCACGTCTTTGCTCTGTATTAATCGAGCAGTACATGCTGTTACGTTTGCGTTGCATAATAGGTATTCCTACGCAGAATAATACCTGACCGCGTTTTCAGACACATGGTATCCGAGAAATTGGGTCGCGGCTCTAGACTTACCTACATTGGACGATGTACAAAAATATTACGTATGTTCCGCGTTGAGTAAAGCAGCGGAAAAGCTCCCTGGCAAGCAGTTATCGACTTTGTTCGAGTTCAGAACGATGACGATCGAACGACCGTGGTGTACATGAAATATTCAATTTGCACTCGGCTGATGATGATTGTGTATATGACTATTTAATCGGTTTTTAATCACGTGTTTAACTAGTGAAAGAGGTAAGTTTAAGAGTGAAATTGGTTCTTTTTAATAGCATTTTTATCAGTTCTACATATTATATGGCATTTAACAATAATGTTCAGTAGAGAATTGCATATTAAGTTTGAAAGTCATTAAGCATGAATCAACAGAGTGAAGTGATCCGTTTACTCGGCGTCATTTCTCGAAAGTGAAAAGTGGCCGTAAATTGCCCGTCACTTTGCTTGCCTTTGCAAGCCTTGTCCGGGTGGCATTGAAGATATTGAAACCAATTTTGATATCAAGGCAAATGCCTCCCGGCATGGAAGAAACCCTCCTCCCTCCTCCGATTTCTCTTTACGAACCGATACCATACGATTACTCGTCGTTAATCATCGCACTTAAATAGTTCATCAAGATCTTGCATAATAGGCATAAATTTTCCTTGCAACCGCCTAATTTCGTTACCTTAGAGGAAGCAAGGTGGCGCTTTGATATCTCATTCGTTTTATCTATACGTAATAATTTAATTGTTTAATTTACAATCATTAACATATTTCTGTATGTCTCAGATTCGAGTCTGCACGAAATTTTGTAATATCAATTTAAAATGTTGAAATCAGCTTAATTATTCAATTTAATTGTATAACCGCGTACTAAGATCAAATTTTTGAGATCATCTAATGAATGGAAGCTAGTTTATCGGTCAAGCCAATTCAACGAGGTCTTCGTATCGTGGATTCTTAAATGGAGCTTTGAACGCGATCTGTCTCTCTTAAGACGTCTCGTTACAAAGATCTGCTTATCCACGTGCATATTGCATGCTTGGCCTTTGACGTTTTGTTAATCTGCACCTATGTAATCAGCAACTCGCACAAACGCAGCTGCGGTCGAACATGCGTCGATGAAAAGTATCCGTTTATAAGAAAAAGATGCAAACGATTCGTGACGTATCGTTCCATTGCCTTATTTGCGCCTTCAATTTTATTGGCACTCGACCTCGTGTTACACTCGAGAGTATAAGTGTTCCACATTAATTATACGCAAGAAGGATTAATTTAGATGGCATCGTGTCATTGCTATCTGCCGTTGCTGGTTACTGATTCAAGCTTAAGCTGTAAAGTGGCGTAAATGATTGGCCAGAGTACACGATACTCTGTATAGTCAACGTCGACGGTGTAGTGACGATAAAAGCTGCGCGAACTCGCTAACTCAAAGCACTCCGTTAACGATGCCTTTTAATTAACTTTTTCACATCTATAGACGATGTAATTTGCAACGTTGTTCAAAGATCCGGGTAAAAATCAAGAATCTGACAGATCCTTCTGAAAGAATGCAAACAAACTCGTTAACGAGTTTCTTAAATGAAAAGTATCAAAATAACACTACAATAACGATTTACCAATTGATAAAATAGTACCGTAATTATTACGTCGCTGTAAAAAGTGTTGTGAGTCACCAACAAACTGGTTAACGAGCTCGTAAGATTAAAAATCTCACGGAGTATCGATACACGCAACTTCGAAGAAATACCTGAGAATTTTGTGGCTTTCTCCTCGATCGAAAGTCCGCAGTTACCTGTCCGACAGGCGCTTTAACATGGTATTGCCAATGACCTGAATTGTATTCATCGATTCCCGTTCGTATATGTTGGCTACGTAGCTAACATGTTACTGCAATCGTAGCACTGACATCAGCTCCTGTAATCCACGTTCGTATGATCAGCAGTTCAGTGATGCAGATATAATAGCGAGATTCAATCGAAGGCAACCGTCTATCATATACGTTGCGTGGTACTTTCGCATTGACCTGGCTGGAAGCCAGCGTTTTACCGTTCTTTATGTTTCTCTTTTGCTGATAATCACATCTTACCATAGAATTTCCAACGTCTTGGCTAACATTCTTCTTTATCCTTGTTCTCTGTTCCTTTTTGCTTCCGTTCAAGAATTTTTATGTCGGATGAATTTACTCGCTTTTCCGCTGTCCTTGTATGAGACGTTGATGGAATAGAACCGTGAGATTCGTGTGAAGAACAAATGAACGTATTTGAAGATTACAAGAGAAAAACACGACAAGTATTCGATTTTTCCATTTTACACCGTTTAGAGCCAAAGATGTAAGTTTTTTAAAAATGGTAAGTCGATGGAGTTTTAGGAAAAATTTATTTTTACCTTAAAATATTTATTTCTTCAATTCTTTAATTTTTATGTTATCAATAGAAACAGGTATATTTTTAGTATACAGGAAGAAGAAGCACCCTATGCAATACCTTACTCAGCATACAAAATCCAGATCGAAGCAACAAAACAATGCAGATCGTAAATCTCTGAACAGTGAAAAATCTTTTTTGGAACATCCTTAAACCGCCCTTTTCTTCTCCTCGTTATCCCTTCCATTTCTCTTGCCTCTTCCCTTGCACCCGCGAATATCGCTGCGCGGAATGAAACATTGGATGTGAAAACACGGTTTTCTTTCGCGTCGCTTTTACACGCCGCTTGGAGTATCAGCTTAGCTGGGGAACTGGCTGGATTTTTTCCATTAATTTGACTAATGCCCCGCGCGAGTCGAGCTGCGAATCGCCGCGATTACGCGTGAGAAGCAGATTTCGTGCCGAGGATCGGTAAATGGAAACGGTTCATTCAAACAGTCGAGCGGAGGCAGAGTGTGTCTCGTAATAGTTGAAACGCCTTGGTGCACGTTGAATGGGAGAATTCTGGCCAGGCAGACGATGCCGATAATTGCGAGAGAAACAGGTTTTTATATCAGACGACATTTAAGAGAACGTAACTAATTGAGTCGCGTGAATAGGACGAACGCGTTTTATGTAAATGGAAACAATTTTTTTATAATCTTGAAGCGTCTACATGGTGCACAGTAATACGTGCTTGGTGTGCGAGTGTATCTTTCTTTTGATCGTTACTGCTTATCCACGATCAGCACGCGCGATACGGAAATACTGTACGTGCATTTATGTATTCAACGATTCTCGTGGTCGCATTGTTGAAGGATACTTACATCACTTCTGTTCACGAAAGTATTCTAAAGACTCGAGTTGTTGGAAAAATCGTGGCGTTTGCGAAACAGAAAAAGAGAAAAAGAAGTTAATGCTTTTTTATAGCCAACGTAAATATCGGTAAATATTTTTAACAACTGGTAATAACAACATTTCATCCATTGTCCAAAGAAGTTCAGCCTGGAAAGAACTATATTGAGTCATAATACAAATATTATTTATCTATTTTTGTCTTGTATTATATTAAGAATAATTTTTTAATGAAACTTTGAAAAATTTTTATTTACATGGTACTTCAGTGTTATTTTTCATATCAGGTAGAACACATTATACAGTGTATAATCAAATGATAAGAGATAATGATAGATTCTTTTCTCGCCTTTTGTTTACATATTCTTACTTGATATATTGTTTTATTGAACCTTTATTTCATTTGTAACCGTGTACAAATTGTTTGCAAGAAGTACTGATCGTAATTCATATTATTTTTACTACAACAATGCTTTGATATGCTTTCGCGCGTACAGCACGGTGCATTATAGATTTCCAATAGTGCGTAGTTTATCAGCCTGTAACGTAACCTGTTTTCATCGTCCTATACATTGTATAACATGCATATTACTTTTACAATTATACAGTATAGGGTTACAATTGTAGGGAATAACCTAGATTGTTATTAAACATTGTCATAATTTCACTCTAAACACCAAGTGTTTGAGTAATATACAATTAAATCAAGCCTTATAAATATAATCTCTAAATTAAAATTAAAATTTTTTATTTGATTATCTCAAAACTACACCGACAAGTTAATATTTTTTTATTTCAGCAGAGCAATTAAATATTATACGAGCATTTTGTTCGTAAAATGCGATACGAGCATTCGAATAGGTTAAACAGCCTATTTTTGAGTTGACCGCCGAAGTTGATTATCAGACATTTTCATATCCTCTACTCGATTACCATTTTCACTCAATGCTTCCATGTAATAATCGACTAATAACACTTTCTCTTTGCCGATAACGTGATGCATTCTGTTCTACGTACGAGACAATGTAGCACGATTACGTAGCATAATTCAGATGTTCCCTTTCATAACCATTCCATGTCCCTCCAGAATCTCCCATATCTTTACTTCGTACATCAATAAACCTAGTTGGGTTGTTGGCGAAATTGTCGGTGAACTATGCTTCTGGAAAATCTTGCTCCATAGCGGAATGGCCAGGAGAATGTTAATCCTTCGAAAAAGTCGTTTCCAAGGGTTAGGAAGCTATTAACAGACAATATTCTGGTTACAGAAAATTAATTACCGTGGTAGAACTTGAGGTTCCTGATATTCCAATAGGGGAATTAGTGGGATGTTGGAAGCGCACGTGCTTCTGAGATATAGTAATTCGTGGCTTCTAAAGCCTCAGTCATAGAGATAATGCACCTTTGTTAGGGATTTTATCCGGCCAGATCATAAAACTGAGTTTTCAAACAACCTGACATTAATAAAGGCTTTTAATAAAGGCCGATGGCTGGTACTTTGTGAAGAATATGCTTGTACGGTTGCATTTTAATTCACGTCTGGATTATGCCGAAGTTCTTCAACCGCGATTAAGCTTTATAGGAAAGTTTGATATCGCGTGCAAGATGCGTCGCTCGAACCGTGTGTTCCTGCTGACGACTTTTTATTAATGTATACGTGGACATCTTTCGCCGAGAAACGTGCCGAACATTCAGATTGGTGGTTTATGCTGAAACGATTCGCGTACGTGTTGTTTGTATGGTTTTGCGTAAACGGGAACTGAAAACGTTTACGTTCGATTACAACTCGACAGGAATGAACGGTGTCGTGTGAGTTAAACCAAATTGCAGGTACATACGCATGTGTGTACACGATACGCTACACCTAAATTTGCAACGTATTACTTACGTACTAGCCCAGAAGATTGCTCGCTGTTAAAACGATGAATCGACGTAATATCGATATGCTATCGGAGAAATTTGTACTCGCAGAGTACGTGTGATTAAAGGAATTTTTCTCTTTTTTCTGAATGGTTTTGCTAGTTCGCATTCTCCTATATAGAGGTTGCGCAAGTTGCAATGAAAATGGCTCATGTTTACCCTTTGGGAATCTTTGCAGGAAACATACGACGATTGAATCTATAACGTTGTTTCTGCATTATGAGAGATTGAATTTCTTGTTACGATGAAATGCAAAAGATTAGGAAGTTAAATTAAAGAAAAATAAATATTTTTGATTAAATAAACAAGTTTTTTGAATAAATTGGCGATTCGTGGGTAGTCGTTCTTCGAATTGGCATTTTAGCCGTGATTGCGATGCGTTTATCGTTATCGCACTGTTGCAATACGTCCGTCCCACGATTCGCCGATTTCGACTGAGAAAGAGAGAGGCGTGACGGCGATAACGCGTCAAGTTTACGCCACGTTAATTTATTGATAACCAGCCGTGCTGAATCAGTACGATGGATAAAGTCGTCGCTGTGCTCGTTCAAGGTGCACTTACAGATGTCGATAAGCGGTCAGGTTGGTCGTAGACACGCTATCGTGGGTGGACACCTTAACATAGATCGAGTTATATACGTGGAAACGGTTCTGCTGCACGGATCAACGGATCTGCGGACTCTTTCTCTCTTTCTCACGCTATCTTTCACTTTGATATAATTTGCCGTGAGACGAAATTGAGGTTTAGAAATAAGCGATTATGAGGACTCCTGAGTGGAGGTAGAACTCTCTTGCAAAGGGTTAATTTCGTACCAGTTAAAGAGTCGTTGACCTGGCGTGGTTTTGCACAGAACAAGAGTATCTTTCTGCGGTTTAGGGGAAGTTCCTATGTACTCTTTGGGAAGTATGATATGTGTTTCATCTTCTTACTTTTTTCTTCGTAAAAGTATTATGGATTTATTGGGTTTGTTCGGTTCTATGATTTTACTTTATCGGTTTATATTTTACGATCTTGTACTTACCTGTGTCGGAAACGCAATCGACGATATGTCGTTGGTTTGTCGAGGTAAATTAAAATAACATACGAACTGTTATTTCGTAGATTTAAAAAAAGTTAGTACTTCAACTGGAACGTGCAATGAGATTGTATACTCTCATGTCCATGCTGCCAAATATTTAAATTTCTACTCGAGACTTAAGATAAACAATATTCAGCGATTATGAGTCGGCAATTGCAAATTCACCGCATCCACCGTATCGATGACGCAATAATCGCAATAGTCGGTGCCATGAAACGACTGGAGAGCGAGTGGCCGATATTACGAGCCGTTCCATGGTCCCTCTCCGTTCTTTTTTTTTTTTTCATTACGCTCGGTTCGTGGCAGGCCTCTCCCGTCGACGATGTTTTTCATCGGCCAACGACCGGCCACGAATCTCTCGGCGGAAACGAGGCCTCGAAGCGTTCCGCCGCGGAACCGAGCGGGGATCGGCTCGCGAGAAGATTAAATTTGTCGTGCACTTACATGTTCCAGTGTGTTGACGCGTTGCTGGTTAGTTGACGGTTGACGGTTGACGGTTGCTGGTTTCTGTCGTTATACGAGAGAAGGACTGCGGACTAGTCTGATCGGCGTATCTGCGAGGTCGACGTCTCCGCACTCACCATGACGAATGTTACCCGATAGCTCGCACCACTGTCCGCCGGGATCCTTCCCCGTTTCGTTCCTGCCTTTCGGCTTTTTCATCCCATCATGCTGCTCGCCACTCGTCACTCCCTTTCTCGCGTCTTTGACGTTACTCCGCACGTATGCTCGCTTTTCTTTTCCCGGCGCTCGCACTTTTTCATCCACCGTTTCGCTTTTGGCTTCTTTGCCTCTCCTGTAAGTGATTCTGTTCACGGTTCACTGGAAAAGAATCAGTGGTTGGGTCGATGGTTGAGTGCAGTTTTGGTTTTATAAATATCGGACAAGGGTTGGGTAGGATCGGTCGAGAGGCCATGCACACTTGCGAAAAGTTAGGCATCATTAGGTGCTTAATCTACTAAAGACCAAGCAATGGTTTACGACAACGTTACAGATACCTTAATTTCTTTAAATTTTTCAAAACCATAGAATCTATTGTATATAAAAAAATAACGATGAAAAAAAAAATGGAATTTCCGTTCGTGACTACAACGTTAAGAAACACAGAGATCAGTAACATACATATATTGATGAAAGAGTTGTCAATACCCTACTGTTTAAGAATATCGTAGTACAATACTTATGAAGACATTTATCAATCCTTTTTGATAGAGCTGGTGTTCTGTCTGGACAGCATGCCCGCAATACGTTGATGCCTACGGCTTACCTGACAACACTGAAAAGGGGACACAGTATTTACTCAACAAAGTTAAATATACTCATAGGTCGTTTGCACTTTTGCGTTATTTTGTAAGAAAACAGGTCGTGCGTATACGAATAACTGTTTATTAGCTCTGCTTACTTGAACTGAATTGAATTTTGCATTAAAACCTCCGTTGACAATAACGTTAACACTATCATTTTTCTTTTATTACGGTAAAAGATGTTTGAATATTAATGGTTATTTTAATTCTACTACCGTCTTCCAATTTTCATTTCAGTTTTTCAATAATTTAATTTTCGTTTTTAATAAACGAAAACGATACCTACGTATTAACGTTTATTCCTCCATGTTTTTGTTACATTTGAAAAACCTTTCAACGATAAAAAATTACGCTTTGGTCGAGCAGGATTAGATCAGTGAATTTTATGTTATCGCTTCTCGAGACTAAAGTAAATTTTCTGTTATTAAAATACCGAAAACGGAAACAACTATCTGTACCTGTTACGCTGTGGTGAGAGTTTTCTGTCGGTATATTGCTTTGCCCGCGATATTATGTCAATACCAATATGAGTGAGTGCTTTTATGCGATCGTTATTGTATTGATTATCTGACGTCAAAACATGTAGGCATGTATGTTTATACACAGGCCTTACTCAAGTCCTTTTAGAAATATCATGTATTATAACATACCATGACCTATATGCGGCATTTATTAAATGAATTTAACGTACGATAAATTTAGATATTGCCGCTAGTTTGAAAGTAAATTCAATTCAAAATATTTTGTAAAAGAAGGAAACGTATGAGTTTAGTTTGACTCTTGTATCTCGTTTAAATAAATCATTTTGATAAAAATTAAACTACGAATAGTTAAACTCCTGTCATATACAGATATATAGGACAGAACAACGGAAGTGTGCTATACCGCAATACGATGTATTACCGCAAATTATAATCAGTGCATGCTTTTTACGTGATATTTTAGAAACCTTAAATATTTCATTTTCACAGCACTTTGTACACTTTCAACAGAAAACTATCCCATCGCTCAAAACCATCGAGTACGCGTTAAAGACCATTGATAAGGAAAAAGAGAAAACGTGATTTATTTTCCCGTATAACGTTACTCGGAGCACATAACGACCAACTGTAGAGATCCAAAACCGCATTAGCTCGGTGAACGAGATAGACACGTTTTTCCGTGTGTATCGAGGTGATAGCAAGGTTAACCAAACGATAACCGGTTGGTGACATTTGATCCTCTCGATTAACCGCGTCGATTTGGATAGGATTCAGGTAGTCACCTCCGCATTGGATTTTCTAGAAACGTGGGTTTTGCGTGCACGTTTGGTATACGTTATCCGAGGCAAACCGGAAACGTTCTCGCACGAGTCAGGCTCGCTTAACCAGGGGATTGGTGAAGATAGACGAAGTACAATCGTGTAGGGTCATGTTGGGGCTTCGAGCACTCGAATGCCTGTCTTGCCCTGGTCAATTTTTTGGATACAGATTATTGTAAGGGCGGAATTCAATGTTTTGATAATGTTCTTGTAAAAGTTATAGAAATTCGCTGTTTCTTAATGCGTAAAATGTATGTTAACTCAAATAATGAATTAGACTCCATAGAATAGATTGAGAGTTTGAGGTAGCGTGACATTTACGGAAGAAATTGAGTGTCTTCCAATATATTCGTGATCGTGTGGGATTTTTCAGTGTTTAAAAGGAAAGTACACACAGCAGCTTTCAGTGAAAACAAGAATTGAAGTCAATTTATCGATAGCCATTAGTCACTCCTTTGTAATAATCCAGAAGCGGGCTTCATGAAAATTGAAATATGAGCGTAGAAGAAAAACTTGTTTTCGTTGGCGTAGATTCGATCGATAAGGGTGTTAGCAGAGTAGGCGAAATGTAAGGCACACGAAATAGGCTGATTCGATTCTGTCGAGCAGTAAAGCACGGTTTGGGTTGGCACATACAGTGACTCACGATCAGACGGGAAACCGTTTCACGCTTATTCGACCACCCGGTTCTCGATCCAATTTACCAACCAGTTTTACCAATATTGTAGCCGACAAACGGCACACCTCTAACGGTAAAGAAACACTTGCCTCCTTCGATACTATAGCCGTGATGTCTTTTTTATACGTGTTTCGAAGTCTAAGGGAGGTTTAAAGGAATACCATTTAAAGAAACTTTGATTATTTGAATATCACATAACGTTAACCAATAAAATAAAAATTAGCTTGCGTGAAATATTGTGTAATTTCTAAAGGATCTTTTCACGAATTACCACATCCTAAGTCTTTTTTATCGGCGGAAACGTGGTGTTTCTACATGAACAACGAAGAGTGCTGCAGGAATTATGTTCTTTTATTTCTGCGTTACTCAAGTTTCTTATTCGACTCGTCATACCGTTCCTCTGTATATGTTGCTATTTATAAAACGGAGGCATAAACGCACGTGTAACATAATCGAATGATTTCTGTGTATGTCCATTGTGGGCGTGAGCAAGTACAGCGAACACAGACGAACAATTACTAGCCAGTGGGAGCCCTGAATACGCGTATGACGTCATTCGCTCCCCTTTTATTGCAAGAGGGGTAGCTAGTCCCGTTATCGAGAGAACGAACGCATTACACCCCAATACCCGTTTCTACCAATTTAACGTATGCCGAGGGTGGACGAAAATATCTTTAGTCCTATTTCCTGCCCGTGAAAGTTGGACATTGATCGACTGAAAAATTGTATCGTTCTTGAGTTATCGGTGAAACGGTTGTAGTTGATGTTAGCTTTAAAATTATAAATAAAGAAGTGTGCTATTAAAAATAGTAATTGAATTTCTTTTATTAGGATAATATTTAGTAACAAAATTAGTTCATTCTCTTGTTTATTTCTGTAGATGATGTATACTCTTTATTCTTACAAAATGTTATACATTTATTATAATTTATACATTTTGTGTAATTAATTACGTATGATAGTGACTTCAATTTTTGCAGTTTTTCAAAAACTATCTAGTAATAAATTTTTTATTAGGAAACTCTCCTATCTTTTAGTTCATAAACTCTAATTCATTAGCTGCTTACTTTGAAGAGCATTACTCGAAAACTCCACGCGAAAGTAATTAAACATCAATGGTATATGTACGACATTCTTAAAAGGCCATTTCACGACGGATTATAATTAAAGAGCTGCTGCAGCAGGAAAAAACTTCAACGAGTGACCTACACTCACGTATACAGTAATTATTGCTTAAGGACGAATTAGTAGTTAATAGTAGCAAAGTTCACCTGACATTAATGTGATGTTATCCTGTATAACACCATGTGACATGGGAGTCAGGTATCCATGTGTCTTTACTCTTTTCAATTTTATTTTATTTACTTATCATTGAATTATCCTATTTTTAAATATATTGGAGCTCATTTTTCGTTACAGCCAAACTATATAAGCAACTTAGGTTTACTAAGATACAAACATCTGTTTCACGTACTTATTAATTAAATAAAAAAAAAAAGGAATTTTAAAAAAGTTAATGTAATTTCGTGTTCGTCGAGAAGTCACGTGCTGTTTGAGCGTTCAATTCAATTAAGTTTTCGTTTGGTAATGGAGTAAATACCGCTAATGAGAACCTGGTGTTCTCAAGGGCAGCCATGCACTTCAAACATCTTCTTGGTGCACTAACCCGAGTACAGATGTTTCTGCGAGGTGACTTTCACTTAGTGTAAGCATAGGAGTCCAAGATAATGAACTTGCAACACGAAGAGTGAAAGATCATCGGTATAACGGAATTGTTTGTTAGCGTGGTCCTCATAGTTTTTCAAAATTCAAATATTTGACTTTCAGTCCAAGATCTGTGCAGAAAATAGCTCTCCAAATTATTTGCTGCTAAAAAATGTTCTCTGGCAACAGGAAACATCTAAGTAGGTAGAGAAGGGAAAAGTTAATTCAGAAAATATAAAAACCAAAGATAAAGTATAATAAAAATGAACTATAACTAAATGCCGTTGCATTTCTTTTCATTTTTAATTTCGAGGAAGGAAAAATTGTGATGAATTGTAGTTTTTGTTTTTACAGGAAAATCAAAAATTTGTTACGGATGATTAAAAAGTAAGTTTTGCTTTATATAAGAAGAAACAGGAAGTTCTGACGATCCTTTCATCTTCGCGGGAATATACATACAAGTGAAATGTGTGAATACTTCATTGAACGATCTGCACGTCGCTCTTCTGACGCATAATGATCAGTATAATTTATTCAACCTGTCGTTGGTAACCTCAACGACTCATATCCTTCCTTTATTGGTGACCCGAATATAACGAGAAACTACCTTCATGTAGTTCATCGACATGCACAATAATACGATGGCGCTAATATTATCTATACTATATTACTATATAACATGGGAATGGTTGCTTTTTATTTGATAGGTTTTCTTTTGTTGCATAAAGTTTATTTTTATGTAAAGTGGACAAATACCTTGTTTACAAGTTTTAAACATAAGTATTCTTAAATATGTGATTATCCATTGTTAGTACATTTATTAGATCATAAACTTAATAAATTTAATGATACGATTCTGTTTAATTTCTATTTTCCAACTAAACATAGCAAGCGTACAATATATACACAGTGCGGCAGTTTTGACCAAGGTGGATTACTTTACTGGATAATTTGGTGTAACCTACTTTCCCTTATATAACATTTCTTGGATGCTATTGATGAATAGAATTTTGAAATTGGTTCGTGTACAGTTGGCATTACGGATCTTTTCAATTGATATAGTTTTCATGCTCGAAGAAAAGCAAATAGCTTTCTTTCTTAAGAACGTAGTCATTATTTACTCGTAATTGTTAGTATACAAATATAAAATAATTTCACTTCTTAATAATGCATAGTATTTTTTCATATAATTTACAATATATCTTGCATTACTATTACGACTATTATATTTTGCATTACGAAGTATTGTAAACAGCACCTATTAATATTCTGCAGATCCATGTCTTCCATGGTAAGAAGAAACCTTTCGTTGCCTGTTCGCGTGACCAGTTACCACCGGAGAACATTATTTCGAACAAGCGCAAATAGCATTGGCACGTAGAGCTGTCAGTGCTAGGAATTGGGAACAGGCCTGGCGCACGTCATAATAAAGCTTTTTTCACACTTCTTATATCTTGCGAAAAAGTCACTGCTTGTAATATTGATCGGAACATCGTAGAAATATCGACTGGAACTACTGCAATACAGGAAAAGTAGAAAAAAGAGGAAAACAAATAAAATATAGAACGTACTGTGTAAAATTACTTCACGAATTTATTCAAACATTAATAAAAATATCAAGCAAATGAGAAACACATTGTTTATAAACGTATTCTTTTTGAGCGTAAATCTGTTTAGAAGATCAACATCAAGTTGTTTGTTGCAGAATTATTCCAGTTATTTCGTTTCAAGCAAATGAAATATTTCAGATAGTATCACGAATAGGTATATAATTTCTGAAGTCAGTAGTACGGTATACACCTCGTAAATATGTCTGACGAAATGTTAGTAGATAGTAGTCACGCGTCGAGGGACTTCTGTAAACGTCAGAAATGTGTTATCTTACCCTGATCACGGTAGAGCAACGCTATCGACAAACAAGGTGGATCGTTGGCACGTTAACGCCAAGAAAAGCGGATCTGCTTTTCGTCGACTATCGCCTTTCGTATATACACGGTCACCACTGCAACGTGAAATATTTAACGAACAGGAAATTTAGGTCGTGCAACTGCATCAACTTGCGAACGCGCTACTTGACCATTGCTACTCTCCAGGATGCAATGTTCCGCTAGTTAATCCCATTGTCTTCGAATGTTTCTGATCATGAATTGAAATTTTTAGTGTAGTTTTACATCGAATATTCGAGCACGAATAGTCGATAAATCTTCCTGGGAAAATCGAACGATAACATAATGTAATCGATGCGTAACGAGGGACGAGAAGATGCGTCCGGTAAATCGGCGTCATAGGCAACAAAGAGTTTATGCTAATAAGTAACGTGCAGCGATTTTGCAATATCAGTCAGCCAATACGCGTGCCTCGAATCGAATTCACGAGGATATCGTTGGTACATATGCGCACACACGTTTGAAGTTCCTCGCTTCCCCGCTTCGACTGACATTCCTCAAGCTTCTGTCGTGTCACCTTCTTCCTCGAATAATTGAGTCGCGCTGCTATTTGTCGTATACCCAACCGTCGCCGAGCGAGCAAACACCTCGTGAAACACTCTCGCAAACGGATTCGAGTCGTCCCATCTCAATACGTCGCCCCGTTACTTATCTTCACTATAAAATTTTGCTTTCTTGATATGTTCGATATGTTCGATACGTGGACTAGCTTCGCGAATTTCGTAAGTGAGGAGAAGGTTAAGATATCGGGGAAATACGAGTTGGTTTGTGTATATATATAATTCGTTGCTTTTTTGAAGTTTCGAATTAGCAGCAAGATATGATACATTGAATAATATGATATTTGACCTAAAATATTCTTTGCTACAGCCAACAGGGAAGGTGAGTTATTTTAGATAACGATATTTATCGACTCATCGTGAATACCTAGTGTATCAGACACTGTTCAAGTACACCCATACTGATCGTCAATAATTGTAACGGTATATCCAGGACGGTAAATCCATTGCCGATCGATACGAGCGGATGTACAATGTGCATAGACGAATGCGAACTGCAGAAGCGAGAGTGCGCTCGCAAGAGCATTACATCGCCGTTGTGTCGAAAACGGGCGCATTTACAAAACGTATGTACTCTTTTGCACGCGTGTCTGTTCAAGCATATGGACAGCATGTGCAGGTTTGCTTTTCGTATGAGCACACGTGCAAGCCAGAATGGATCGGACCAAGCGTGGACACGATTATTCGACGAACGAGTCGTCGCCACTTGCTAATGCGCGTTAAGTAAATTAGAATGAAGTTCGCAGTTATTGCTTGCGGTTGCCTCGTCGATGTTGACGGGTTAATGGGATGTTGCTCGTTCGACGTTCTGTGAAATGTTACTCTGCTGTACGCAACGAGTTGGCTTTACGTCGCAATACTATTTACGCATGGTATTTTTAGAGTATAAAGTAGCATCGTGTGTATTTTAAGTTTTATTCGTGTATCTAAGACGATAAAGCAAGTAATCTCATTAACTTTTCGAATAGAACACGTGCAATCATTTCTCGTAATATTAATTCTTCTAACAGATCGATTTAATGATATTATTCGTATACTAAAGATCATAAAGACAAAATCAGCGATAAGTTTGGAATTTAGTTCCAGATTGAAGAGGTCTGTACTTATCATGACTGTTAATGTCAGAGATAAGTTACGTACACAATGATGCAAACGTAAAAGTGTGACTATGCAACTTGATGGAAAATTTTCGATATTCTCGTTCTCTTAAATCATTTAGAAACATAATCCTTCGATACTTTATTCGCCATATCAATGTCGGTTAACGTGTTTCATAAAGTAACCAGGGGAAAAAGATGAATTCTCTGTAACCAGTACTCTGACTAAATAGTGTAGTAGCTTAGACGAGCGTAAGAGTAACCTTTAAATTTTGCTCGATTTACGCAAGACGATCACGAGTACTGGCTCAAAGCTTCATTCAGTGGTCGTTGAATGAACAAATCTCCATACTATGACGAATAGAAAGATCCTCCTAACTTAACAATATTTTATTTACACGAGATTTTTACATACAGAATGGCCTGCTATTAATGATGCGATTTGAAAGGGAACAATATTTCATAAAATGGACAAGTCAAAAATGTGGAACAAAATTTCTGAAAATGTGACTTTATGTCTGCTAAAAATTGAGACTATAACTTAAATTTGTAAAGTATAAAGAAAACTTTAGATTACGTTATTTAAGTTATTTTCAACTCAATTGTGTTTTCCTACAGTTAACAAATTTCGTAAATTTACGTATAATAGATACTATCGCAAATACTATCGTCATGTACATATTATTGAAATCCCTTAATAAATTTCAAACAGGAAGAAGTAAAATAGCCAAGTAACATAATGTTAATTTCGCTTATCGTACGAACTACAGTAATTTACCACAAACTTTATGCAAATAATTCACTTTCTTCGACCACTGTGCTACCACGAAACGCACTATGTTTCAGTGTTTTGAAGCGGGAAATTCTATAGAATCAGCCATGACAGAGTCGTTAGGCAATTACCCGTGGAATCCTTAATGACGCGTTTCCCGCGGTGGTATACTCGTTATATGTGGATCGATGAGAACGTGATTCGTTTTCGACGGAAAACGTCGCCGTACGATGTATCGGTCGCTGCTGGTAACGGTGCTGGTGTCGTCCCGCTCTCGCCCAAGCTCGTGCTGAATCAGTAAATCACTGCTTGGCATCGAATGCGTAGGAGCGTGTATAAAGTGCAGATCTACAGGGCTGGAAGGTTGAACGTGGTTTAGGTGACTCATGTTATGCTCGTATAATCTAGTATAGTCTATTCCACTGGAATCGTTGTTCCATTGTGTTCCGGATTTTAGTGTAATGTTCGACGATCTGACTAGAAAGAACACGTTTATAGGATTAATAGGTTGATAATATACACAATGAAGATTATGATACTATGTTATTGCTTCATAGAACGATAAGGTCGATAAACAGAGCATGGTCAGAAGAAGTTTAAAAGTTGATTGGCCAGGACAGAAATTCTTACCGCGATACAAAACACAAAACGCGAAACAGGTAAATTGTTGGTTTTCAACGGTAGATTGAAACGATAAATGGTGGTAATACGGCGAATATTTCAACTCATACAAAGCTCATTACCGAGCGAAGGAAACCATGGTTACCATTGCAAGGAATTTATTTACTTTGCTGGTACAACAGCATTGGATGAGACTTTTCTTAGATGGAAATCGGGGAAACGTACGATCTAATATGTACGTTGCAAGCGAGCAGGCTCGCATGGGTGGGTGGATCGATGAACGTTAAAATCTCGAGATTAATCTGCGGACTAGTGAAAAACGGATAAGGCGGAGTAAGAACTGGTTTCTATGCGATGTAATTATAACGTATTCGCGATAGCGCATAGATATATTCTTTGTTTCAACCTGTTCATGCAAATGCAACATTTACTATCGCATAATATTTAATTAGCATTTTGTACGCTTTTTTATCGCGATTTAGATAATCTAGAAGAAAGGAAAAGTTCTTTTCATTAAACCTCTATTAATTTAAAACCTCACATCACGACGTTTACTCAGCTGTACGAGGTATCTGCGATATTTTCTATAGACAAAGAGTACACAAGTTTTTTTAATTTTAAATTTGCAGATAACAATTCTTTATAAACTTGCCCAAATTTAGCTTTCCCTTTTGATACGATGAGCTTATAAATAATTCGATGGATGTAATAAAGCTAAAGGAGTCATGTGTGAAATTTCTGTCTGTATCTTGTCTAACCTTTACCCAACACACGAAGTCAAATGAACGTAACAGAAACCTCGAGCAGAAGAAATCATTGCAAGCGACTTTCTATTTCTTCGCGGCAGATAATATACAATTGTACGGCGTAAATGTCGGCCCACATGTCGACACGACTTCTTTCGAAAGGTTTCATAAACCTTAGTAACGATACTTCTGTTGATCCGTTCGCACGAACGCTTACACTTTCCACGTCAAGTGGAAATATACACGATAATATACTACATGCAGGGTGCGTTAAAAAAATGTAATGCTTTACAAAATACTCATGTAGGTACCGTGACGTATTTATTTTATAATTAGATCTTCTCTCTCTATCACGAACTACAAAAAAAGGCGTGTATTTAACCGTCTTAGATTAAAACTTAGATGAACGTGGATAAGCGAAAGTCCGCAGGGATAAAAGGATATCGTTAAAGCAACCTCGGCGTTATAGTATTCCGTCTAACGTATCCGAGCAACGATCTCTAAAAACAAAGGGATCAGAAAGCAAAAGAAGGGCTTGGCCAACCCCACATTGCGCCACCCGAGGCTTTTATTCAGTTACACATTCATAAGTGATACAAAGAGTTAGTACAGGGACTTTTAACGAGGGGTGAATAAAACCGAGTTTTCCCGTGTCCCTCTTAATTAAAAGTAGGTACTTCGTAAAAGTGCCACTGCAAAAATTAATGATTTTACTTGTCAGAAATGTAGAATGTACCACAATCAGAAGTATCCTTCAAAGTTGGAAGTCGGTTTGATTTGAGAAACAACGGTCATATCTTTTCCATAGCTAAACCAACATCTAGTGAATCTAGGTGTTAAACGTGTGACTTATGCTTACTAAATTGCTAATTAAGTATCAATGGAAAAATAACGGTACATTCATCGCTATCCTCGTTTGGCCATGATCGTATCATCGACCCTGCCAGATATTTCAAAGCTGCTTTAGACAGAATTTAAATTTTAAGAAATAAGAGGAACAAACACTACAAAAAACTAAAAGTATTAAAACATCGTTTGTTCGAAGCAATTTCTTACCCGCCGCGTTATATCGGAAACAGCGCGTACGATGGAACATTTTTGCTTTCGATAACAGCCTCGTGTTTTCTATTAATCTCTTAATCGCATGTTATAGATAAAGAAAAAAGGAAGCGGGCGTTCTATCTCTGAGATGTTTGTTGTACGCTCACGTGTTGTCTAATACGTTATTTACGCAGCGAGTTTCTCACCGTTTCTGGTACGGTTCGCGCCGAGGGCTAATACCCCTTACGCACGACCAGTTCGTAGCTGCTAATTATCGTCGCGTGTTGACCCTGAGAGAGTTGCAGCGAACGATAAGAGGCAACAACCGGGGCAAGTTAATCGGGGCCAATGGGATAGCGAAGAGGGGAACACGCGAGGAAAGGAAAGGAGTCAAGGCGAGGCTGCAGTCGTTGCACTCGTTAGAATTTGTTCAGTCGATTGGAAGGTACATATACCGGTCACGAGAGATTGTTACACTTCAATTGGATGATTTGGACATGATTCGAAAAATGCGACGATACTTTAATTCGCAAGATTGACGTACAAAAAGTTTACAAATTTCTTAAAAGAGTGCCGCCACATATTCGACAAAAATCCATGCGGACAACTATAATTTTTGTACGCACAGTTTATTAATTGTATACACAACAAACAAAACATGGTTCACGATAGCGAAGTAAAACACATCTCGTGGTCAGCTGGGAACGAGAACGACTTCCTGCAATAACAATTCCATTACTCATCCAACTCATGATAAATGTCTCTTTCGATCGTTTGTAACGATCTGCTCGTATGTCGTCTTCCTCCTAAAAAGAAGGAAAAGAAGAAGAAGAAGAAGAAGAAGAAGAAGAGAAACGAAGAAAAAGCAAAAGGAGGAAAAAGGAAACGGAATTTTCGTACACCGTTCACTCGGTATTTCCGCGTCGTCTCGGTCAAGGGTAATTTAACGCGAAATTAACGACTTTGACCGTAACGTTTACACGAAAATATCACCGGTGCACACAGTATGCTTAATTACGAACTTTCCGACAAGATTTCAGAATCATTAGCATTTCAATTAACTCGTGTTTCAATTAATCGAAGCACGTTCCGTCGCCGATATCGGCGTCGTTCGATCGGTGTCCGGGTTTGCAAAATGAAAAGATCAAGTTGGGCGAGCACGTTAGATGGGTTGCACTAATGTGCAACCCCTGAAAGATCGAATATTCATTCCGCTAACGACTTTCGATACCTGCAGAGAGGATGTGTTCGCGCACAAAGAGCGTCGAGTGTCGTCTTTGCACTCGAGCCTACTCCGTTGCAAATTACTTCCCGGCTCGTTCCGACTGTTCCACGAATCGAAACCACGACCATCCGCGCGTTTCTTCCTGACGCGATACAAACATTTGTGCTCCTTCGATGAATCGAAGAAGCTATCGACTACATTGTTATATCTTTATTACATCTTTTCTTGTTTTAGTACTAGTTCTAAACTGAATACTACGATTTTGGATAGGAAATATGAAAGGAAGAATATTTTTCTTTGCGCCAACTATAAATAATCTCAAATTAATCACCAGATATATGTAGTTATTGAAATGTGTGATTGTTGCAGGTCTTTAGAAAGCGGTGAGTGATCTTTGAAGGGAAGGTAAAAGGCATCTGAAAAGAAAATGCCGCTTCCAAAGCGACTGGTGGAACCGGTGCTCGTCGCACGCGGTACTATTCCCGAGAATTTTCCTCTGCCCTCGGAGTTAGAGGCTGTAACGAATGGCACGCTGGCCAACACGATCAGGCAATTGTCTAGTCTGTCCAGGCACGCCGAGGATTTGTTCGGTGAGCTCGCGAGGGAGGCTCATGGCTTGAGCGATAGGGCCAACTCCTTGCAGGCCAGGATAGATCGACTAGCTGTGAAAGTTACTCAGCTTGACAGTAACGTCGAAGAAGGTTCGTTAATTACCTGATTAATTAGGCAGCCTATGATTAATCCTTTAACACCGTATTAGGAACGACATGATCCAAGCATAGAATAAAATACATGTACATAGACATATCATTTTTCTTTAAAAGACGTGGTATATAGGCATGTTGTGTAAAAAAAAAAAAAAAAAAAAAAAAAAGGAAGAAACAGTGTAAGAAATTTATTATTGCATATTTGTTGTAAATTTGCAAAATGCATTATCGTTATAATTTTTCGTTCCAGTCTCGTTACAAGATATACACATGAGGAAAGCGTTCAAGAGTTCAGTGGTGTTCGACCAACAAGTTGTTTCCAGGGACACCATGCCAACGGCGATGTTAGAAACTTATCATCAATGTGACACACCACCGCCTCTTGATAAACTTAATGTTTATAGGTACTTCAGTCTTTTTAACTATATTAGTATATAGTTTTATATTATATAACTATAATTTTTTATAATTATAATTTGAAGTAATTTTTATCAAACACAATTTCCGGTATTATTTGAGATCCAATTTGAAGTTTATTAAGTTTAATTAAAAATATTAGAAACTATTAAAATATAAAAGCTTCCAAAAAATATTAAAAACTCCTATTATCTCCTTATAGGGAGAAAAATTTATTGTTATTGCTAAGAAAGATATCTGATTGTCTTGTTTATTTAGTGAAACAAAACTAATTGGTTATCTTATTTAGCAGGTACCGTGTAAGTAGAAAAAATACAAAACATCTTGAAATGTGCGCAAAAAATTTACCTATTACGATATTAGAGCTTCAGATTCTTGTGTAAAATATTAGTTTTTTAAATAATGCAAAAGTAATTTGTACAATAGGTAAAAGATAAAATACAAACGAATAAAATTCTATGTCGATTTTAGAGAGGACGGTAAGGATGGACTGAAATTTTACACAGATCCGAATTATTTCTTCGATCTCTGGAGTCAGGAAATGCTCAAGGATACGGAAAAGAAATTACACGATCGAGGGAAAAAGGTAAGAAAATTTTTGCCTCCTTTCCACTTTGTTATATATACGTGCACCTCGATTTTCTCCTTTATTTATTTATTTTTTTTTTTTTTTGTTCTTAGACACAGGATAAGACTGTTCTTGAATTATGTTATTCTTTTAGTATTTATGGAAAATATAATCAAAATATATTATGCACATGTGATTAACTAACACTTTTCGAGGTGCGCTGTAACACGATACAATAGTTCTTTTTTCTACTTTTATATGCTAACATACATGCGATTCTAACGATTGAAAATGTCCCCTTCGTTATAGACCGAGTCTGAATATGCCGAACCGTTCAGAGAGGCAAGTCGATGGTTTGGATCTTTGTAGTTTTTTTATTACCCTTATCCAGTTCTAATGAATTATCGATCGCCAACCACTCACTCATACATAATAAAGCTCACTTCTTTGTGGATTTTCATTAACCGACCTTTTTGCGCTGATAGAGATTGCGCTGATAGATGCTCGCTTTGAAAGTTTGTAGTTTACATTGCTAGGATTAGCCAATGACATCAAACCAAACACGTTCTGTAATGTTCGTCCTTGGCAAAGAATTTTTTATTGCGTAGACCGAATGATACGTTTGTTTCTTATGTGACTTTCTCTCTTATTTCTCTTTTCTTTAAATTCAAATAAGAATTTCCGTTCTAAGTTTTCATTTCCATAACTTTCTTTCACATGCAAGTTTATTGGTTTAAAAACGACGTTCAATCTACGCAGAAGAATCCTTGTCTGGCACCCCTGTTTCTGTAAGACAAATTGTTTGTCAAAGTCGAATAGTTCGTTTCACAACCATGTCACTTTGTCGATCACTTTGTAATGTCGTTTTGTGCCAGTCATGCAACTTTTGGATGTACTGAATAGAAGTCTATCATTATCATTCATCGAGCCATCTTGTAATATCGATACGAAGTCTCACGATCTCTGATCATTTCAGGATTATTTTTATTTTTGATTTGTCATATTTCACGTTGTAGGAAATAAAATTGTGGACACGTTAGAAGCAGCTTCTCAAACCTTCAATTGATATGTATAAAAAACATTCAATCTGAAATGTTTAATACGATATACAGTAAACTTTCTTTTATCTGTCTTCACTTTAATCGATCAATATTTTCTTGGATAGATAACGAAGCTTCGTAAAGAAAATCACTACTTTTATTTCCTACAAATCTTCTCGTGTCCAGTGGTTGATCCTGTTTTTTCTAAAAATTTGAAACAAACTTGAAAGTATGCTAGTAGATTATAAAATATCTTGCATAACTTAAGCATACGATAAAACAAATACTGGATCAAGCATTGAGTCATATCTGATTGATAAATTAAGCTTGTCTTGCACTTTTGCTGTTACTCTGCAATAAGGCAGCCATTTAATATAGAATTTTTACCGTGCAGCCTCATAGGCCTCGGAACGAGGGTGGTGGTGGTGGCGGTGGCAGGCATAAGAAGCGTATAAGGCAACCGCATAATACGAGAGAAAGGCAAAGACAGTTAGCCGTTGGTCATGGCGAGTACATTATGCCAACGCAAGGTGTTCAATACAGAGCACCTCACAATATACCTGATGAATCGTTACTGGGAATGGTGATGACCGAACCACGGCCACCTAGGCCAAACAGCATTGAACTTAGACGAAGTTATCCACCGGAGGAACAACACCTGTACAGTCCTCCTTCTTCCGATCATTATAGGTTCGTAATTTTCTACAATGATCGTGAGAAGTGTTTGATCGATGCAACAGTTTGTTTGTTCCTACACATGAAAATCTTTATCGAATGCTTTCTCTTGCTACTTATGACTTTTCTGTGTAGATTATACAATACTGAAATATTACAGCGTTATTGGAAAATGGGATTTCTATATTTCTGAAAATTGATCTTTTCTTTTCTTTTTGAAAACAGGGTGGCAAATTACGTGGCTCAGGGCTATGAAGACAACTTGTACGGCTCACATTATGGCACAGGTCAAGGGCAAGCGGGTAGCGAAACGTACCAGAGTCCTGGTGGTCAAAGTACTCCAAGCAGAAGTGGTAGATCACGACCATCGCAACCACCACCAGCTCCGCCAAGCAATACTTCTAGCAATTCGACACCTACTGTAGCCTCTGCTAACAATACTCCAACACGAGGAAGATCGATGAGTACTGGTAGAGATACTCTACCACCACCACCTCCGCCTCCTGGTGAAACCATGTCCTCTCCTCCTATGAATGGTAATTACGTTAATATTTATATTCAATACCGTCATATCGCAAAAAGGGTCAAGATTTTTGAAGAGTATCTTCGAGTTTCATCTAATCGGTTTGAGGTTGCGAACCGGTTCAATTGAAATTAAGTTTTAGATTGAAGACATTTAAACTATCATTAGAGAGTACGAGATTCAAACATTTATTTTTATTAAGTTACTAACTAATTAATTTTCTTAATTATTTATTTCAGGTTCAATACCGTCACATCTACTGAATAGGAACGGAAGTCGTTCAAATAGTCCGCTACCCAGTCATCACTCTACGCCTACTCCTCCAAATCATTCGACACAAATAGGAACAGATGAGACCGACCCTGCTCCGCAAGACTTGCCACCTCCACCTCCGACTCCTGATCCCACACCACCTAGACCTATTTCTCCACCGTGTAATATTCCACCTCCACCTCCGCCACCTCCGCCACCGCCTGTTGCTAACGGACCATCGCCCCCTGTGCCATTGACCAATGGCGATATTGCTAAAATGATAGCAACTAACCCACCCAAGTTGAAACCCCTGAAACCTTTGAAGAACATTGTGGATGGACAATTGAGGAAGCCTGTTAATCCGAACATCCCCCTCGTCGATCCGCGGAATGATCTACTTAAAGCAATTAGAGATGGTAATTACCTTATTATCATTCGGATAATCAATATTAACTCATTATTCCTATTTGTTTTATATGATAGATTTATAATAGATATAATTTGCTCTAAATGCTAGATTTATTTAACTTTATTTTAGCTTACTTACAATCTTTCAATAAAACTTTTACGATATAACGTTACACTTTGAATTTAAAAGGATTAAAATTAATACAGTTTGCTAAATATACCACGATTAAAAATCTATTCATTCTTCCAGGAATAAAATTACGTAAAGTAGAGAAGATTGAACAGAAGGAAGTGGAACGCGTGAACGCATTGAACGATGTCGCATCCATATTGGCACGACGCGTTGCTGTGGAGTTCAGCGACAGTGACTCAGCATCGGAGAGCGAATGCGATAGCGAGGGATGGGGCGAGCAGGAAACGAATCTCGCGTGACCCAGCTCACTTCCCTCTACCGCAACTGCCTCATAGAAAAATGGCTGACGATTCTTTCGTTTCGTTCGTTTTCAACGAAAGTTCCAATTCTGTTGCTCGTCGGACAAGCAACACGCTTTGTTTGCGCATAGATGTCGAATAGAAATAACATGATCCGATGATTGATGTAATTGGTGTATAACGAAGAGGCACTTAATTTGAAAGTAGAAAGAAAACCAGCGAATTTCGTTGCTCAAGAGAGCATACAAACACGAATTATTATAAGTAATATCGTTAAAAGTGTAACTGTGTAGTGTTATAACAGTGGTTATTTTTATTATACACCATTTGTCACTTTTAACAAGAATATTCTCTTTTTTGTCACGAATAAATATTTAATAATTTTTTTTTTGTATTAACTAAATAAAAAGAAATTTGTTTTCGCGTTAATTACAAGCTCAATTTATAGCATTTATCTATCTGAAGATTATGATAGAGAGAAACATTCAGCTTTTCTCAGACGATTCTAGGAATCGTCAGCCAGATCTTTAATTTATTGAAGGAGAGTCTACAAAGTGCATGTAATAAGAGTTTAAGAGTTCGTGTAAATTTAGAATATTTTTGAGGAGCTATATAAAATACACTTTTCCTTTACCTACAGACGCTTCCACTTTGTTTTACTGTTACAAATAAAAGTATGAAAGTTTACGAAATATATATATATATAAATGCATGTTTTTTTCGATTCTCCGATCTTTAAGCAGAATTCAACGAACGTACAGCAAATTATCTCGAGTAGTATAAAGGACAGCGAGCGAAGAAGATACGCACATGAAACGATTTCCTATCATTGCTCGATGTCGATCATAGAGGAAGTGATTTCTTTCGGACACATTCCATGATAATATCAATACCGTATAACGGAATAAATTTGAGTTTTCATTTCAGAGATCCGATCGTCCACGTTGCTATGACGATATGTGTAAGTCCTTACCTAAGACAAGCAACTGTTCTATATGTGTTATAATGCATTGCTCCTGAAAATGTGTATTGTACGTAAACTAAACCAAATTCAAAGCTAATACTTTTGTTCTCATTTTCGTGTTTAAGCCTGTAAAATACCTGTATCTTAAATGTTTTTGTATGCTTGTCTACTAGATAGGTATATGTATGCGCGCTCTATCACAACGAGAGTAATAAACAGAAGTTTCCCAATTTTTTCTACGTTTTCAAACGATCTTCCATGTCGCGACCACAATAAAAGCGACATCGCGAGGTATGAAATGTCCTTTTTATCAGCGAGGTGTCGAAAACCAAAATACTCTATTTACTTGTAATATCTAAGGACAATGTAATTACCGAATGAGTGAGAGGATTCATATTTTTTAGCATTTAACGGAAGAATATAATATACTAATGTTGCAATGAGGATTACAGTTGCCAATTTTAAGCGTAAAAGGGAAAAAATTATTGTGATTTATTTTGCATCGATGTTGGCGAAATATGATGACTATTGGTAAGATATGGTATATATGTATACATAAACATTATACACAAACAAACAAACACACACACACACACATACACACACAGTGATCGTTAAGATTATTGTATAATCTTATACGCTCGAACGATAAGAAGTGTTCAGGAAATTTGTTTTTATCCCTCTAGTTTCCGAACGTTACCTAAATGTTTAAAGAGATAAGAGGAAGTCTTCGTTGTCTAAGAAAGACTGAAGTCAGGAGATGCCTCTTGTTAGTTGGTTAGTTGGTTGAATTAGCACTTTTTCTTTTATTATGTACGAAAGATGTTCGATTGACTCGAACCGCGTGAAAAGTAATTTATATTTACTAATAATTTTCGCTAGCTTTAAAAGGAGCAGCGTTTTATCTTGTATAAAGTGTGCGAGGTTTAAGAGCTAAAGTTGGATGGCTCCACAATAATGTAGCATACAATTCACCGGCAACGATACGTGTACATTCAAATGATTTTAAAATATAGTCAAAACGCCATTATATAGTAGAAATAATAATAATAATAAAAATGATAATAATAATAATAATAATAATAATAATAATAGTATTAATAATGTAATGAACAGTTGATCAGTTTGTACTACGTTTATACACCTCCCACACCCACACGCGCGCGCGCGCACACACACACACGCACACACACACACACACACACACACACACACACAAAGATAATATAATTCGCAATATAAATTTATTAAGCGTAAGACTATTAGCCGTAGGTATATACTTTTAGCTACTTCGCCAACTACGACACAGTATTTATGGAGAATTGTTTTGTAACACGACGAAACGTTGAGAAAGCGTTTCAGTTGTAAGCTTAAATATCGTGCAACTTTGTATGAATGTATATTATTATGTCGTCGATCGTGCTTTCCGCGATGATGTCGCGTACTACACTATTGCGAAGCTGTTGTACCTAAATAAGATGGTTATTCCAAAGCTTAATTAAGAGAATTATCTTTGTCTTTAATAGACGATGGAAGGAGACATTGAAATCGTACTGTTTGTACCTCTTTTCTGTTGTTTCTACTTACAAATCTCGTAATCGCTCATCACTGTTTAACATTTTTTTAAAGGTGCAAAGTAAAATGTTAAGCTCTTTATCTGTCCTTCTTGGCTATCGATGAAATAATAAATAACGAATTTCCAGTAACGATAAATAGAAACGTTAGTTTTGCGTATTCCAAAATCCATTGCAATAAGAGTGGTTTCATTCATCGTGTATGATAAACAGTATGTGAAACAGAAACTCAATCACAATAACTTTATGACGATTAAAATTGTACGATGGTATTATTAATAATAATAAATTTGTAGCAAATCTGTACAGAGCCAAATAAATCAAAAACTTTGATAAATCATCGGAGAATCGTTTATTCCGCTGCTCGTTATCCACAATTAAACGGTAGTTAGCTTTTTAACAATGATCTCTTTTATACAAACTTTAGAAATAACTGTTACTTTTGTTGCCTGCTTGTCGTTGGATTCGAAGAACTGCATTTCACATCGATTTTATTATTTATTAAAAAATGAAAATTTATTTTTATTTTATTATTTTAATAAGAGAGGGGGAAGGAGAAAGAGAGGGAGAGACATGGTTTTATTTATAAATTAAATCTTTATTTTTACAACACCAAAAACAACATTGTTAAAAGACGAACTTATTGCTTAAAATTATGACATAAAAGATACATCTGAAAACATGTACATATTTGCAACCAATTAGATCTTACGACGCTTTATCGATAAGTGAAATCATACGAATAGACAAATATAATAAAAATCTCGTATCTATAAACAATTATTAAAAAAACTTGAATTGTTATTCGGGTATATTGAAAAGTTACCACCGTAAGAATATGTAATTTTATTGATCCTCTATGTTTTAAAGTATTTGCTTTTATCAATTATATAAATGTAACAGTCATTATCACAAAATCTCGTAAAATATGAAGTGACAGGCAGGTATAATAAAATTAACATTTTATTTGGAAAATTGAGACATACACAGATGCGAAAACAGTGGTAGGCATTGGTAGCACCGATAAATAGATGTTGAAACGATAACGTTACGTTTAGAGTGACTACACCCGAGCTACATACGTAATTGCTCGTTCGATCATTGAGCAGTCAATTGCCAACGACAAGAAGAACGTATCATCGATTCGGATAAAAAGAAATTTCTCCAATTTCTTCCACGTTATAACATACTTGACCGCACCAGCTTTTCGATAAATATAGTTTGAAGCACTTTTCGTCACACTCGTTACATTTTCTTTTTTTTTCCTTTTCTTTCTTTTGTTATAAAAGGCAAGGAATTGAATGAACAAGAGCGCTTCCTTGCCCCTGTCAATCATTACGACAATATATATAAATCGGTAAGGATACATATAAATATGGATATCGATCAGCGATTCAAAACTTCTAAAGATTTTTCATAAAATTATCGATCGTACGGATGCGATCACCGTCTCTCTCTTCCTTCTCTCTTGTCGTATAAATTAGATCATCCCTTTGTTACATAATATCAGAAGATCGTTGCGCACAGAACGCGATGAGTAAGACAAATGTGCGTCTTCTACGATAAGTGATAAACAATAAGTTTAGAAATATACTAAATGTACGATCGAAATAATCGCATTCGTGGCATGTCGTAATACAGACAGGTAAAAGGAACTATCGAAAACTCAGCGGACTAACTTTCGTGGCATTAATACACTATCTTCATTTTTTATTAACTATATTACAAATCGATCGATTCGTCGATTCTTCGAAACTTATATCTGTACTCTCGGTGCTAATTAAAATAGTTTCACCGAATGATCCAAGTATCGTAAAATAACAAATAAGTGTCATAATTCATATAGTTGTTTATGACAGTAAGAGAACAAAGTACAAACTATCGATTATCAAATTATTATTTTACGTTTGATTAAATTTTAATCGTAACGATTAATTTTGTACTACTTTATTTCTCTCATCTATGCTAACAGTATTCAGTCTGTTCAGACATTATGTCAACTTTCATCATCAATTTTCTTTTCATAATTTAAATGTTTTATTGTACATACAAAGCGCTACCTTGTGTGTTAAAAACATTTGTCTAATACGATAAAATAATAATCACATCCAATTGCTTTTATAACTAAAATTAGGATTAAATTAAAAGTTTATTAATTACTGCAAAATTATGTTGTGAATCTTATAGAGTTCAAACAAATTAAGTTATAAATGATAATCAGAACGATCTGTTTTAAATAATCTATTCTATATGAATAATTTAGTTGACTTATTAATTAAGATGAAATTTTTGGGTATTTTAATTCGAATCGAAATGGCTAGATTTGTTGTTCGCCGAGGCAGTTCTCAGATAGGAGATTGCTCACTGTCACAGTTTCATTTAGTTACTATCAGTGAACTTTTATTTTCGAACAATTTAGCACAATTAAGGGAATACCAAGTACATAGATACTTAGGTATTCAGGGCAGCATTCCTCCCTGTTTATACTTTAACAATTCAATTTAAGCACTTTAACAATTCTCTCCATCTGTTATTATGAAATATCACTTTAAGAAATTTACGTCATACAAGTTGCTGCTATTTAAACGAAACGTTGGTCTGTGAAAATTATTCAAATTGAACTTTTCTTCGTATCGAAATATAGAGTAAAAATTGACACTCATCAGTCAACATTAAGGTCATAATGTCATACTATAAACAATAAATCAGAAACTATAATACTTTCAGTCACTCTCCCGGGGAAGTTACTAATTCTAGTTCCTATTTATCTCATAAAAAAACATTTTATACAGCGTACAATATGTGAATAAATCTTTCTTTACCTATCAATATCTTTCTTCTAAACCTGATTCTTAAAAAACATTACTCGTTCCTTTTATTGCTATTTTTCAAATGTTGCTGTTAGTTAGATATATAAATATATATGTATGTATATTTAGTAATTTCATAAATATATATTGAATTTGTTACATGTACACGGTGAGCATATATTTCTATGAGTAGCTGTTATTGCACAATATGCAGTTACTATATTATACTTTATACAAGTACCCGAGAAAGCATTATATCTTATAAAAGTGTGAATAGTTGACTCTTTATATCTTTGTTAAAGAAGATTTGTATTTGCAATTATTATTATTACTATTGAGGTGTGTCTTTTGATTTAATTAACGTGTCATGTGATTAATGATTTATATTAATGTTAAAATGAATGTATGTATATATATATATATATATACACACACATATAAATTGATATATTATATTATAAATACGTAGCATCTACATTATTTCGATGAGAGTAATGTAAGTTTGAGATAGATATCTCGTGTGCTAAATATTAGCAGCGGTTTATCAAAAGTAGAATACCTAGTTGTCTCCTTTGCCATAAGGGATACATGAAAATATATAAGGCAAGAGTTCAATAATTTTATAGTATACATATATCAAATATAACTTTCTCCAAATACTATTTATGTTCAATACAATCGGAATTACTAATATCTACATAAGTGAAATCACGATTTTCTCAATAGGAAATTTTTCAAGCAACAAGGTTCAAACGTTATAAAATAGAATTTGCAATTATCGTACATTACACATGTGTTTGATTGTTAAATTATATAGCTACTATATTTTGCAACACTAACAATATAATGTAAACGATATTTGCTTCTTACAAAAGATATAATAAATAAATTTTGCAAGTAAAAAATTCTAGCTAGATAAAAAACTGGATATACATATTTATACGTATATGTATGTATGACGTTATCAATGTATATAATTTGAAAAGATATTAATTTCATCGATTGTTTCAAGAGAAAAGTAGCTTTGAAAAAGCTTACATTGTTATACGAAACAGTTCAACTTTAGTTTCTTACAAGAATAGTATCGTTTCATTAAAGAGATAATTAGACATTTCGTTTCTAATCAAATATACTTAATGTACTTAATATTCGTTCGATCATCTTGTGACAACTCGAATGAAATACGTTTCTTAAAACATACTCTGTTTGCTAACTACGCATATCTGAAAAGTAAAATACAGTGATGACCTTAACATAGGTAATCGTAATCGAAAACAAAGCAAAATATGTGATATTTCATGATGATATTCTCCGAATGTAATAGATACTACGACAAATTGTAAAACCGATTTTGACAATTTATCTTTGTTAAAATGCGGTATAGCTAGAAGAGTAATATCTCTGAGGTTTTATCACGCGTATTTGCAAATTTCTCAAGAGATTCTATCATTGGCACTACAAATTACGTTTAAGATCCCTTTAATTTGAGATTATGGCCAGCAGAACAAACATTGATCCAGCCATCTTCAATTATTATCGTTGGTATATCTGTTGCAATTAATCATCAGAGTAATTTACAAGGGTTTCGTGTAAATTAATAATTTCACCGATGAAATTAAAATTTCATCTCTAATCAAGATATATTCGACCATCGTGTATTCGTGACTTTAACGTTGGCACTATTATCGTTTCCCTTGACAGTCCGATCTTGCTGCTTTATTAAGTTTATTTGTCGCAAAACGAATTTCACTGACGTTACGTGGAAATGTAGAAAATATGTAGGAAATTTCGTAAAAGTAAAACTGGTATCCCGATCTTATCTCGTTGAAAAGAGAAAAACGCGAGTTTATTTTATTTTAAACGGAGAGTTCGTCGATGCCACAAAGTTAGTCCATGAGATCAAGATTCTTAGAATGTTTCTTTCCTGCAGACGTTCATTCCTGTTGCCATCGTGATCCGCGCAGGTTACTTTCTTAATTCGAAAGATTATTAATTTATTACGGTCTACGCTTTGGCACAAAGATCGCGTCTGTGGAAACGGTATAGTAATTGGATTTGAGCTCGAGACGATTACTCGGTAGAAATTCTCTATTTTCAGGGACACCGGTCGCTAGTTAGGTTTTACAGACTTTTGAAACTTGGGATTTTTAGAGGATCTTCCGCAAGGAGCTATTAAACTGCGAAAATCTCTTCCACAATCTACATTTGCCTTTTTTATATCGTCGATGCGTTCAGGTTGACTCGAGATCCATCGATTCGAATAGCATCTTCTTGAATCATAATCGAGACAGTCTGACTGCACCGCGGAGAGAGATTTAATCTTTATATATAATATATACGATAAAATTCAAAAAATACAACTGTAACTACATTAAATCGAACGAAAGGACAACAAGATACTTCTCGTCGTTACTTTCGAAAACGACGTGTCGAACGTAGAGCGTTTGAATAGCATCTTTTTTTACAGATTAGACGAATAATTGGAATTCTCTAATTATAATGCGAACGATGCGTTAAGAAAGTAATTATTTTCGAGAATGCAGCAAGATTTTACGTTAATTTCACATTTTTGTCGTGAAACCTGAATGGAAAATGAAACAAATTTAAAGTTTTCCGAGGAATACAGTGGGTTATGCTACAACGAAGAGTGTTTATCACTAAAAATCGTCGATATCACAACGAAATGCTTTCATCAAGGATTTTTCATAACTTAAACTTAAACTAAGGAGATATTGTTGTTAATCCCTTTCAAAGTCAAACGCGTAGTATACATAAAAGTTGAATAAATTAATTTTATTCTATTTTTACGCTTTAATGCTTTTGTATTATATTTCTCCTGTTTATTAAATGGTGTATTAAATGGTAATTATGCTTGAGACTGCGAATTTGGAATGGACTATTTCTAGATACGTGTACATACATATTTCATTGTATTGATGTATTATGCATAAATGTTAGAACGAATAAAAACTATGAGA
Source organism: Bombus fervidus (assembly GCF_041682495.2). Classification (NCBI taxonomy): domain Eukaryota; kingdom Metazoa; phylum Arthropoda; class Insecta; order Hymenoptera; family Apidae; genus Bombus; species Bombus fervidus. The sequence continues at coordinate 3,941,503 of NC_091519.1, forward strand.
AACCAATTTCGGAATCAATAACGTTCGTTCCAGTATATCCCACTGTAGTTTGATATCAAAATATCGATAGGAACCGTTGTTCTATCAAGATCGCTCGTTGATTCGTTCGACAATCGATATAATTGCTAATAAACATCTGACAGAATAACAACCAAATCGAGGAGATTTTTATTTTTTGATATATCGAAGCAATCAGAGATAGATACTCTAAGATCCACGAATAAGATTCGCGGATGAAACTGATACATGTTGATTACAACACGCTCAGCAAGTGTCCATAGAACTGAATGTTTATCGATCTACGATAATTAATCGAGCAGACATCGTATGGAAATTACGATATATAGTCCCTGATCTTCGAAATGACGCGTAAACTAACATCTCCAACGATTGTAACGCGTACCCGACGAGCTTTAATCAGAAACTATAAATACACAATTAGATCTATCTGAAAAACTGAATCAAGGCGAGAGTGTTTGGCAACGTATAGTCTAATTTTTTCTACGTTATTTTGTTCGTTGCTTCACACGAAATGTCGTGGAATATCAAGCACCTCGACGTGTCCTCGATTTGTTAAATCATCTTCTCCCGAAAGACCATCCTAATCGGCATCTTTTCACGAAAGACGATTTACTTTCATTCAATTTCCTATCGAATTCCACGAGCTTCCTTCAGCTATTTCTCTCACAGTTTCGCGACTGCTACGTGTATTTTCCTTTCATCGAAGGATATAAACCCGAAGACGAAGCTCGGAATATTTCTCGCGTCTTGCACGCGCGTCTATCGTAGCCTGCAAAAGATTATTCCTACTAATTTAGTAAAAAAAAAAAAAAAAAAGAAAATAAAAATCGCACAAGCGAGTACTTAAGAGCTTCTATTCGGCGTTCATTCCTCCTCGACGCTAATGTCAACGGTTCTAACCCTAGAGGAATCTGTGGGAAGCAGCTGAAGGCGCTCAGGTTCTACACCGAGCATGATGATGCACATGAAACTTTTACCAGATGCCTGGTCTCTCGGATAAATGGTAACCGGAGCGAACTTATCCACGGTACCATCCACGTAGGCACGGAGCTTCCTGTAAACCTGCGGAAAGTGCCTCCTGAGTGACACGCCCCTTAGTTTCAGTTGTCTCTGGATGTTGGTGAAACTGATTTCCCGGATTTTCCTCGGCGTGTTCTGGCCGTTATTGCCTGGCAGCGAGGTAAGCACCAGCATCTCCGGCGACTCCATCTCTCGGGTGATGTTGCAGGGAGACGTGGACTGTTGCCTACCCTGCGGCGAGGCGGATGACGAAGACGTGTGATGCCTGTTCGCCGAGTCCAAGTGGATTTTCGCGCATCTGGATACCAGTTGTCGTTCCCATTTCACCGCTCCACTGGTTGGCACCTCGCTGACCACGCAAACGGCCACATACAACACCAGCCTCGTATCCGGATTGTACGACTTGCAGAGTCTGATCACCTCGGCATACAGTTCCGCTCCCATCTCTCTGGCCAGCAAATCCGACCATCGCACGTACGTGGGTTCACCTAAGTCGACGAAACCGTTTGCGATGAATTTCTCCGCCGCTTCTGGACTCGAGAAGAAACACTTGACCGCTCCACGGCCGTGGAACGCGTAGCCACGCTTGGCCAACGCCGAGATGTGTTTCAGCGTGATGGGATCCTCCTTGGCGGAGGATAACACCTGTTTGCAGAGGCTTCCAGCTCGGGAGTGCAAGCAGGTTCTCCGATGACGCTGCCAGTGCGCTCTTCTGCACTCCCTCGAGCAATACAGGCAGGTACAATTGTGACAGCTTTTGTAGGTCTTCCTCGCCTCGGCCAAGGTGGCCGAGTTACTGCACTTGTTATTTCGGCAACGAATGATTTTCTCCGCAACGTTGCCAGCCACCAAGCCATTCGCCTCCTGATTGTTGTCAAAGGAAACTCTTCGGTGACTCAAGGGTGCGCCTCTCGACTGCGCCGCAGCCGTTTTCGAGGGCATCGTGTCGCTACCCTCGCTCTTTCGTCGCACGAGCTCACCCACGTAATACGAGGCACGCTCCTCGGAGGCTCCTTGTAGCTGCACGTCCATCACGCTCTTAGCGGACTCTGTGACATTCGCCAATCGTTTCGATTGTCAAAAACTTTGACTAAATTCTAGAATTCGAACTTGTATTTACGACAATCGTGCTAGGTTTATCGTTTGGGCATTCTTCTTTCTTTCGTTGAAACATACAATTTTCTTACGAATTACAATCCCTTCTAAATTACACGTACAAATTTTTCTATTTATATTTAATCTTACCCACAAGGTAATCTTATCCACAAAGTCAGCATTTTCCCTCTGAGATTACAAACGATTACTAAGTTTTGGATATCGTTGCAACGAATACCTTGCACGCTTAATCGATATTTCATTCAAAATCTTTTCTGTAATTATAAATTAATCACAATCGTAATAGCAAGTATCGTTCCCCTTATGCTCTCAACCACAAACGATAACGGCATGATCGAACGTATTCGAAGCAGAATGAAACGTGATAATGTAAGCCATGTTACGTATACATGAAATGAATGAATATCGTTACCATGTTTGCGACCGCAGAGTGTTAGCATCGATTGTATCCCCGACAGACGTCAAAGATCAACCGCTTGATCAGGCGTTTGTGTCAGTTGCATGATTGCAAGATAATTAATATTATACGGTGGTCGTTTATAAAAAAAAGCTTATCCTCCCGAGTGCTTTTAATAAACAAGCTCCCGTAGTGCGAATAACGAAAAGAAGAAAACTGTTAACGCGAGATTAAAGAAGATAAAAAGAAATAGAAATCAAATTTAAAGTAACCAAACAAAAAAAAAAAAAAAAAAAGAAAGAAAGAAAGGAAGAAAAGAAAATTAGTCAGTAAAAGTCAACGAAGACAAAAATCTTGAAAAAGGCCTTACTAATTTCATATATATTTTAACGATTCGCGTCTTCTGCGTTTTTGGTGGTTGTCGTCATAAATGCGATTAGCTCTCCGAGTCCCAGATTGGTTAGTTTCAGCACCGATAAATTCGTCTCTGATCGATAAGCCTCGCATCGAGACGTTTGAATTCAGGGGAGGCGAGATGCTACGATTCCGCCTCCCTGAACTTTAGACGCTGTTTTTCCTCTGTAAAGGTGTAAAATCAACGTAAGTATAACAGAAAAGAAAAAAATAAACAGGGGATTGATGTTCCGTTTCGCGTTCTCCTCGTTGCCCGACGATTTGCTTCTCTTTCTGCCCGTTTTTATTTTTCGTTTTTCTCCCTTCGTCATCGATCGTGGTTGACAAGGAGACTAGCGATCTCGAGGCAAAGGAAAACACAGCGAGAGAACAATGCAACGCAAAGACAATCTCGATCAGCAAGTTCAGCTGCTGCATCGTATCTTGTAGCGGCGTCTTGGAGCATTTCTGCTCCAGGTAATTAAAATGTTTCTCTCGTATCAAAGAATTAGAAATTTTCGTATCGAGTGCTTCGAAAATGCTTGAAAAGTTGATAGGTGGAAATTTAAGAAAATTCGAGTTAAGCAAAATATGACTTGAATCTACCTTTTGGATGTCACGATTCTGAATGATTTGAAACAATAAAAAATATACTACAAAACACAAGCTACACCTATATAAATATAAACTACGCAATTCTTTCGTGCTGAATTATGCTAATTGTAAAACATTTTCATGTTCACTTTTCAGTCAAAAGATTTGACAAAGACGCAAGTTGATTTTTCAAAATCGTAGAATAAAGATGATAATTTTCCACGTTCTGATAAAAATATGCATGAAGTACTACTTTTCTTGTATGAAAAAAATGAAAGATCATGAAAAAACATATGTACAGAAAAGAGAGCAAGATAAAAGGTAGTGTGTGTGTGAGGGGTGAATGGTGACGAGGCGAAGAGAAACGCAAGCCGAGCGCATAAATTGAGGACGACATTTACGCACAGTGTAGTTTTACGATTCAACTGTTAACATATAAATTTCATGGTTCTCAATTAAAACGATAACGCAAAAACAAAAGTAACGGAGGAAATGTTTCTTTTAAATTTTCTCTCCAGTTTTCGAAAATCACTTGTTACATTTCCGCGATATTTTCATATGAGATCCCATGCTACATTTTAACGGAGATATTGTAAAATTCTACCCTATGAGTTTAATATTTATGAAAAGGTCACGCGAGGAATATCAAGCAAACATTGATTCTAGCTTTTTTCGACGAATTATTAATTTCCTCTACGATGTTTCACGTGTAATTAACTTTCCACCGAATCTTTTATCGTACGTAGAATATTATATCGAGATCTTAATTTACTTCAAACATGTATGTTAACGTTTGTTGTTGAACCACGCTGTGCCTGTACAACACGGATACGCATACGCAGGTATACATACATATAACAGAGAGATTCGCATAAGGGAAAATGGTAGATTAAAATTTCTTTGAGCCTCTCTCAAGTCCTCTCTCTCTTGAGAGGAACCGCTTCAGAACGAAAACTTACATAGTCCTCCTACCTTGGAGGTCTTGGCGTAGGTCGCTGCAGCTCTTCCCGGCTTTTGCATTAGCCTGGCCGATGTTAGTTCGATGGCGCATGGTGGCGGATGTACCGGTTACGACGGGCCCTGGCCCAGGACTCGGGGTACGCGACGCGGGTGGCAGGCCAAGGAGGGAGTCAAGGACGTCCTCCAGGGTCGTGGAACCCGGGCTCGGTTTGTTCCGCAGAAGAGCTGCCGTCGCCATCGCCTCGTCCGTATCGCTCTGGCCCGATCCTAATCGGTTTCATGCATGGGGTCAAGAAAGAGTCCGCGTCATCCTCTTGGCCTCGAAACGTTTGTCCGTCCGTCTCATACGTATACGTCGTTGAAATTTTTATTGTTCGTCCGATCGAATTATTCGTTCGTCGAGTCTAATTATCTGTCCGTTTAATTCCCGGCGTATAAGTCGCGATCCCCGACGGGATTGCAAAATATTTTTACTTATATCATTGTTGTTGATGATTTATTTTTTATTCTTGGACTTTACTACCTTAGCCGAGTTCTTTTAACGTAGTCTCTTTTAAAACTGTACCGATATTACGAATAGCTGGCTTTTATTTCGCGCTGTCTTCATCTTGCTTCTCGATGACAATGTGAAAAGTGACCACAAGTTATTCGATTATTACAAAAGGAGATCACGACTTTGAAGAGGTTGAGAAACACCAGTCCAGTCTCTAGTCGAATTATTCAGTCGTCTTATCTTATGCTCGGTCCTGTCTTACGATCGATTTCATATTTCTCGTTTTGTATATTTGGTTCAATCAGCGCTACAAAGGAGCCTTCAAGTAGCTATCGATGATGGAGGAGTTAATATAGTCGGAGAAATCCTCGAACCGTACTCCAACCGACTGGGCGGAGTTCAGAAACTTTTGAACTTAACATTTTTATTATTTCCATATCTTCTTACAATGTGATTGAGCGCAGTTTAATTGGAAAGCGCGAATATCAAGGCATTCCGTATCGCGTGGCTTGTTGGAAATTCGCAACAGACACCATCTCTTGCACGCTAATTTATTAATTGATGTATCAGGCAAGTTAACAAGCGACCAGTTGTAGACTGTAGACTTTGTTACACAAACTACACCCTCTTACTTTCTTGTTTCATCCTTTTAGACTCACCTACACTCTTTTAATCTTATTTAAAAATGCAACAAACTTTTCAACTTTTATACTTAAGTAATTCTTTCCAATTTAAACAAACGAATCACGTTTTTCAAGTAAGATATTTCTGTTTCGTATCGATACATCGCAAGAATAAACGATACAAGCTTTCAAAGGAATATGGGCAAATATCCGCGACTGGTAGAGTACTTCTTATCCGAAATTTATGATCGCGCTATAACGAGCATCGTCGATCGCCACTTGAAGCGTCCTTTACCAAAAGCGTGTACGCGAAAGGTCGAAGATCCTCTCGACCGACCATCAAGATTCTAGGGTGCTCGTCACGTGTTCCTCGTTGGGGATGTTTGTTAAGGTTCCTTTCACGCGTCACTTTTTCTCCCTTATGGTACAACCGCGTTGAGAGCCACGTTAAATTTTCACTTTGTCATTTTACACGTGCCGTCCATTATGTTCGTCAAGTCGAACGGACAGTTTAATTCGACAACGTTGCTGATTTCTTAACAAACACGCACGAACCTACAGCAATTTCGACGATGCCATTCGCGCATACGTGAGCGTTCTTACCTCGATCAAGCGAAAGAGAGACTCGTTTCAAGTGTTTTTAGAACATCGGCAATTGCTACGAACATCCTTTCAGGAGTTTCTCTCGTAACGGGCACCCAGAATTTCCTTTCGTCTCAGCGAAAGTTTCCAGCGGTATCGTTGGCTCGATCTTAAACTCGAGCTCGCGTCGCTCGTAAAAATAGACAAAAGAAAATAGGAAAATCTGCGAATCGAATCGTTCGATGAGACGTTTTTTCGTACTCTCAAACTCTCAACGTTCCCAGATCATCTGTAAAGCCGGATATCCAATAACTATGCAAAATGTCTGCGAATGTTCGCGAACGTTGATGTGGATTTATCTCGCGAAGAATGCAAAGCACGCATAAATGGCAAATAATTGCGAACGTAAAGAAAATTCGCTGTTCCGGCTTCGTAGCGATTTTGTAGCATCGATGCTGCTACTAAATGATGCTGATGATTTTACGCGTTTGTTAAAAATACGCATCTGATGGATACCCGGCTTGAAGATGGCCAGTATCTTCCGAACTTCTTCGTACATACATATACGTGATTTCATCTTTGGTGTGTGCGAGGAGGAACAGAACGGAGTTAATTATTAACAGAAAAAAGAGGCGGAAAATGAGAAAAAAGAGGAGCAAAAGGAAAGAAAGGAGAGGAAATGGGGAAATACATAACGGACGCCCTCGATTTTTCTTCACCTCTCATCTACTTCTCTACGTTTCTACGTGTACTCTACTTGCACGCTTCTACACAGCTACCGGATACTCGTACACTAGTCTAATTGCGGCGTTTGCGACCACTTTCCCTCGCAAAAGCGCAGAAGGCAAAAACGAAGCCGAAAAGTGTTTGGTGTTCTTCTCTGTTTCGAACGTTTTCAACGATTTTACATGTAGATGACGCGGGTGCACGTGCACACGAACCTCGACTCTTATTTCTCTGCCGGAACAACAACGGAACAGTTTTATTGTTACACGCTCTATTTCCGGCTGAAAATATATCAGGCCGACGCGAACGTATGGGTGTACACACTGTATATATGTGTGTGTATGTGTATGCGCGCGCGAACGCGAATCGTTCTCAGCGATGCGATGTATGCAAGAACAAGCTGTGGCGAATAAAACTACGTATCTCTATGTGACGAAAAAAAAGAAGAAAAAAAAAAAGAAATCGGGAAATAGAGAAATGAAACGAACGAAAGGCAAAAGCAACGACGGCGAAACGAATAATAGCACTTACCGTGACGACACAAGCGGAGTGCGTCAGCCAAATTAATCGATACATGTATACAGGGTGATAAAAAAGACTGAGACTTTAGTGGCTCATAGCTCTCACCGAGAGAAGAAAAAATGGTTAATCAACGAGGTAACTATAGTTGTGAGTTAAGTATTTTTTATCCTTTACTATGAGTACTATAAACCTCAAAACTCTTGAATCTCTTTCAATTATCCTGCATGTATGCGCATATATGGCAGACATACTCGACTAGAGACGTACAGTATATTTTGAGAAGAGAAACGCGATGTCCTCGACTAAAACTGTCGAAACTGAAAGGAATTGGTAAGAAGAGAAAAAGAGATACAGGTGGAAGAGGTTGGAGAAAAAAAGAGAGAGAGAGAGAGAGAAAAAGATTAAAGAAGAATATGTATTATAATATCGAAGAGCGTATATAGGGTATATAATATAAAGGAGGCGGAAACAACAACAACGCAAATAACACAAAAGGTAAATGACAATAATTTATTGCTGTCAAGGGTAATTACGTTCTACAAAGAAATGATAAATCGTTGGTGTGTCCGAGCAATAAGTACGAAATTATGTACTTAAGAAAGGCAAAAAGCACCGGCACGCAGAACCGTTCAGTATAAAGTATATAGAAAGACACGCGTATGAACTCGCTGATCGGCGCGCTATGAGAAGCAAACGAACGATTCCTCGTCTGATCGATTCATCGGTCGCTCGATGAACGCGAACGATCTAGCTTTCATATTTTCTAGCTAACAATAATGCACAAAACGTGCAGTCGCGAAAAAAGTAACAAAAAAAAAAAGAGGAAAGTCGAAAAGGAAATAGACGCAGAAACGATCAAAAGTAAATACATGTATATGTATATGTATATATATATATGCGGCATAATTTTACCGTCGGTTCTGCGAACACTGCACTCGTTATTAAAGGAATAACAATAATAATAATAATAATAATAATAATAATAATAATAATTAATAATAATTAATAATAATGGTAATAATAATAATAATAATAATAATAATAGTAGTAATAATAATAATAATATCAACGCGTTTGCAGGTAATAATGAACGGTGTATACGAATCGTACGTAAACTATTTTTCTTGTATGTATACATATATAAGTTTTTATACGTGTCATATACTGAGCTCTGTAGCTATAGGTAACATGTATACGTCGACAATTTTACAGCATAAACATACATGAAACGCAAAAAAAATAATTACTACTGGTAGAAATAATAAAGGAGGAGAATCTACTAGCATACTATATATATATGTATATATATCTATATCTGAGACGGTAGGTTCCGCACAAAAATTACATAGAGGTGTATACAATGGTAAGGGATTTGTATGTCCGTCTCTGTATATGAGAAGCGAAAAGGACGAGAAACAAACGAAAGAGAAAAAGAAGAAAAATACGGAGAAAAAAGTGAAAAAGAAAGATAGGTGAAGAGATACTCGTGGATCAAACAGGGAGGATTTTTTCTTTATGGAGTCTTCCAACAACGAGGGGCGGTTGTAACAAAGTAACAAACTTTACTTTACAAGACAGTTCTTTGTTTAGTGACGATAAATAAAAAAAAAAAAGGAAGAAGTAATCGTGTTGTATAAACGAACGGGGCTTGTAGAAAGTCTACCAGGAGGTCTGTCGACACGCGGAGTCGAGAGACCACGTTGTGGAATGACGAAAACACATTTACGAACGGAACGTCGATGAGAAGATTCTTATAGATATAATCTCTAGATAGATCTTTATATATGTAAAGCAAGAATCTTTGATACGCGGGATATATATATTTTTCTTAAAATAACATCTCGCGTGTCAAACTTCTAAGAAATATTTGAAAATCAATTTTGACGTCGATAATTTTCAAAAATATCCGAATAGTTGCTTTTGGACTCAAAATCGACGTTAATCGGAGAATTTTAAACAAGAAATCATAAAATATCTAAAAGAGAATGTGTCGATATCGAAAGCTTCGAATTACTGTTGTGTTTTATGTGCTTCAGTTTTATTACGAAAATACGTGCTCTATGTGTGCGCGTGTGCGTGTGCGTGTGCGTGTGTGTGTGTGTTTGGAAATTAATCCAGACCCTCGAGCAGTAGTAATTTATAGTTGCACGTTGACGAGTATAGCAAGCTGACGAAAACGATAAACGGGGGAAAAAAGAAAAAAGACAGATTGCGATAATCGATGTGGGCGTGAAACTTTAATCTCGACATTGTTTTTAAATAAAAAGTTAATGTGCGGACCAGACAGTAAATCGACTGAGTCAGACGCCTAACGTTAGAGACATTGCTCTTTACTAAATCGCGAGTTTTCTACCTATACTGATAATGAAAGCACTGCTAGTGAAATTCCCACCGAAAGGAGTTTAATTATTGCTATATGAGCGATACAAAATTACAGGCTACTTATTTATTATATTAAACGAGATTAGACCCAAACGAAGTAGCTTTCGACGCTGTTTTTAAGAAAAAAAAAAAAAGAAAAAAGAGAGAAAAAAAACAAAAAAAGAATCTAACAAAATTAGTGTGAAATGCTGCTCCTTCTGGATGCAATCTTGAAAACTTAATCTGTATTGCACCGCGTTTAAGATTAAACGTATATTGTTTATACTGAATGGTCTATTTTTATATATATTCATATTTCGTTGCTTCCATTCGCCGTACTATACAATTTTCAAAATACATGGCAACTTTCTTCCGTGTATATCGTGCATGATTGAAAATAAACAAAGTTTCACTGTGTCGAATGTTTGAGCGTCGAAAATGCAAATTGAACGTACGTGCTTTCTGCGTTACGAATACAAGAATAATTACATTTACGTAATTAAGAGACTAAAAGCTATCCCTAGAAACATAGCAACACGAATATTTTCTAACATCATGCAACAATCTTCTCAACAATTTTTTTATCGATCTTCTATCAATAACCCGTTTCTTTAACAACGTTTGCAGAAGAATAATTTGCATAACAAACACAGTTGCAACACCATCTTTATGTCTTGTAATACTTGTCGAAGTTGCTCGTTATTCTACGCAAGAGAAACAAATGCGTGAAGAAGTGGCATACCGCGAGAAGATACAAAAAATGGTGCAAAAGCTGCGTAACAAGGACACGATAAAGTCTGCGATCTTTAAACGTTTGATGGGTACCTTATATAATGTACACGAATGGTGTTTTGCATGATTCGTAGAAAAATAAAATTCTCGCGCTTTCTACAGAATCCCTCGTCGTAAGAATTATATACAGAAACAAGCGGAAGTGTGCGTGAAACCGAAGAACAGTTTCCATCCGAAATGCACACATTTTGCCGAAGTTTTGCTCGAAACTTCGTGATCAATCGTTTACGCTGGCATGTGTCTAATTACGATCAACAAGGTAGTAGAGAAATAAATTCGTTCCGTGATCGAAATCGATACGATACCTTGTCGTTTCGACGTATACGTCGGCTTTGGTTTTTCCAAAACTCTTCGAAGCATGAAGAAATACTAGACGGTCACGCGGATGAGATCGTGAGATCACGACAAGCTTGTGACGGAAACGAATAGAATAGCCGACAATTGGAGAGCAGCCCGAGTCAATGGCGTGCGTCACAGATGTAATCGACGTGATTGTAGGCAGACCACGGTCTTAGAAACACTTTTCCAAAGATCGTTCACTGCTCCCTGCCAAGTTCCGTCGAAGAATCTCACGGGATATGTACACGCTTCAGTCGTGATAAGAAATCGTCAACGAGAGGACGGGGACGCGTCAAAGCAGATTTTAATATACAATATCACGTATAACTTTTGATATGTCGAAAATACGTCGAAAAAAAGCGACTTTCTAACAATCGATGTTCTTTAAGAATTTTCTACCCAGCGATACTAAAGTGTCTTACATCGAGTATCGTAGAATTCTCTTTCCAATTAGATATTTCAGAACGGGAGTAAAAGAGGTTTAAACTGTTTGTCAAACTGTCTAGAGTCGTTATTCCTGATACTGATACATTTTTAACCTCGAACTCTGCTAGTTTGAGAAGGTTTTAAGTTGAAGATAAGTAAAAAATTACGAATATATTTCGTTAAATTCGTATTAACATTATATCGCGACTAAGAAAGTTTGAAGTAAAATGTCATTACGTATTGCAATTACGTAAATACCATACTCCTTTTATCCAAACCAGCATTCCAAAAAATTTACCTATATTCTTTACTAATATGCCAAAATATGCCGTTACGAAGACCGCTAACTTTCTCCCTTTGCCTTTTAAAGAACAAATTAACGCTGACGAGCGTTCCATCTAATAGTCGTCAAGTAGTTAGCCAGCCTACCAACCACTAGATACATACTTGAATTTCGTCAAGATTTCCTATGAAATAGGAAACAAAAGAACCATCGAAGAAACGAACCGACTTTCCAAAGAACGTTGTCAACTCGTCGACACATGGAATTCGGAAATACAAATAGTCGTAGAAACGCGCGACGTGAATCGTCTTCGTCAGCTTAGATAGACGGATCGTGAGGGACGCGTCGAGGAATCGTCTGGTATGATGGGAACGCGACCGAACGTGTCCTTTGTTGGCGAATGTTCGCAATTGTACGTGTTCTCTTGTCTGATGTCGTTTGCTTTTGATTTTCCGCTAGGCGAGCAGCAACTCACCGCGGTGATGACGCTGCTGTTGCTGTGGTTGTTGTTGATGGTGAAGCTGACGATGATGATGATGATGGTGATGGTGATAATTGAGTGTGGAGGACGGTGATGGACCAAGACTATCGCCGCCACCTAGCTGCTGTTCATATTGTTGATGCTGCTGCTGCTGGTATTGACCATCGTCGTGTGTTGGTGTCAAATCCCAGAAAAGGCCGGAAATCGCGGAATCGACGCAGCTGCATGACTCGGTGGCTGTGACGTTGCATCCGGGACAGCAGTCGGTTTCCGTGGCCAAACTCATCGGTGTCTCCGGCGATTCCGCGGGTCTCATGCCAACGAACGAGCTCTCCATCCAACACAGCTTCACGCTCCCTTCGAGGAGAAGTTTCATTTCATTAGATGCGGCATGAAGAAGCCAGCGGGGCGAGCGCGGTGTGTGTTCTTTTGGGTAGCTTCTTTTACGATCGATCCGCGATTCCTTTCTGGCAAAATGACTACGGGTAACACAGCAAAACATAGTAACGGCATTGAACTCTACGGACGTAGCAATTCGTAACAATTCGTAGCAATTCGTAGTTATCTTCTGCAACCGTAACATTATGACATTGTTCGGTTTAAAAAAGAATTCTGTATTTTCGACTTATTTTATTTTTGCATAATCTGGTTATATACTAATAACACACGAAGTTAACAGTTCGACAATACGAGTATTGTTCTTAAACACGACACAAATCTCCGATTAGATCGTGTTAGTCAAGCTCTAACACGGAAGTATTAATCACAACGCAAATCAAGCTGAGCGGATCGGCACACACATATACGTGATCGACAAACCATGTTATGATAGTATGTAGTTAGTGTAACATCGTGGTAAGACGTGAAGGTTTTCGGGGATGTCGCTCTGAGAATTGGACGTCGCTGATGCTTTTCGAGGCGTGTCACGCATTGGACTTTATACACCGAGTTATACGCAACAGGATGAGTAACGTGGACGTAACACGACCAAGATATCGTGTGAATTATAAAAGTATACGAAGTAGTAACAGCTGACCACGTGCGCGTTATCTTCGCACTTCGTTCCCTGTTCACGATGTTTGTTTTAATTTTGTCCTAAGGTCAGACAGAGTAGCGGCTAAGTTCGCTAGCACCGACAAGCGTGTATGGAGACAGAGGGGTGTGACTTAAACTTCAGGGTGATCTATTTTTGTAGCAGGACGGCCACGTCGGTACAAAGCTGTCGAAATAGCAACCGACGGTCGGTCGCCTATGTGTATGCATACTTTCGTCGAGACTGTCGCGATTAAAGATGAGGGTAGACCGAGGGAACGGATGACACACGCGGTGGTCGTCGGATGGAAGTCGAGAAATAGCCGAGCAGACGTTTCATTCCCGCTCCCCGATTGTACCACCGTTTTTTCCTCCCTCGCCACGATTCGACCTTGCTTCACGAATTCGCGCGCTAGAAATACGATTCGGTGTCAAGGCTGTCGGTGAACACCATTACGGGAATTTTCGTGGCAATCGTCTTGCTGCTTCGTTAGTTCGCTGATGTCTATCATACGGGAGATCTTCCACTGAGAAGGATTCTTTATGTCGTATCTCCTATGTATGTACGGTATCATCTCGCGAATACCATGAAGAATAATTCCGTTGCTAAAATTGATTATGTATTTCTCTCTCTCTTTCTTTCTCTTTCTCTCTCTCTCTCTCTCTCTCTCTCTCCCTTTCTCTCCCTTTTACACATCAGAGTCAGTGTTGTAACTACGAAGACAAAAGTAGTCATAGGAGATGAGTGGGATGTCTTGGAATACGAGATGTGACAAAGTTCCAAGGCTAATTCTGTTTTCCTCAAAGTTGCAAGAACAAGACAGTATAGCTCGATCCTCCCTTCACCAGCATGCGAAATACAAAGATTGCACATCGAAGCCAAGAATTCCAAAACAGCATGAGTACATTTCTCGACGTTACATGAGTCATTCGTATGACGTTTACCGGATCATTTAGTCTGATCCAAGACTAATCCTTTACTTTACTTAAATCTCAAAGGAACTACATACTTTGAAGACGATGACCTGATATTCGCATAAAATTTATATACGTGTCATTTTCGAAATATTACTGTCACACCTCGCAAATTCGTAAAATCGTGAAACCGAATTTTTTGTTCGATTGTGATTAATTTTCACGACTGCTCGAAAAGTCTGTGAGATACAGTGGACCGCTTGGTCGAAGAGAAATCTACGCTGTGCAACACGAGGAAAGCGTTTATATACATATATCTACAGAGTTGGAGTCATTAGAGGAAGAAAGAAGGTTTTTTTTCAATGGGACAAGAACGAGTGGATTCTCGCGTGTTAACGTTAGTAGGAACACCGCGTCGCGACACCTTGAAAATATCCGGACGATGTTGCGGGCACGTGAACCAACGCAGCATTCGCAGAATGAATGAGTCTGCACGCGTGTGAAGAGGGTACGTTACAGTTTTTAACCATCAAAGGTTTTGTTGAATGACCGCGTTTTTGAAAGCAATTTTCGTTAGTAAACACGAAACAACCAAGAGAACGAACAAAGACAGAAGAGACAGCCAAGAGAGTTGCTAGTAGTGCTTTGAACTAGCGTATCAGAAACACGTCGAATATTATATATATGTGTGTGTGTGTGTGTGTGTGTGTGAGCAGTAACAACGAGCGAAAGAACAAAATTTATTTCACGACATTCCAATCGGGAGTTAGGTAACAATACAGTGACAAGACGTGTAAGAACAGTAACAAGAGAAACCCAGAGACAGACGAAAGAAGAGAGGCGTCTAGGTCACAGAGTAAAGATGCAGAGACAAAGAGAAGAAATTCACATCAACAGATCAGGAAAACTCAAAATTACCTTTGTCGTAGAGAGTAAAAGTAGTAATGGTGTAGTGGTGGTGGTGGTAGGATGGTTTTTTTGGCAGGGGTTGTTTAGTGCTCACCTCTGGGGCTGGTCGACCTTGCTCCGCCCCTGTCGTCCCAGTCTTCAGGTCGAGGTCGAGGCGACAGCCTGCCACCTCCACCAACCTCCTGACCGCTTTGCACGTAGTGCACAATGGCCGAGGTTACCTCCTTTATCGAGTTCCTTACCTCTAGCTGCTGATTCGTTGTCTGCTGCTGTTGTTGTTGCTGTTGTTGTTGTTGCTGCTGTCAACAAAAATTTCGCTTTTATTACTCTATACCTTTTTCTTATGTTTCTCCATTCTCAAGTATAATCAAAATACATCACTTAATAACCAATTAATATTGAATTATCCAATCGCATTACCATCAATTGAGTAACTATGATAACAACTCAATATATTTGAAGAGCTATAACAGAAGCCTCGATATCAAAAAATGTAATTCCATATTAATTATTCTATATAGAACTGTACACGAGTTTACGCAGACAATCATTGTTCAAACATTCGTTATTGATATAACAACTAGAGAATGACGCAATGTCAAGTGTTACGAACTAATAATCTGTTATTCGCGAATTATAAAGTTTCCTCGACCGAAACCTTTATATTAGCAATTATCTTTCGATACCATTATTCAATGCTGTGTTCGTTTTTCGTTATAAAACTCAACTTCATATCAGCGAAATTTTCATTTCGAGTTTTTTTAATCTCACCGAGCTGTCAATGCTAGAAAATAGAGACACAAAATACCTTGTACAAAGCGTTGCTAAATATAAACAATGTCGCATAGCGATATATCTTTGTCAATAAATGCAAATAGCTTGGAAGAACAAATTTAATAAAACTTTAAACGCGCACATTGTTCTAATCTCCGATAAATTTCCAAGATTATTTTCGATAGATTTTAACGTTCATGAGAAAAGATATTTTCGCGAGCAAACTATTTTTTGATAACGAAAAACTGATTAAAAGCTTGAAAAGTAGGACAATGTTCGCGGCATGATTCGACCTTGGGGCGGAGGGGTTGTTGTCTGTGATTCGGATAACAGTCAATCTGTACTCGAGTTGTAAAGGCCACGAGACGTCAGAATGTGGATTTCTGCCAAAATTTCTAATTATAGAGAAATCACTGCATTTGCGCGCTGTCTGCACAAATTAAAAATAAATTGGACAAAGGAAAAGCGTGGTGGACGTAGGCGGGGTAGGGATCACTCACGGTTCGAGGCTAAATATTGCGGATTTGGAAACGATTAATCGAACGAGGAAATTCGACTAATCGTCTCCGACATATTTACATCGTAAATGCAGATTTGAAAATATCAGTGGTATGATTATTTTGGATCTGACAACAGTTTCAGAAAATGATAAATACGATAACATTAATGTCAAATATTCGTAAATAGTTACTACCATATTTTTAAAGTAGAAAGAGAATAGTTTAATCTATTACATATGTGGTAATGAAAAACGAAAAATATTTTTGGAAAATATTATCTAAATAAAATATATTTTAAATGTATCGAATAGTAATTGTAATTTTTTAAAAGTAAAGTTGAAAAGCTGCTTTGAAACGTTAAAGTTGCAATGTTAAAGAAACATGGACGACAATGGTGTAACATGAGACTTTCAAGGTTTTTTAATACGAACCTTGTTTGCTGCTTGCAACTGGGGAAGAATACCCTGAGCAAGACGCTCTGCCGGTGTTCGCGGGTTCGTTAGCCGTTCTTGAGAACGCCAGCCCAAGTACGGCTGTCGATGATTGAAAGACGACCTTGTTGAACTCGCTGGCGAACTTCCGGCACTGTTTAGCAGACTGGTACTCCATCTTGAGAATACAGGTGGCGTGGGACTTGGACTAAGAAGGGCACCTAAACAAATTTATCGCAACTTATTAACACGTAGTCGCAACATTTTGCGTAGATTTCCTTATTCTACTTTTCTGTCAAAATATGGCTGATAAAATTTGAGACATCTTGTATCAACGTTCCCAAACTTCCTGATCAGATCCTGTAAAACAATTCGCATATTCGATTCTTAGAACTGAACGGTTGTCAACAAATACAAATAAATATAGACATAATTATTATGGTAATACCGCGATACGGTGTTGGCGTCTTGACTCGTTTTACAAGCGAGTTTGTTACTTGATCCGGATTTGAAATGGATTATGCTGGAAGACTTTGATCGATGGTTTTGCACGTCGAATAATACGTTGCCCGGGAACTTTTCAACGACGGAATAAAAGCTTGACAGCTGTCTTACATTGACGTTACCAGCGAGCTGCTACGAAGGTATTTCAGCTCGATGTTACCGGGAGTGAAACACGTTTTGTGTATGCTCCCAGGGATAGGCGTAGCAACTTTATTCCTTTGTTCTTGGTGTCAATTAGTAGAGAGACTTTGGAAAAAACTTGAAGTAGTCGGTAAATATTACTGGCTAAAAATAATATTGCAAATTTGTTTCTTTGAATGAATGTAGTCTCTCATATCGGAAAAATAAGATCAAGAATAATGTTAGAATATGACAATTCTATTTTTAAGCTTTTAGAAACATCAAACTAATTCTGTAAAAATTAAACTCCTTTTAAAATCTAACTTTAACTTTCACAATGAACAAGTTATGCAAGAATTTAAAAAATTTATCTCAAATTATTTAGAAAAGTTGATATCTTCAGGTCTGTATTTAAAACAAAAAACTGAATAAAAAAAGAACGTGTTTTTTTAAGATCAGAAGGAACAATGAAAATCAATACGAAAGATGCAATAACAATGGAAAGAAGAAGGGAAGAAGAAGAGAATCTTCCATAAATCTGTTAAAATCAAAACTGCCGAGAGCATGGTGAATCGTGGTCAGACGTCGTTTAAAAAAAGTGTCTCAACGAACTTCGCCCTTTTCAGACTACCAACCGAGCATCAGATCCGCGCCAGCAGCTCACATTGGCACCAGCCCTTTAAATCTGGTAATCAGAGCCCGCCCTTAACAAATCGCATTTTCTCGTTAGAAACGTCCTTGAACGTTTCTCAGCCACCCTGCGAAAGAAGGGATTTGCGCTGCTATTGCAGTCAGCCAACAACGTGGCGGGATAGACCTCGACTTTGTCGTTAGCAGACGACTACCCGGCAAGGCCGAATTAATCGAGTTAACCTACCCTGCTAAATTTATTAGCCACTTCCTATTAGCAGTTACTCACTGTAGCCAGAGAATATCCGCGAGACTATGTCGTTTGAGAAGCGAGAGAGATGCAGACACGAGGATAAATGAAATTGGCCGACACTCGGGGCTCTCGTTACGTGCTAATTTCGGACGTTGCACGCCTTTTCATTCGAAGAAGAGTTCGATTTGCTTGGTATCGCGAATCGTTCTTAATAGGCAGCTATTGTGTCCTCTTTTTCTTTCGCTCATAACATTTCGAAGAACCTGATATCAACTTTTGGCTATTTTCCGTTTGTATTAAACTGTTTTCCAATTGCAGCGAGGAGGTCGGGGAGAAGTTTTTGTCTTAGGGGCAAATAAAGTGTGAAGCGAGAAAGCAAAAAGAATTAAATTAAAGATAGGAAAGGAAATTAAGAAAAAAAGATATGTAATGATTGGTAAGCACGTATTCACGAATTCCTTTATACATTACGATAACATAAAGCATCGTAAAGAATTATATTAAAATTTGTGGCATTCAAAATATAATAAATACTACATTTAATATTCTTTGTTTTCTTTTTACAGGAAAACAAATTGTATATCTGAAGGAAGATTGTGAGAAGTTATATTTGTTATGTTTGAAGCGTTAAGAGAATCTTCTTCAGGAGATCCTTATACCAGTCAATGTTATATAATTTCAAAGCAAGAGCCATTAAACTCTCTCGCAAAAAAGAGCTTTTACGGAGTAATATCTTTAGAAATCTGCATTCATTTCTGAATAATCGCGAATAAATATTCAAAAGATGTTGCACAAAGTAATATTGAACTCTGTGATATATAATCTTAAAGCTTTGTGCTTTAATATTTGTTCACGGCATTTGAGGACTATTACTCGAGTGTTTGTTCATTTATTTTTCTATAATCCTCAGAAATATCCTAAATAAAAACGAACAAACTCACGAACAAGAAAGATTAATATAAAAAGTTCATTAAGAGGATGCTTACCTGTAGTCGGCTGTCTATTGGAAGACGATGAAAGGGACGAGAGGGAAGTGGTTTTTGAGCCCAATGCACGCCATCCTCCGTGTTGCGACGCGTCGGAGTGTCTCTTTAATCGGAAACCATCGCGAGCCGCGGGAGAATTCTTGTACCAATCCGGGACGTTCAGTCGTTGCAGAGACCTCTGCACTCTGAGTTCGTGCTCGCTGGGCACGCGTTCGCCAACTTTCTGCAACTCGTTCTCCGGCGGCTGTAAAGTAACAATTTTCTTCATTAGTAAATTCGTGTAATTATTCCTACTTTCTAATCTGGAGAATTTACAATTTCTTTTGATTAATAGGTAGACGGACGATTTGAGAAATTTAAAATTTGCACTGTGTTACAGAAGTGACAGCAAAAAATTACTATGAATTTTTTAAAATATACTGCAAATTTTACTACACGTAGATATACCGTGTAAACATACCAGCTGAAAATTTACATACAACGTTGAAATTATTCGCTCTAATTTATTCAATTATTCTTAGCAAAATACCCTATTAAACATATCCCATATATTAAACGTGAGAACCTCACGATCCTGTTTATGACTTCCATGATACGTAATTCACGTTCGAGTAACGTAATCGTTGTGTTTCGATGAGGTTCTTTTTCTCACGATTGACTATAATGAACGAAAGCAACATGTATATATAATCTGTCTCTATTACATGCTTTAATTTCTTGTCCGTTAAATATTTTGTAATTCTATTAATATATTATTGAAAAAGTACACGTTGTTTCGAAGCACAAAAATCATTTTGAATTCCGTGGAGCATCGCTCCATCTTCTACGCAATTTTGTAAATTATATTCAAGGTCTAGTAATATTTTTTGCTACAATGCTTTATGTTGAAATTTAATAACAGAGGAATACTACAGAATATTACAGATATTACGTAAGAACTTATAAAATTCTTTGAAATTACGTAAAGTGTAGGTGTAAATAAAGTACTTACTACGAATAAAGTTACCTACTTATATAATATTTTTATAGTACAATAATTTCGATAAAACTTTTGCTCTCTTTTGAAAGATTCTAGTAGAAGAGAAGTAAATAAATGTTAAAATAAATTTCATGATGTTAGATTAAATATTAGATTCAGAATAGTCAAATATATATATATTTAATATTAAATAAATATAGATATATGAGATATGTAATTTTTAAGCATATACAACGTTAGAAATTATACAGAATTAAAGACACGAATCGATAGCCCAACACATCATGGTCAAACGACGCCAGAGAAGTAATCAAGGCCGACTGAAATATCCAATACGCACTCATCGGAAAGCACTACTCGGGAGAATAACCGTTTAAAAGCGTTTTCCAATGTCACGGAGCTTGCGTGCTAGGGCGGATGAGCGCGCGGAAAATGATCGATCAATTTTCCTGCTGGAAATGCGAGGGCGTAGCTTCGGTAGAATGAGGCAACCTCATAGGATACCTGCGTTGAAGGCCAAATGAAAGGTAGAATGAAATCGTCGATTGTGATTCCCGTGTGGGAAGCGCATGGAAGTCAAGCGATTTTAAATAAGGTCAGATGGTTCTTTATGGTTTATGTTTTTATATAAACCCTGAAGCGAAACTGAACAATAAAATAATTTTCTGTATGTAACTGTACGTATGTATGTTGGCATGATTGTTTCCTCGTAATTTTTAAAATAGTTTGTTCGCATGTAGCAACTCGAATATCTACATATAATTAATGAACAAATATCTGATTAATACAAGATAACATTTAAATCGAACTTGTTGATCATTTGTGTCTTTTGTAGAGACACTTAAAGACTTTAGATGCTTGAAATATAACTTCGCCCAGTTGCACGAAGCAGTCTGTATCGTATCTGTAGAGGTTAAAAGTTAACATTTCCTTTTAAAAAAAAGCAAGATACATACCTAAATCGTACACACAACGTAAAACTATCTCTCACTATGCTGTGATATAAATAAATGAATAAATAAATAAATATATATGATTTACAGTCAATAAAATTAGATACGTACAGACCTGTAACGCTGATTCTTCGATGTAATATTTTAACATTTCTTCAGTTGTTAACGTGTCAAACAAGCCGACAATCCTTTCAAAATCGATCATGGTCTTTAACCTTAACTCGGCTGAAGCTCTCTCCAGTCATACGACTACGTCCGTACGATCGATATGATACGTGAACACGGTTGTATGTTAACTCGGCCATTAGCATTGCCAATGTCTCGTCGTATTTCAATGAATTCGTTCTGAGGGATTGAAAGGTGATCTTAACGCGCCCATTGTACAGATTTGTATATGGCATAGGGTGTTGCAAAAGTGAAGACCAACAAACTCAACTGTTCCAAAATTTTCAATCTCCTTCTTGATCTATTCTATTATTGCGGTATATTCAATATATTTTTAATATAAGAAATATTAACTTTCATCAAATTATTATTATAATGAATATGAAACTTCCAACCAAACACTTTACTTTTACAATACTCTTCCTATTTTTCATTAACTTTAGATCCACTTTATGGTTAATTAAAGAAATCGAATATCCGTGTAACTTATTTAGGGAATAATAATATAATTTCTGTGCAAGACGATACAACGTAGAGAAGAAAAAGGATATATCGATGTCAATAAGGAAAAGCGTGATAGAGACAAAGTCGAATCGAAGCAGCACGCATTCCAAGATGGCATTGTCCTGCACGCACAAGTGAAATGCATAACGACGAGCTCTGTGAATGTTGGCGTGAAATTTCCATATGGCATACAAAGACGCTAACGGGACCTAATGCCGTTGAAAAACAAAGGATAGACAGAGGAACGCGTGGCAGGCCTACGCACGTCGTGTACTCCTTTGGTTATATTAACGTTCCAACAACGGTTTACCATATGCGTGCTCATGAGAACGGAGAGCTTGCTCGAATGGCAAAAAGTTATTTTCAGCCTGCAACTTCGTCGAACAAACTAACTGGCTGAGACTCTTTCCAGTGACGATCAACTAGGTCGTTTTTACACCATCTTTATATTTTTACAACCCAATCGTTTCGTATTAAATTCATACTGTTAAATTCGAAAAATTTTGTTTGAAAATCTTTTAAAAAGAGTAAATATTT
Source organism: Bombus fervidus (assembly GCF_041682495.2). Taxonomy (NCBI): domain Eukaryota; kingdom Metazoa; phylum Arthropoda; class Insecta; order Hymenoptera; family Apidae; genus Bombus; species Bombus fervidus. Next base: position 3,963,824 of record NC_091519.1, read on the forward strand.
CCCGTCTCTTCGATGCAAGCGGAACTTCTCCGTAATTAAAGGGTTAACACAACGTATTTTACATAGATGAAAATACTAAATTAAAGACGAGGATCGTAACAATTACCAATTCAAATAAGACACAAAATTTGAAAATTCCACGTAAAGATGAGAGAGCGGAGCATCGTTCAAAAAAGGTCAAGGCAAGATGGAAGAGAACGGAAACCAGTATGCATAGATAGAAGGGGGTTCTTTCGGCCAATGTATACCTAGCTCTTAAGGGTGACCGCGACGCCCGATGAGAACGGCTTCAACCATTAACGGTCGACAGTTGCTCAATTGCGAATGAATACCGATTATAAACCATAGTGGATATTGACGTCCATTTGCAATCGTGATCATTGCGGATGCCCAGCATGAACGCGATGAAAAACTGCATACGATCACCATATATAACGAGGGCTATATTAAGAAAGATAGAAAGAATATATCACACCCACCTAATATTTTACAACGAAAGCCAGCGCGTTGTTTAAAGTTCTTGCACGCGATAGGACGAGACGGTAGTTGGAAACGCTTCAAAGGGAAATTTAATGCGTATGTACTTATATAGATAGGTATATGTGCCTACGTGTCAACGCGACTACATGTCCGGACGCATTAATTCTGTTACGTTCTCTGGGTCACTTTTGGCCCAATCTCGTTTCTCCATCGTTCGAATAAATTTCGTAAGTTTAAGAAGAATACGAAAAAATTTGTAATTTGTACGTATATATAATAAAACGTACGTAATTTCTTGTTCAAAAATGCTAAAGTTTTTCTTCAAACATTAAAGGGCTTTTGTTTGCTAAAATGAGAGCGACATTTACTTACTAGTAAAGTAAACGAGCGATTTCGAGGCACGATGAAATGTCACAGTTTCTCGGTAATGCATCGTTCCTCGAAGCTGACGGAATGCTATTGGCAAGAAACGCGGGACACCCGCATTTCCTCGAGCAACGAGCAGCAGTGGTCAGTAAGGCTGAACCACGCTTTCCAAGTGCAACAGTAAGCGTTACGTAATACGCGTTGGCTCGTTTCGAATGTCAGAATATCGGGGGCTGACACGGTGACAGACAGTAATTTCAATTACTTTACGACGTACTTTGCGCTGCGCGTCTTCGTCGTGTCTTTTTCTATTCTTACGCTCCTCGGTTGGCATCCGTGTCGGCAATTGACGCAAATTAGGGGAAAGCCACGTTAAAGACAGACGCTACATCCGCCATTAGAGCGGCCAAAGACCTCGCTGATGGCTTCTACGCCGCGGTAAGTAAGTACATGTGCATCCGCGATGCTCCGCGACGCCTGTCTTGCATTTGCGCCGCTTTGCCATCTTCTCAGGGACCATAATGTGCCGGATATGTACTGCGTCTCGAGGATGCTGCTCGCCATTGTGCTCTAAATTTGCTTCACCATCCGATCGAGGCGAATCGATTGGACGTTGATATTATCGAAGCCTTTAAAGTCGGTTTTCAAGCGTGTTTGCGAAGGTGCTGCGCAAATACGCGACTGCTCACAAGTATCCGGATAGTCTGGTTAATTTTTTTTTGGTAACGATACGTGAATGTTACTAAAATATACAACGTGCCTCATAGTTTAATCACCTAAACTTTGTCAATATATTCTATGGGTATAGTGGAGCAAAAAATATTATAGAGCGCACCGGTATCGATATTGTTATTGGGTTGATAGCATCAATTAAGGGCTAATGTCGCTCAGAGGTTGCGATAACTTTGTTCAAAGTCGATGCGACTAATTTTACGGTCCATTAATGCGAAAGTCTTTTCCGTTCGAGGCACGACGTAGCAATAAAGCAAGTTCGAAGCAACACGTCAAAGGGGACGAAGCGGTTCATTTTGCGAAGCGAAATCATTTCTTAGAAGCAAAGTGGATGGTAACGAGTAAACAGCCTAATGAAGTTACAGCTCGCACCGGTGCGGCGAAAGTTCAACGAACGCTTCTTTCTCCGCTTAAACTTTTTGCGTTTACTCGCGTCTTATTCGGGCTTGAGAAGAAAGAATATAGTTCGTCGGATAGATGAACGATTAAGTTAGAATTAGGAATTTTCTACCTATAGATCATCGAAGAGAACTTTTTATATGTGTACAAAAGTACGTGTAAACGTGTCGTCTTCATAATTTTATTTAATTCTATAAGAAGAAGCTTCATGCTTTGGTCTGTAGAAGCAAAGTCGGAGAAAGAGAGAAATAGATGTTAGATTTTCAGACTGATAAAAACTAAAGGAAAAATTGTTTCTCCTTGTGTTTGAATCCAAGAAATTAATTGCGTGAGTCATTTGGCAGAATCACTCAAGTACCGTATTTACTTTGTAATGATGTAAGAAACTTTATACGCATATTTTGTCCATTCTGATGCAAGTCACACGCAGCCTTATTTTCCCGCATATTTCACTCGCATGTACCACACAACGATAGCTTAGTAATTATGGTAAATATCAGCTTTCTATTTGCAAATACCTATGGTGATTGATCACTGCGCAATATGCTTCAATGGATACCATATGAGGTCGCAGAAGTGTCGGCAGGAAAAAATTTAATATAGCCAGGGATGTATCGAAGGCGTATCGATCGTGCGACCAACTAACGCACGCAGCAACTTTACGACCAAGTATCTTCTACGTGAGTAACATTCATTTCGAAATGCTCGAGGTTGAATCCTATAATATAAATTTAATGTAGAGAGTTCAATGTAGAATTACACTGAATGACGGAAGTGTAGACATTTAAAGTGAAAATTAGATAGCAAAAATACAAAGAAATAGTTGAAGTATGTAGTCTGAGAAAGTACACATTTTATGACTATACGTCTGTAGTTAAAATTGTTGACTAAAATATTAGTTCTCAAAAATAGCAGATGTTTCGTCCGTATCGTAAAGCTACGGTCATTAATAAAAGAGTCAAAGGGTCAAATGAAAAAATCCGTAAATTCCACCGTAATGGGGGATCAATGGCGGTGTTACGCACCCCTAGTGTATGCGATACTGCACGTGGCAACGCTAGCTGTAGTTGTAGTTGCACGTGGGCTGAAAGCCCAAGAGCGCCCACACATTACGGATTCTCATTCGGCCTTCGAGGAGCATACCTACGTGGTATTCACATTTGCCACTTTCACGTGTACGTCCTGCCCACTATACCTAGCTCCTGTCACTTTATTGCTAGCATTGTACTCGGCAAGTTACAAAAAGTAATTTCGCAAAAATAGGCGGAGGAAAACGTTGTTGATAGCTTGAAAAATAAGCATAGAAATCAACTGATCTTTGAGCAGCGATTATGATAAAACAAGCAAGTTTGGAAATTATGGACGTAACTCGATAAAATTAAAACACCCACCCAAATCATTCTTCTTCGTTTCAATTTGGGATATCTCGAATTGTCTCAATCAATCGAAACGGCACGAAATCAATATTTTCCTTAAAATCCTTGAATAAAATTTAAGGAATATATAAACTTGGTAGCAATTTCGTTATACACAATTTGTTCGAATTTTAAAGATCTTCCGACAACTCGATCAAAGTTGTACAAAATAATCTTCCTTTGTGACTTTCTCAATCATGCTTTCTCATGACTTCCAGTATGTATTTCTAACTTGCTTAGAAGATCTGCGCCAAGAACAACTCGTTAACTTCGAAATTTCATCCGTTTTTCGAACAATTCCACGGCATGATAACGATGCACGCTAGCTGTACGTTGAAAGCTATTCAAAAGGAGCGCGTCCCTTTGTCGAAGTCGCTCTCCTCGCGAGTCGTTCCGTCTACCGACTGCTTTCTGTATCCGGTAGATTCGACCCAGTTCTCGTCCCATATTCTGGGGCTGAGCTGAGTCTTCTTCATTGAAGGGTTACGAGGTCAATTATTTAATCGGAATTATCTTCCCAAGAATAGAATATCGCAATTGTGAAATATATAAAACTGAATGTTCGATGTCTGAAACGCAATGAAAATGTAATATCCTAAGTAAGGCTAAAGGCACATAACCGTGATCTAAACCGTCGAACCTTTCTCTGGGTTCCTTTCACCTGACAGGTGCAGCCGCGTGTAATGGCTGATGTGTGCACGCAAGTGCAGGTGCAGAGATACGAGTGGATTCGTAGCGAGGTACGGAAAAGGCGGCATGATTTCGTTGTGGCTTACTCGAGACGAGATAAATGTCTGTTGGCTCGGCGCAGCAGTGTTTCGCAAACGAAACCGGAAATGTTGGCCCGCCTTCCGACCGGTGAGCAGTTCTGCAACATCGTCGAAGGACGAGCATACGTATTCATAGAATTGCCAGAACTTTCATGCTAGACAGTCGGAAGCTGCTTGTCCGAGCTGGCTCGTTATCGTTTCTTTTTTAGGCATCCGAGATACGAAAAGTATGCCGATTTGAGATAAATAGTCGAAGCTGACAAGAAAATTATCTATAAGTAAAGACTGATTTAGTCATTGGTGAAAAATCTGGTAGAGGTAATAAAAAATACATTATCGTAAAAAAAAGTACTCATATAGTGGAGAATTGCTAGATTGATCGAGGATATCTATATTTATATAAGCTATTACAAAGAAATGATCTAAGGTAGATGGTTCTCAACCAGTTGTCAACCAGTATATAGCACGCGAGAGGTAGTTGAATGGTACGTAGATAATTTGTGCAATATACACAACACGTAAACTACACTAACAATGGAGCGTTTTCAATTACTGAAATATGTATTTATGATAAGACAAGGACATCGTTACAACGTTATAACGATGTAACTGCGCAGTTATGCAAACAAAGCAACTTTTTCTCCTTTAATTAGCCAATACAACATTCGAGCTTCGCAACACACTTTAGAAATGAATTATTGAATTTATAGAAGTAAGCACATTGCGATCTATAACAGGCTGATACACGTAATTAGAAATGTCGAAACGAATCTGACAGAAGAAATCTAGAATCATAAAGTGTCCAAGCAGAAGTCCAACGTTAGCAGGTGTTTTTGTGGGAGCCTTCGGCATTCCTAACTAGTCTGAAGTTTAATGATCTCCGTTTCGCAAGAGCGAAAGACCTACGCACGATTTGTAAGGAACATACAGAATTACTATATGAATCAAATGTATTTATCAAAGGTTTAAACACAGAATTTTGCAAAAAAGTTCGTTAACAAGGATAATATGATATACGACAAGAGTGATTCCGACAAATTCTAGAAAATTTATTGTTACTTGTTAGAGAGAAGAATAAATTACAGACACAAAGAGAAAGACATCGATAGATTAAGAATAAAACATATCAAAAAATTAATTTTTCTGCCAATTAAAATTATGTCGTTCTCACAAAATGCGATGTTATCGTCATTATCATCATTGACGATGTATTTTCCACATGATACAAGATAGAACTCTTTGAATTCTATTTTGAACAACCTCGTCCTATTCATCGATCAATATCTCTCGCTAAAGTCTGCCTAAAACTCCGACGACGACCTTTTTTTCGCTCAAAGAAATTCATGTCAGTCGCGGCAACGTACATACAAACGTACGAAAGAGCGTTTCTAACGAGCGGAGCCACTCGTGGTCGAGCACGAAACAACCGACACTTTACTTGTGCTTTGCACGAAAATCAAGCCGGAGACCGGAGATTAACGGCACGCGTAACGCGAATACTTCCGCGCCGACATCATCGTCCATGAACGCGTCATTCAAATAAGCCGCCTGTCACGTTTCGACTTGATAACCGTCAACTTTATTCCATTCAAAGCTTAATCTCGAGGTTCGGTGAGAAATGCTCGCGCTCACACTGTCTGCATTCAGTTAGTTCACGTATTTGCCACGTGATAATCACAGGACGATCACCTTTAAGCTCGTGCGATTTGTCGTTTCTTTCGTGATTTATTTATTAAATATTACAGTTTTAAACGTAAGTATAGAATTAACAATTTAATGGACGATATTGCAAACATATTTAAATCACTCCGTTAAAAAGAAACTGCAGTTGTACTATCTCGTAAATGCACCTACACAGCTAGCTATAGTACAGTAGAATTTGTGAAATAACGTGACAAAGCTATGACCTGGTTCTTAAGAATAAGAATAGGATATTAATTATTCTTAAAAATAAATAGGTATCTAAAAAAGAGTAGGTAATCGTCGCGTAAGTAGGTAAAACGATATTTGTTGTTTGTTCGAGTCATAAAATCATTATTACACCTAACATCGTATTTGTTTTTATCCAAAAGTTAATTCTTCTATAGCTGCATAACTATATCACGGCGTACAGGAACCAGAACACATACTTGTGTATGTATACATAAGTGTAAGTCCAACACCGAGTTATCCCGACTCGACTGCCAGTGTTCGCCGATCAATACGGCATGCCTGAAGAACAAAGAGATCAGAAAGGAGGAAAAGAGAAAAAGAGATAGTACAGTATTGTTAAACCAGTGGATACCAGCACTAGGATATGGCACTTGAAATCGTCGATTTCAAACTCTCTCCTATGCCAACCATTACGCCGCCAACCAACATACAAAAAATATTCTTCACTTTCGAATGAACCAGCTGCCTCTTGTAAATCGACCGTTTACCCCTTTGAATTCGATAAGATCAGCAAGCTGCTGGGAATACCCTTTCTGAGCAACGAAAGTCAATTTTTTTAATATCCCGGGATGAGTTCACTGAAATTCCACGGAGAGGACTATGAAGCGATTGATCACGAGTCGAGAGAGGAAGAAAGTAAAAAATGGCAGGCGTTTATTTATGAATTTCAACTCTAAATATTTTCTTTCCTTGTATCCATATTGCATACTATTATAACAGAAAGTTGGGAAAGTTTCTGTCTAAAGTTTGGTTACCTAAGTACGGCACAATTGAATTAATGTTACCACTACAATTTTACAAGTCATAGGTTATAAGTAGGCTACGAATGTTTATGCAAATGTATGTTTTTCTAAAGAGATGGAATGTAAGCAAGACGAATGCCTACATAAGTAATTTCCAAGAGTTATTAAAGCATCGCGTTTTTGCATCTGCATAGTTTAAAAATTATTTGCACACGAAAATTCACTCGCGTTTATAGTCTTCTAATTAAAAAGGCTTGGATGGAAGTGATTCCACTTGCCATTAAGCGTAATTTTTAGTTTTAAAACTCTCTAAAAGCATCCACTCGTATTTCTTTCTATTTCTTCAAACTTTTAGCATAATTACAATGAAAAAGCACGCGAATGTAACAGTTTTCCACGCAATTTCCCACAAAGGATTAAAATTTAAAAAATGGACCGCCTCAGAATTCTTTGTATCGTATCTGTATCATATCATATATTCGAAGATGTAGTTTTAAGTTCTTTTTTTATTATACTGACAATCTTTCTCTTTTCCCGGTTTGTAAGCTCCCCAGGACATCCGTTTCGTGTGATAATGTTTAAATCTAATTGTTTAATCACGCCTCTTAAGGTTCGACTTCTCTTAATAATTTTTCCCTTTCTCAAATAAAATTTTCCTTGCTCGTATAAATTTAATACAATCTTTATTTCAGCAATTTCTGTTTCTTTTTTAAAAGAAGTAACTCCAACAGATGACGATCAGTTTGAATAGAGGAATTTGCCGCGACATAACAAATGCGCTAAAATTGGAAACATTTAGGTAGAATACACGTAATAACAAAATTTTCAAATCTCAATGTTTTTGTTCCGACAAAAATGAATTTTTATGTGTATTTTACCCTTTTTTTTTTATTATGGATATTTTTCAAATTCACGATTCATGGTGCATTTAAACTTCAGAGTCGATGGTTATATTTTACAAAAAAACTAAATAGAGAATCACAGTCTCTACGAATTTACAAAGAATTTTGCACGAAAATCCCAGCTCTGCTAATACTTTTGTTTGGTACTGTACATGTATACGATTCGACAATCAGTAATTTAAGAGAATAGAGTTAATATACTAAAATAGAGTTGTAAGTGTACGAACAACATCTAGCGTGTGAATTTATTTCAATCAACCGAATAATATTATAGAAAAACGTCCGTAATATTTGGTTCCATCAAACGAGACCTTAAATCACTGGAAAGGACTCACGAAGCGTCCCATTTTTCCGTGGATTGAACGAGATCGCCTCACCCTAAGCGACATCAGCTGCTTCCTATTCCTCTGCCTCTATTCCTCCCAACAGTCAGAGCGAACAGTAAACGCGTAGGGTTATCGACCCGTAGCCTCGGAGGTCGAATTCCTGGCTTTTCTTCCTCTTTCCACAGAGATCACGCTACCAACGGGTCCCTCCCGTGTCACGTTGTCCCTGCTTCCGGCAGAAACAAAAATGGCCGCCGCAGATGCTCAAAGCATCGTGAAAACGTTCGGTTGTTTGGTTCGATCCGAGGGCGGAAAAACTTACGTAATCGTTTCGACAAGAACGTAGGTAAGCAAGAAACGAGGGGAACAAAAAGGAAAAGGGGTAACAAACGAGCAGCAAGCGACGTTGGAAAAGGCGACCAAAAAAGGGAAAGAAGAGAAGCTGGCAGCGGGCCAAAGTCTAGAGGGCGCCATCGAAGCGACCTCGCAGAAAGAAGGAGAAGAAATATAGAGCAGAAATTAATGTTCCCTGAATCTGGATTCCTGGTTGATGCGGATAAGCGGAAAGGGATAAAAACGGAAAGAAGGTAAGGCTAGTAGGTAAGTATTTTCGTATATCAACGTTGTTGCTACTGAAAGTACGTAAAGTAACGAAAGTACGTTTCTTCTATTGTTTATTCATGAACCTGTATCGCTCATTACTCGCGCGCTGCGAAAACGAAGCAATCGGGCGTTATGCAACTGCAGCAAAGCTCCTTTTATCGGAACGAAATTATAGTTGCAGTAAGTGTCGGATTAACTGGACGTCTGCAGATTAAATCCACATATACCAGATAGAAACAACGTAAGGTTTAAATCAAAATATTTTTTTATAAAGTAAGGTATTAAGTGGTGACACCTATTGATGCGACCGCACCCAAAAGATCGTACGTATTACGTGCCTAGAAATCTTCATAAGATGCAAAATCTTAGAGCATCGAAATGCCAATCGTCCGCAAACCTTGATTAACGATAGGAATCTAAAAAATATAGATCAGTTCAAGTGTTATTTCGATGAATTTCTGAACCATCTTCTTCTTAATATCTTGCACAGATATATTCAAAAGATAGGATTCTCGAAACGAAAAATCGAGGGCACAAGTTCGTTCAACGCAATTACAAGCATCGCTTAAAATACACGGACCACCGAAGTAGCTCGATCCACGTTAGTGTGAAGCCTTATGCAAGGATGATAATTTCTTCTCGCTCTGTTTATAGCGTTCACCGAACATCGATCGATCGAGAACTGCGTGATGAACTAGAAACTTTTTCTCTTCGATTCAATTACCTTTAAACAACATTTTCCATTTTTCATCAAACGCGATATCTTTCTTTGTCTCTTGTTTCGTCTCGTGCCTATTCTTTCCCATCGTGCAGAACTATAACTGAAAAAGAACGAAAAATGGGGGAGTATGAGTAGAGAAAAGCACGATTGTACGCGCATCAAAGAGCGTTGTTGGAACGCGGCAGGCTCTGTTCGAGGGAAAGTTGTAAAAAGTCCAGAAGAGTAGGCTGGTATCATTACGCGAGATTCGCTAAAGCGTTCAAAGAGAACGGCGCGATAATCGAACGAGTAAATTGAAATATAAGTTAGACTAATTAGAAGAAACAGTGTACGTGGTAGAAAAATAGGCGTTAAAGGCAGTTAGGACATTCGCGATTTGTTCGCGCAAACACGAGCGCGAAAAGCGCGTCGGATTTAGAGAGGAAGAGTGCGAATCGTGACAAGTGAAAGTAAATGAGGTAGAGTGTAGAGTAAATGAGACTCCACACCGAGAGATGAATTCGAAAGTGTTTTCTTCAGTCACTGTCGTCAGCGTAGTTGTCGTCTGCAACGAGTATACGTGCGTTCGTTTGCTTCTGGTAACTGGATTTTGTTGAAGTGGGGTTACGTGGTTAATGTCTGCGAATGACGTTTGGTTATTGAAAGACTTTTTCCTTTTCGACAACATAATACGTTTAGAAAAAAATCAGAAACAACAAATATTAGATCTATCGAAAAATGAAAAGACGATGCAATTCGCATCGCTGTATTGCAGTCTACAATACACTATCGCATTAAATACGCGATGTTTGCCGTAAATATCATGTGCGATTAAAATTAATTACAGAACAAAATTAAATTTATATGCCGTTATATTTCTGCCACACGTAACAAACGAAAAGATAAGAAGAATTTCGAAAGTCATGTCGTGCGAGATGTACAAAAAGAGTTTCAAAGGCTGATAATTCTCTTCATTTGTCTAATCGTCAAGGAGCTTCGTGAATCGAATGATCGAAGAGGATCGCTTCGATTATAATCTTAGCGTAACCCTATACTTATCGACCTTTATTAAAAATGTAGCTTTCATTTCCACTTCGTCCAATAACTCGAAAGTTTATTACTTCTCGTGAATATTAAAAAAATTCAAACTAAAAGAGCAGATTAGATCTAGAAAAACTACAAGAGTTGAGCTGATTCCTTGTAATCGCAATTTCTTCAATTGTGTTGAAAATGTCGAACGAGATGTAGGATATCTATAGGCGTGTTTCATCGGGTCAACGTTTAGCAAAATAGAGAATCGAATGACCGCCGATCGGTCTTATTAAATAGAGCCGATTTTAACGATGTCATCAAAACGAGCACGACGAGAAAGTGCCGAGGTCGTCGCGGAGCAATTATATCGGGGGTTGTCCTCATAGTTGCTAGATCGATGCACCTATCTTTTTACGAGTAACAGTAATAAAATCCGCTGCCTGTCTGACGAAGCAGCGGAGCGAACAAGACGTCGTCAACTGGTTCAAATGTCGTTACTGCCTCTACCCATCAACTTTGGTCATCACCGATGGCGTTCTTAACCTTTTCAACTACGAGTTTAAAGTTTTATTAAGGCTCCGTTCACACCATGTCTGACTCGTCGTTCGTGTGATACTTATTCAACGATGCGTGTATCATTTTGTTTTATCATCCTTTGTAAATGGATTAAGTAATTTGTAATTTTATTCTATCTTTTCTTCTTTCGTTAAAATTAAAATTAAAAAAGAAATTCGTTAAAATAATTTATCCGCAATAGAGAATTTCTATTTCCTATTACATCGGATAAGATGATCTGTCAACCCATGATAAAGGTAACTATCGCCGATTTGACGAAGACTACGTTGTACGTTCTTAATCTAAATTGCCAGCTTCGTTCACAGTCGACTTGATTAGGATCAACAGCAGAGCAAACTGTCCAGAGTAGTTCACGAATGGATCTAGGTGGACGTATTGCGCAATAATGCTCGTTTGCGCGATGCATTTTACTGCGATCAAACTGATATTTAAAGTTATGGAAAGTGTACAGAAAAATAGCATTTGGCTTACTTTAGAATAGCGTTTGTTAGCCAGTTACAAATTTGTTTATGGGTTGTTTGAATAATCTTCCGATTTACGCGACTTAGTCGAATACGCACGATGTCGAAATAACGTCTAAATATCTATCTTATTTTTAATTAATTAGTTGCAAGACTTGAATTTGAACATTAATTTTTAACTGGTCAACCGAAGAATTAATTAACAAAGATTATTAAGATTATCAGAGTGGGCAAAGTAACTAATTCATATTTTTCATAAAAATTAATTAATTAAGTATACACATAGTTGCATTTTTGAAGATTTAGGTGATTGTTTGTAATATCTATCACTTTGATTTCTTTGCTACAAGTTCAATATTTTAATTGTTGGTAGCTCTGATGTTAAAAAGCATATGATGCCTTACGTCTGGAAGTCCCAAATTTCAATAATGTTCCTTTCTTAAACGACTTCCTGTAGGACTTCATATCGCGTATTGAACAATTGTTGCTAGTTTGTTTCATACTGCGAAAAGGTTACTTCGATACAAATTCTAAAAGATTTATCTCGCAAATCCGTTTGCGCGAACAACGGCAAAGGTACATACAGGATAGGACAAGCTATATGTCCGTAATGCTGATGTATGCCCGATACGTTGGCTGAAAGTAGCAGGTAAACGTCGAGATTGTGAAAGTTTCGCTCCGTTTCTTTGACCAGTCGATAAGGCAAAATGGAGTTTTTATTATCGTTCGATATCAATGTAAAATTTCAGTTGGAGTGTAAACTGCAACGCGCATGTAAAATGCAAATGTTATGTATCTCGCGATTATCTACCATGCCAGCTTTAGACCACGTTTTAACAAATTTAAAAGTTTGCACGTATTGTCAATAAATTATACACGAGTTGGGACTTGCACACACTGCTGACCTTGTTGCATTGGATATCGTTTGCCTACAAGATATCGGTCAAAGTATCATCGTCCTATGAAAATGGAAGATATACATATTGTGAGTTTCATAGTATGAAGTAAGTACAGTACAGTGTTGGACAAAATTATAAATTTCGTATGTTTCTGACTTTTTCATTTTCCTCATTTCTTAAAAGTGGTCGTTATCAAAATTAGCATTTGTCGTGAACAAAAGATATAATATCGTTTGATAATTCATAGAGATGAACCCAGTTCTGAGAATAAGATCTTCCTTTATTATATGTATAACGAGTGTATAAACGAAATGCTTTATATCAGTTGCTTTGTATCGTTGCTTTGTATCGTTGCTTTGTATCGTTGCTTTGTTCGACCAGTCTGATAAACCCTTTGATGCAGCCTTGTAAAGAGCAATTAAACTGCATTAACTCTCCCTGGCGAGATATTACTTCTTTGTAATCAATTTCACGACCACGAACCTTGGGCTATCTTCGTGTTACTTCTTTATCACATATACTTCTTTTCCCAGTATCTAACACTTTACAAAATTAGCAGCCGTCAAATTGTGGAATCAGCTCTCAGCGGTTTCACACTCATCTTCTGATCTAACTGATTCCGTCGATTAAAATCGCTCGTGCAATAGCATAAAATTCAATTTCCATCGTGGCGGCCACAAAGAAATAAATTGCTTTCCCTTGCTGGCTGCATCTTTCGGATTCAAGCGTTCGAATGTGTCAATGCGCTGATAGCAAATGGTCAAAAATAGATTTAGACAGTCATTGTAAACAAGTGCATGATAAAACCCTACAAAATAATTTGTTAAGTCTATAAAACACAGCTGAAATTCTTCTCTTCCTTGACGACTCTTCTCTGTATCTCCTATCTACAGCGCCACATTACTTTAACCATAAATAAAATTTTATATATTTTTATATATCACGTACAGCCTATGCACTGCCGCACCTTTAATTTTTAATTACGTACTTACGAATCAAGCCAATATGATTGCTTCACTGAATTGTTCGATCGAACGAAAAGTTCGTTCGAACGGCTAAACCGCTTTTCGTTATCGCTGAACGATCGTTTTTTCGATATCGAATGCCAGATATTACGAATGGTTAAAACATGGATAAATAGTTATATTTTACGACATGTTTTCCAATTCTGTAGAGTTTAAAATACAAACTACATGCAAGTTGATATGATGTAGCTGCAAAAACACAATAACTGCAAAGAGAAAACAGAACCATTCGAAAATTTAGATCTGTGTATCGTAATAATTTATTAAAGTTTAGTACCTCATTGTCAATATTCTTATAAAATGAATAATGAAACCTTAATGAAGCAGAAAAAGAGACCAATTCAATAAATCGATTTCTTCAAGAAACATTTGAATTTTTAAGACAATCGAGCCAACGTTTTTAAATTCCATAGACAAGTATACAATTATTATTCATAAATATCGCTAAGGATTCAAAACGTTTCACTTCTAAAGTTAAAATCCATTCAATTTCAAAGTTATATGTTACTGGACTATAGGATGAACGTTTCTCACAGATATCGAGAATCGTATTGTATCGCTTGTTTTGAACTGTAGGCTTGATACAGAAATCGGTGGCGCTTCAGACCACTTAATCGAAGAAATGTCAAAGGTGAAGCCCGCACTTTACACTACACTGCAAAAGTGTACCACTCTGAAATACGTTCAAACTTACAATAGCGTTACAATATTCCAACGAATCTCAAAGTAAGCACAGAGCATCAAAAACCATCGACACGCTTCGAAAGGAATATGAGAGAGAAAATCTAATATATCTAATATCCGACTAAGGATGCATTTGCATAATCTACTCGAACGAAATTACTGGAAGACACTTTATACGATTTAAATTTCGATTTTGTAGCTTTATATTTTCAAAATGCCTTCAAAGCAAATTTTCTAAAACATTCGATTCAAGCTAATAGGAAATTTGACCAAATGAAATTAAGAACACACCTAGCTCTGTGGACTAATACGTTGGCATAATCAGATTAAAAGGCATAATCGTGTAGTACTAACTAATTTCTCCCAGTAGGTGTTCACTTAATGCTAATGAACATCACGAGAGAATCAACTAGCGGATTTAATAACCGCCGGATCGAAGAGAGTATTATAGTTAGAAACACGCGCAAAGAAGTCGAAAGAAACCTGAAAAGAAACACGTTCGATCGTGCAGCGATCGCGATGAAGACCTCGCTCGACTTTCCGCGAGGCCTTTACCGTTTAATCTACACTCTGCATCAGACCACATCGTGTATAGCGTAATTCTTTTCAGAATTAAATTCTGGTAGATAGTCGCATTAGTTTGCAATAAAACAGATAGCTGTATTTGTTAAGATGGCTATCACGTTTTCCGCGATACGATATCACGTGCGATATTACCTACGTTACATCACGTTTAACCGCTTATCAAGATTAGTTACTGATAATGATACACAGAAGCGCTTCGTAATATCGCTAATAACATATTGCTTGTTATTAATTAAATTGACGAGCTAACGAAAGTATAATACTAATGAACATCCTTGACTCAATAACCTGCGATGAACAGTGTACACATTGCTACAAACAAGTACTTGTATCCGACAAACTCGTCGTCGATGAATTCTTACTATCCCCAAACGTTTAAGAAAGGACGACAAACGATCCTTGAAATATCCGAAAAGTACCCGTACGAATCTCAGAACATACCTACAAACGGAAGGTGCGATCGATGTTACCATATGCTACCAATGCAACCCTCTCGGAGGACAATTAGTACCAAGCTCGCCCTCGTAATAGAACATTCTATCAATTAGGCCGACCCTGGCGTGCCCATCCTTCGTCTTTAACGTATTTATCGCAACCAGTCTCTCGCTACCCAAGATCGTCCTACGTCTAACTTAAGTCGCCCAACACGTTTCCGTCTCTACACTCTAATCCTAATAAACGACGATCCAGCGATCGAGTGTCACGAAGGCGACACGAAGACGCTGTGTGACTTGCAACCAGCGCAGCGGTTCCAATCAGGAGTACTGATTGACAAACTACAACAGCAAGGGAAAGAGGAACGGAGAGACAGCTACTTACCTTGACGAAATGCAGGTTCTCCTTGTCGAGAAGGAACTCCATGGATTTGTGTGGCCGTTGGTTGATGGTGGAGGCGGCGTCGTCGTCGCGGGGGCTCCTATGCGAAGCGGCGACAGGCGACTGGGGTACGTGGAGGGCGTGCTCCGGTCTGGGTCGCGGGGCGGCCGAGGTGTGATTCAGATTAAGCAAACTCCTGGTCTTCTTGCCGGTGGTGTTCGCGGAGACGGAAACGGCGGCGGCGACGCTGGTCGTCGTCGTCAACGGCACGGCCTCGTCGAGGTCGGTCTCGAGCAGGCCGACCGGGCGCTCCTGGGCGGCCTGCATCGTGCGGGCTTTCGCCATCTCGATGGCCGCCGGATTTCCAAGGTCTGTAGCCGCGCGTCGGCGCGACGAACACGCCGCCGCCGCCGCCGACGCGCCCGTCGACGATCTCGAACCCAGCGCCCCGACACGGGGCGGCTGCGGAGGCAGGGGCGGCTTGCTGGACACTGGCGCCCTCCCGTTTGCGCTGCGAAAAGCAATATAGGATTAATCGCTTTCGTGGTTTTTTCTTTTCTCGAGGTCGGTCATATCGCGTTTTCTTCCTTTCGATTTTTCATATATGGTATAGCGGAAAAGGCGGCTGAAACGAAAGCTTCGTTCGGAGCATAGCGAACTCTCTCTCTTAACCGGCTCCTATTGTCTCATTTAGATTAGTCCGATTACTTGAATTGAACCGACTAAGATTCGAATGATTCGAGCAACGAGAACAAGAGTAGATACATGAAAGTATATCCGAAGTCAAGTAAGTATGTAACAGGATCACGCTGTTTTATAGTTCGTACTTTCATACGCTATCGTATAGCATTCCTTAAAATCACAGTTTGATTGAATCATTTAGTGTACGCATGACGTAGCGTTACGGCCAATATATTAATAAATACGGTTTTCGATGCGTGAAATCACTGAAAAGAGAAACTTCTCTTCCAGAAAAGAATGTGAAAACGGTTAGTCTTGAATTTTATAGTTACTTAGCTTCGCAACTTCGTACATTTAATCCTACGATTCCTTTCTTTTACAACACCGAGTAGTTTATTTTCTCTAAATTTGTCATTAAAATGTATTACTAATTTCATGAATCGACAATATATAACTCATTGTATGAAATTATTATAGATAAAGTACTTTTAGATACATCGTATGACATGTTTTTAAATAGTAATTGAAGAAGATATACGGAGGATAAAGACGGATCTAATCAAACTTGTCCGAACTCATCGAAAATATTTACTTTTCAGGCGAAGCTTAATATCAAAGACTCTTCAAAAGAAAGGAAAATATTTAAACGTACACAAATCCAACGTTCAACATTCGATATAGTTTCAATCCACTTGAATGAATCGCAGGATTTTCTCAGAAATAACACAGCCTTCCCTCCGCAGCTAGGCGTGTTGCGGAATCGTCGATTTCCAGAGTCCGGAAAAGTCGATCGCAGACGCGTCGATGTATGCCGATTTCGTCGTAACTTCACAAAGAGAAACGTGCAGAAATGTCGGTGAAGCGAGTCGAAACGCCGGTAGCATCGTCCGTCGACGCTTTAGAAAATTGAACGCGGATAATTGGGCCGAAAGCGGGTTTCGTTGCGTCGAGCTGATATCACCGCGCGTATAACACTTTCCCGCCGCTTATACTCTGCGCTTGGCTTTGAACTTCACCGAGCTATGTACACACGCGTTCCTTTGGCTCTCTGGAAGAGTGCGCGGCGAATTCGTAGCAGCTTTCACGCTATTCGATCATCAATCACGCGGCTCCCGTTACGCGGCGAAGAAAACGCGGAAGCGAGTGCTACGCAGCACAGCCGCGGCGCCGCTGCTGCTCGCTTCCAAGCCGCATGCTCGTTTCGCTCCACCATTCGACGATCATGGACCACTCTTCCAACGTTTCTATAGAAGTACGCACATTGTGTGCCGACTCAAGTCTTGTTTTACTGGTTTCTCGGTGAAGCTATTTGATTGAAATCCTTGGGAGATTATACGCAAAGTCGGTTTTTGAGGGAGGATAATTAGCTTGTTCGAACTTGGATGCTGTAAAGCAAGAGAAATATCTGATCTAAATTGATTGTTTGAGACGTTGTGTAAATAAAAGGCGCCGCGAGGAGATCAGTGAAACTTTAGTAGTTAACGAGATACGTAATAATTATTTTCAAAGACGTAGTGAGTATTCAAATATTTTGATGTTACATTCTAAACGTTTTTCCTTATATATTTCTTGTTACATGTTGCTTAATTCTTTCTATACCATTGTGTATTAATAAATATATACATATTCATAATATTCAAACGATACATTTTTTATGCTCTACTTCATTTCTAGTATAAAAATTAAAGAAGGGTTCGTTCTTGCTAATATGTACAATCCTTTATTGGAAGCACGAGCATTGTTTTGATCGTATTATGAGTTAGTTCCCTAGAAAAAATTGCCGGTCACATTTTTACAGACGAAGATTCAAACGTTTAAGTGCGCACTTATGCATTCGAAAGAACGTCTGCGATTGGCCGACACGACGTAGAATGGAGTGGGTACTTAAAGTCAAACAGATCCAAATCGAACGATCGCCTCAATTGCTCTCAATCGTTCTTCTACACCTTGTTCTTTTTCTGTCTGCCCAGGAAAAATCAAATCGTCTTCTCGGTGCACGCATGGGCAATGAGCACGCAATGCGTCGACCTTAACGCTGTATTCTTGTTCTTTCTTTCAAACGAATAAGGATAGGCACAGATTAATTTTACCTCTGTCTGTAATGGAATATTTACATGTATTAAACGAAATAAGAATTCAAAATACTTTCAGAAATACGTTACTTTTTTAAAACACCCGAATATAAATATAGTACTTATAGTTAATTTTTAAACTAAATCTCAGAAAGCTTGCGACTTTATCTTAGTTCTATTTCTACGAAGCAAAGGAATACCAATTCAGTCTGCGATTTATCTTACTCCCTATCGTTTTCCACTCTGATTAAAGTGGCATAGGTACGATAAAATAGTCTTCGATGAATGGAGCTTTTATACTCTGTGTTCAAAGCACAAGCAAAGAGTTAGGAAATAGATACTAATAAATATCACGCTTAAATTTTAAAACAACTTGTTTCGTTCATTTTTATGAAACACTGAGAAACATTACAGACGAAGCAAATGTACACACCCCCTGTTAGATAAAATGAATCTACTTTATCACTTTGCAAGCATGTGTCATTTAAAACTGATGATCCTTAAATATAAATAATAGCATCATCCTTCCTAAACTTTGACCTATCACTTGTATTCCTATTTTTTAAATTCTTAAGACTTTAGACCAAAACTAATTACAACTCAACGTAATACTCTGTTTTAAAATTCATCGCTCCGGCTTTAAGGAAGAAAATAATAAGAGAAGACAGTAAGAACTCGGTTCGTGCAAGCACGTTGATGAATCAAAAGCGCGGCCATAGGCTCGGAACGAAATAAAAGAAACTACAGTCGATCGTACCAGATGGAAAAACATCGAATTGCAATGCGAACGGGTCCACAACTCGGTATCTCTGTGATGCAGTTTCATTCTTGCGGCACGTCACGTTGTGAGGTCATATTTATAATCGTGGACGGGGCAATGATGGAGAATCGTCGAATGCCTTCTCTAAAATTAGGAGATGGTCGAGAAATATTTTCGAAATCCTCGCGCCGTACCCGTTTCGAATTCTGAAAATATCGCGTTCGAGAACCGACGAGAAAACATCGTAAAACGCGTGTTTTCGCCTAACGATATGGAAGTAGATTGTGCACTCGCTGTTTCCATCGAGTCTATAACAATTTAAAGAAAGATCGAAACTAAGACAGAAAACGCGAAACGTTTGTGTGACCATTTGGTATAAATTACTTTTAGCTGTGACCGATTGCAGAAAATATGTCTTAGATTGCCATTTGACGTTTCATAGTGAATATGGTAGAGTAGAAGTGAAAAAGTTTGCACGTGTGAAAATATATATTCTACGTGTGACGTAGTTCAAAGAGATGGTTTCCTTCACCCTGCTATATACATATGTATGTATTTCTGCTCAGTACGATGTCACGAACTCGAATCATGCGCTCACCAACGAGCCTATGGTTAAATATACACCCATATGCATGTAGGTGTACCGGCCTCACGAGTCTTATTAATCTTATTTCATTCCAACACCAGTCCGGAAGTCGTTTGAGGTGGTGCGATGTCTAATCGTTTGCTTGCGGAATTCTCGTCAACCTTTTCTGCTTCTGTTCTCCATTTGTTACGTAAAAGAGCATTGACAATATTTCGATTACTTTTATTCCCTTTTCTTTTTAGTCGTTTGTTGTCAATATTCTATTAGATCGACGAGGAAAGCTAAACAAATATCGTGCTACACCGTTTTATTTATCAGGTTGTAATTTCCCCGAATCCATGTTTTGCATTTGCGAGAGTCGCAGAAAGATATAAGAAAAAATGTCAACTTTCTTGAAACTTCGAACTCAAAACCTTCTTTCAATCATTTCTGTTAAAATTTCATTTAACTATCTATAAGAAACTCAAAATAGTTGGAATGGAATATATCGCTGAGTTTAATTCATCGTAAGATTACGGAAGATAACGGTTACTTAAAGTACAAACTGTAAGGTTTATAAGAAAATCACTCTCAATTATCCTATGCGCTTCATTGAACGAACTGTACTTTCTTGAAAGCATTATTGGATAATTTCCAACTTAAAAGAACTCATTATTAAAACGCAAGTAGAACGACAAATTAATGTTGTGTTATTTAATTATTTATTTATGTAGACTACATATTACTACTAGATACGTAATAATAAAGGTGATGTGAAACAGAATTTCTCTGTTGTAACAATTCGCTAGAGATATATGTATGTACGTATGTATACATATGTATATGTATACATGTATGCGTATATCGCTCCGTTCAGAATGTGAGAATTCGATTCATTCGATTCACAAGGTATCTCGAACCACGGGTAATGCAATTTTGATATTACACAACATTACATTGGTGGTATCAAGTTTACTTAATCGCTACAGAAAGAAACGGCGACACGTCACGATTACCCAAGAGCTCGATAAAGCGTAGCTTTGAAGTCACACCTTGAAATATACCATAGCTGCGTTCGTAGAAACGCAATAGATCTCTCGAAAGAAGATTCAGCTATAGCTGAAACGTGGCCTATTTATCCAAATTTCGGCCACGTCGTTCCTAAGGCGTTTCCAGAATATGAGAAACCCGCTAAAAACAAAGATGAATCTAACTCGATTCTTAAATGTCCATTTGCAATAATTCATCGGGAACAACACGTTCGGCGTCACGCAAGCATATAGCTGCCGCTTGTTTGGTGCAGACCTTTGCCAAATGATTTGAGCATCGTAGAATTTAGATGTTTACAAATGTTTACAGAAGGAATGAGTTTCAGCAGAAAAATGTTTAATATGGAAATGTACAGAATGTTCAAGTGATTATACAGAACGTTACAAAAGAAAAATCTGAGCCTATAAAATCATATGCAGTATTTAACGAATGCAGTAAATGTCTCTATTCAACATGCTTTTGAAACCAATTCTGAAACAGCTGCATGCTGTATCAATCTCTGTACGTATTATATCTTTCAATTAATGTGAAACGAAATTTAAATTTTTAAATCGAATCTCTGCTAAGAGATAGATTCACTGAACTGATCTCCTGACTTGAATGTTCGTTGGAATTATTTTTGTAGGAATACTTAATGATTTTCACGTACTGGTCATTGCTAAACAATGTAGTAAATTTATAAAGACGACATCACATAGAAAATGTATGTCGCGTAATACGTGAAGGGTACCTGAAAATATACGTAATGTCGATTCATTATCCATTATTCATTATCCATTAATCGTGCTTGTATATATATTGAAGTAAAACTTATTTTTTTTTAAAGCAAAACAAGCTATTATTAGAAAATATACTCAGCGCATATTTCTTATAAATCTCACGTACATGCATAAAGTGATTCATTAACGTATACATCGAAGTATAAAATTTTACATTTTCATTATTACATATACATTCGAAGAAAAAGAACGCACCAGCGAGAGAGTGACCTAACGGAATCAAAGTGGAGCTGGAAGCGCACAAAAGAGCTGATTCGATGAAATTTCATGCGATAAAACGAATGTTCGTAAAAACTAAACAAGAGGGATCGGTTACGCCTGCTGTTCCGAGAAGCTGGCCTCAATATGTGGATCGAGTAATGGAGGAGTTAAGGCAAAAACCAGCCAGATAGAGAATACCACGCGATCATTCGAGGGATTTCTTCCCTAAAATTTCTTTGGTCGAAGCAAACGATACTGAATGAAGGGAACAGGCCGCTTGCGCGATCATCGTACTACGAAGGAAATGAATCATTAACGAATAAGGGTCGTGATGGAGATTAAGATTAATTGCCGGAGATATCAAATCGAAGCCCGTGATGCTCCGCAAAGTATGTGTAATGCACAAACAGGATGGGTAATTACAGTGTCATTAGAACCAGCGTGAATTTGTTTAATTACAAATCTGTTTTGATTGCTCTTAATTTTTAAGTAATCAAAAATCATTCGTAAATTTGTAAAATATTCAATGTTTGTTTTGCATTTTATACAATTCTTAACGTCAATTATCCTCGTCCTAGAAAGCGAAAGACTCGTTGTGACTTTATGACAACCTTATGTTCTACGATCATCAACTTAATATTCGCACGAATATTATGTCTTTATCCTAACGTCAGACGACAACAGACTGAATAAACACGGCCTGCTTTCAAACACAAATACGTTGTAACTTGATCGAGTCCAAATGATTCACAGTTTATCTCTTATTTTATCGGCAGGTCTACGTATCTAAAATTTTCCATAATTGGCTTTGCAATTATCTCTTCTTAAACAACTTATGAGAAACAATATCTGATTTTTGAATGAATGTGAATGAAACACTCTGTTAAATTCCTTAACTCCTGGATTCTCTTAACACCCCGTATTCGGGTTCTATGAATTATCGAGACGCCCCGATCCCCTGTCGCTGATTCTTCATCGAGGTTCCAGGAGGGAAATACTTCGTTAGAAGAAGAGGGATACGATAAAGGTTAAACGACGGCGTTTGCTGTTACAGAATGCAATTAGATCGAATTACGTTGAAACAACACCGAATGAGGAACGGGGCGAGAGTGAAATCCGATTAAGAGAAGCGAACTGGTTCATCCATGTGCTCGCGCGCGTAAGGGAAAGAAACGAATCGAAGGGGCCGATGGTCGGAATGTACGCGCGAACGAGAGTGAAATGCTGTTTATCGAACGAACGAGAAGCCTGATGGAGAAAGAAATTAGAGACGACGAGTCGACAGTTGATAAACGGTGAATAAATAGCAGATAGATTTAGCATCCCGTTGCGGGACGTCACCAAAAGCGGAGATCAACCACCAGTGAAATCTAATTCGAATGGAGAAGATCTAGAAGAGTGGGTGACGCGTTAATCTGGCAGCTGTTCGCCGGTTCTGACTACCATTACGAAAACTTGATTAGTATCGCTGACCTCTTTTCCACCACTTGCTTATTAGAGAGACGTATCACGGAAATAAGTTCCCTCCACTGTTTATGGGTATCTTAACGCAACGTTGATAATCGAATAAAAACATTCAATAAATTTCAATAACTTTATCGCTATATAAGTAATTTAAAATAACCGTTAGCAATGCTATTCTACTAATATCTAAAAATATATTTCTTTGCTATTGCGAGAATTAGTAGTAGTAATCCAATCAGTTTTACACAATACTGTACATCGATCACCGGCAACAACACAGCAGGTAGAAACAGAAGGCGTGTATCGATATGTATGTATCAAATTCCTTTCATAATCCGCTAATTATGTAAGACACATTACGTTATAAGCTTGCGAGCAACGTCTGCGCGATTTTGCAGCCGAGATTCGGTTACAGACCACGAATACGGTTCGCGGACGCGAAGTTTATTGTTGTTCGCGTGCGAATACCTCCGCAACATTCGTTCGTTGTCTTCTCGTACAATGTACCGGGAACATTAAATAAACGATGGTATTTAGAATCTGAAATGGTGCCGACATATTTTCCACCGGCGGAGAGATAAATGTTTACGTATAGAAGCCATAGAAGGCGGCACGAACCGTGATTCATGTTACCTCTATATTCCATATACCCGCGCGAAACCATGTAAACAATCGTTAAGGTCAAAGTCAACGCGATCGACGCGCAAAGCGATTCCAGGTGCAAATAGAAGAAAAACGGGAGCGACGGATATATCCACGGTCGATGACGAAATACGGCACGATTTTTGAAAAAGGTAAATGAAACACTCACCTTATAACGGAGGAACTTCGTTGAACGTCGGCGACAATTCTGTCATTGCCGGTGGTGTCTACTCTACTCTCCGCAGCTGTGTTCTGGTCTTGTTTCTGTCTTTCCTCTTCGGTAGGATGCAACGGTATGATAATATAGTCCGGCTCCTTTTTAACCTTCTCCTCGGTCACCTTCGCGCGATTCACTTGGCCGATCGTATCACTTTTCTTCTGCACCTCGGATCGCGGCACTTTCGATCTACCACTGAACCGAAGCCTCGAGAATCGTTGGAGAAATCCACCGAGACCACCTTTTTTCCGCTCTTCCTTCACCGTGGTCGCGGACGACGCATCGACGACCATATTCCGCTGGAATCTCGCCGCCGATGGCTCGTTTTTGACAATGGGTGCCGCGACGAACGGACGCGGTGTCGTTGTGGTCGTCGTGGCCGACATAGTCGCGTGGCCGTCGTGCCTGTCGTCTACACTAACCGGCACAGTTGTTGCCGCCGCGTTCTCCTCGTGACGTTTGTCGCGAACACCGCGATGATTCGTATCAACTGCCACGGCCACCGCTGGATTCCCACTCCGTTCACCGAGTTCCAGGCCGTCGCTGTTGCTGCTACCGCCGTTGGGTGGGGGGCAATGAACACCGTGGACAGTGTGTCCCCTCGCTGCTTCCGTTGCCTCCTCCTCCTTCTTTTGCTCTCTCTCGTTCTTCTCCACTTTGTACTGCAACTCCTCCTCCTCCACCTCTTTCTCCTTCGTAGACTTCTTCACAGGAGCATCCTTTTCCGTGGCCTGCTTTTCCACTATGACTCTCCACAACAGTTCTCCATTGTTTCTACCGTTACACGACGAAGTCGATGATGATCGAATCATCGAAGAACTTTCGTTTTTGCCGCCACTTTCGTCGATTTCGAGTTCGACCGCACGATCGTCTTCCACTGGCCGATAATCCGCATAACGATCCTCCTCCTGTTGCTGCAACCGTACGATTTTTTCCGGATAGAAATCACCGATGAACGACCTTTTCGAACAGCTCGTCTCGTTCGCTGCATCTTGATCCGTGTCCTTCGAAATCGCGTCCGCAGTCGCGGTTTTATAGGAAGCGTTTGAATCAACATTTTCACGTTCCGGGGTTAAAGGTTTCTGAGGTTTCTGGACGCTTGTTTCCTCGCGTTGTACGCCCCCCTCCAGGCTGGAAGTTCCTACGGGTTT
Organism: Bombus fervidus; assembly: GCF_041682495.2. Lineage (NCBI taxonomy): Eukaryota > Metazoa > Arthropoda > Insecta > Hymenoptera > Apidae > Bombus > Bombus fervidus. Next base: position 3,988,852 of record NC_091519.1, read on the forward strand.
GGTTTCCAAGCAGGGTAAATCTATTTCGTCGTCTACTAAAACACGGGTGTTAGAATCGCCTCCATAAACCGAAAATGGATCCAAGTTTTTTTTTATCTGGCTGAAAAGCGTTTCCTCTTGCTGTTTTTTGAGCCGCTGGCCCAGCTGATTGATCGGAATCCTGGTGAACGGAGCTATCGAGAACTGCGTGGAAATATTTTCCGCGGACTTTGAATATTTCCTGGTATCCAAATACGGCTCGCTGTAGCTCGGTAAATTCGATGTCGAGCTACTACTCATTTGTTGCACCAAATCGGAAACTCTGAGCAGCGAGGATCGTCCTGAAATCGATTCCTCCAACTCGTCGCACGCATCCATTCGCTTGAATCCACTTTTGGAAGACTGGAGAGCCTTGATGTAATCACACTGTTGGGCCAGCTCGTAACTAGCGTTATTTGACACTCGTTTTCGTTCACTTTTCAGTGATTTTTCACCATCGTTACCAACCTCCTTACGATATTTATTCGATCGGAAACTTCTCTCGTCGATTTCGAATTGCTGAGCCAACTCGTAGCTCGCGTTGTTCTTTACCTTCCACGGTCGCTGTCTACCGGAAGGGGTTCTCTGAATACCATCGTTACCAGATAACGTGTTGGTGTTATTCGAGGTAACTTCCACGGCTTCGCGCTTCAACTGTTTGATCGCTGCATCCACCGAATCGATGTCGTTTTCCATAGCAATCGCCATATCGAGTATACAGTTGCCCGGATCTTGCGTCTTCACCGTCGAAGGTGCTTGTTTCATCTCTCGTGGCTTTGAACAGTGCTCTCCTACGCATTCCTCGTCTTCCTTCGGCTCTTCTTCCGCTTTCTCGCGGTCCATCTCGCCATCTACCATTGCGTTCTGCGAGGCTTGCGTCCTCACCGAGCTCGATAACGAGTTCTTCGCTTGTCCACTCTCCTCGCCTCCGTTCTGTCGAATTTCCTCGTTGTTTTCCAGTTGCTTCTTACTTTGAACAACGGAGACTTCCGCCATTTCGTGATGCTCGTGCAAATTCACTGGAGAGTAGCGTGTATCATCGTGCGTCGTGTGGACGCCGCAGAGATTCAAATCGACGGGCACGCTGGCTACCCTTGTATAATTCTCGAACAAATTCGACGTGGATGCGTAGAAAATCGCTCTGGATGAGGATGCGTACGCGGCCAACGAATGGGGACCGTGTGCGGACTCGGTGACGCTGCTAGGCAGACTGGGCGCGCTTTGAGATTTATCCGTGAATCTAAAATTAAAGCACTCCTCGTTGCTCCACCCTTGACGCTGGTGCTGCTCATGCTGCTCGTAACTGTGGAGCTGCTGCTGCAGCTGATGATGGTGGTAATGATGATGATCGGCGACCATGTTGTTACGGCCGTGCGCCATATTGCCGGCTATATTTAATCTAGTCTGCAGCAGGCGAAACGAACTCGATACAGCCGTTTGGCCAGATTTCAGGTCCAACAGTGCGTCCCTTTTCGACTCGACACCGATCTCTCGTAGGTCGATCGTATTCCGATAATCCAGCGACGTCGCGTAGTTGCACGTGGAATCGCCGAACACCATCAGTCGATCCTCGAGCTCCGCCCCGGATCGATCGTCGTTTAGCATACGATCTTCTTCGTCAAGGTCCTCGTCGCCAATGTCCTCTTCGTATTCTTCGTCCTCGTGCCAAAAGTCCCTGAATCGTGTGAAAAAATCCAACTACATCGAGTCTCTTCGACTTAAGTGTTTATGAAAGTTGTTCGATTCTATGGAGAAAAATGAAAAATGAAATATTCAAATTCTTTTTTAACTGACAGAACGGTAACCTACACAAGATTTCGATATCAACGTATCTTGTTTTTTTCCTAATTTATTTTTTCTAGTGGAGTCGTGGTAAGTGTGACACAATGAGATAATCAGAATGAAACATACACGAGCGTCATTTTGGATCTTCCTCGAATTAAAAGTAAAAGTCAAGGAAATCTATTAAGGGTCGTGATTGCGGAAACTTGGTGGGGATAAATGAGGGTCATGTAGCAAGCTGTCGAAAGTCGTTGCCAAGGAAAACCTACGATCACAGCTCGACAATCGCGAAACGAATCCAAGTCGATCGAGGGCCTCGTAACAAAAAACACCCTTGTTAAATTTGTTGACTTCTTAGATAATAAAGCATTGGAATAGTCAGAAGATAGAATTACAGAATAATGGGATCGGTATTATGAAAATGATCTATACCCTGACTGTATGAAACTTTGAATTTCATTTAATTTTGTTCCAATAAATGGAGTTTATAAATTTTTTCCAATAAATGTATTTTATAAAATACAAACTAATCGTTATAACGAAACACGAATATTCCGCTGTTCGGAAAATCTCCTATACATATAAATAGTCATAATTTCCTATTAATTCAAACAACAGAGGCTGTACCGTAGCATGAAGGAAACTCCGACCGCTTGCCAAATTAAATAAACTATGTTTACGTTACCTTGGTCGGTGGTAGCCATTGCTACGTGTTCTCGACAGATCCATGTTTCGTTTCAGGTACAAAGGTGTGAATCCATTGGTGAGACCACCAGAACCAAACTCCTCTTCCTTTTGACAAGTGTCCAGACTTTCGAAGCTACGGTAAGGTCTAATTCTGGAAAAGTGATCTACAACGTTTCCAAAACCGTTTGGTAAAACCTTGTCATAGTCCTGCTCGAGGCTGTCTGGCGACGTGTTCTCAGGATAAGAGGCGTTTGATCGATTAGGATACTCCAGCGAATCGAAGCTGTAACTGGACGGCGACAGTGTGGCACAGGTCCTTTCTAAGGATTCGAATTGCAATAGAGAGCTAGACCTTGAGGAGGCGGACGACCTTGATGACCTCGGTGATGGTGGATAATCGTCGAAGGTAGCCTGGTGTTCTCGATCGCTGTTACCATTGTGTTTTCGACGCCTCTTCTTCGGAACCACGGAATTGCATTCGCTTCCGCTCCCATCCAGCCTCTCGTCTTCCGAGAAATCATCAACAAACACTAAACGTTTAACGACATACCGAGGGAAAAGTTGTAGTGTACGCGCGATGCGTCTATCTAATAATCGAATCGCTTCGATATCGAGAAAATAAAAGCGAGACGATGGTCTGATCTGATTCTACTTTTCGACATTCGAGTGACTATTTTTGGAAAGGTGCAATTTGCATTCGTGTTTTGCAAAATGTTACGATGACAGTGAAATGGAATTAATGAAGTTGTTTCTTACCAAGAGTAATAAAAAAAATAAAAAGCTAATAAAAAATAAAATTTACTATTGTCACTTGTTAAAGAAAGAAGCGAGCTTCAGAGACTGGATTTATAAAATCAGAACAGAAATGTACTGTATTTAAAAAAATTATTGTATTAAAAAATGAATTTGGAAAAATGAAATTCAAGCGTGTTAAACATATAGAACAGAGAAGTATAGCAAACGCAACCTTGTAGTACACATTTCAAGCTGCTATTTGCGTTTTCGCTCGAGACAATATGCCCTGAGCTCTATCCTACATACAAAAGTCCGTGGCATAATTACGTTTAATTGCGTGTGCTTATTAACGATCGTAAAAACCGCAAAGACATGCGTAATTAAATCTGACGTCTTTTGAAGCCACATTATATCTATTTTAAGTTCTTTCTTTAATTCGCTACGTTGTTTCGTTCAAATTTCGTTCAAACTAGATAAAGTACTTAAATTTTAATCGCATCGATTCAACTAATTTAACTTCAAGTTTGTGTTCATGCAACTCAAGTTATCTCACTTAAAGTCGTTTAAACTTAACTAACCGGACTCCCAATGTCTACATGAAACAGTTAAAAAGCTCACAGTGTAAACGATCTTTATCAAATTTTTTAATTCTTCGCATGATGCTGCTAAGTAGATTATAGGTTCATATTGATAAAAATGGCTTAAAGTTGCTTGAATTCAAATGACTCGGCTAATCCGAACAAAGCTTAAGTCTTGATTTCCTTCTGCCGATAAAACCAAATTTCTCGATTAATCGAGCAATACGCTATCGACGTTGTAGCTAATTGATTTCCAGTGCAAAAGTCATGACGATGGTGATAAAAATGCAAATTCAGGGTATTAAGGAGACGATCGCCAGCGATAGTGTCGCGATCGAATGGATCACGTCGTGAAACGTGTCGTTTACCGATTAACGAGCCGTTATCGAAGACTCGTGTCGTCGATCACGTGTCGGTAGACGGTCACGAAGTCGACAACCGGTGACCGTGTAAACGTTGCTTCCGGTTGAACGAACCACGACTTCCTGGCTGCGACACAGGACTGTCCGCCGATGCAGCATGTAAAAGCGACACGAACGCGACGATTGGCCGGCTCCTCTCGTCGAAGACCTACTTCCGTGACTCGACTTTATAAACCAGACCGCAAACCAGAGAATTCTCAGACTACCATCCTTCTCATCGTATTTCTAATCGCCAATAATAACCGGCAATAATCACCGATTATGTGCAGGAAAATGATCTAGTTTCGTTTGTTAACTATATTTCATCGATTAAAATTTTTGTACCGAAATAACACTAACGGTACTAGTACAGTTAGTTTCATAAGATTTGACAAGTATGGATGTCAATTTTGATTTTTTCAATACCTTCCGCAAAAAATCGATTGCTTTGAAAGTATCGCTTACAATTACTGAAGCTTAAGTATCGACCAAAATATCCCTGATGCCCGACAAACTTCTCTACACAAGTGAATGCAGAATAGCCTAAGCAACGGAGATTGCAGTGATCCTCAAACTCAAAACAGATGCCTGATGGTTTATCTCGTACAGGTCATAAAGAAGAAATCTGTGACATTTGATGTCGTAAATGATCTTTATTTTATAAAAAATTATTGATTACGAAAATATGAAAATGCTAAGTCGAATTATGAACAGCTTATATAAAATTAGTTTAATGGTAAATATAAATAAAATAAATATATTGATTGTGATTCCAGCAGCGAATTATTAGCAACGAATGTAGACGATATTTAAAAAAATTACAAAATTTACTATTTATATAACGTAGTAAATTCATGCGCGTGTTGATAAATTCCAATTTAGTTTGGAGTATTGTTTACGAAGATTTCCAGGAATCTAAGAAGATAAACGCTACGAGTCGCTTTTGTACGTGTATTTCGGTATCTGATCGAATCTCATCTCGTCAGCGTCAGTCGGCTTGGAATTCTTTACAGGTCGTACTGTAGCAATTGAATTTACTCTACGACGCATTGTCCTATCGGTTTATTTTTGCATGATTGCATGCACGTGGAATTCAACGACTAGTTCATGGTAATCCTATATGAATCACATTGAAGGTGATCTAATATTAGATAGAGCGGAAGAGAATCATGCGTAGAATCGTAGACATCAACTGATCTTACCATCAAATAGAAAAAGAACTCTATTTGTAATAATGGTATAATAAATACATTTATCATAATTTTTGTTCAAGCCTGAGACGCTGGCAAAAATGAGAAATGAGAAATTCATCGGTATTTATATTAAAAAATTCTGTGATATATGTATTGAAAATAATAATTTTCTATTATAAAAAACAATAAGAAAGTACATGTACAATAAATACGTATATCGGTGGTATCAAAATATTAACGTTTTACTTTAAATCTACATTTACTTGCAGCGATACTGCATAAATACGTATACATATACAACATGTAATTAGTAAGAACGATTAATAGTTTCACGACGAACATTTCTATGAACCTTTCAGCTTCTAATAATACACTTAACGGTACTGGTGTGAGAAGGATAATAGCGGAGACGTTGCAAATGGACGTTGTAAATGGACGTTGTAATGTAGACCATTAATTGTTTGAAATGCAATTACCTAATTACATGTAAAGATACACGAATCAAAATCGAACATTCACGTTTCTTTTATGCTGAGTGCGATTCATTGTAAAATAATTTGTAACAAGATTCGATCGATGATTCTCCATCGATTGGACATGGATGAAAAATCGTTTCAAATTTAACGAACGACCGCTGTTGCAAGAAATTACATGACGCCTAAGGAATGACAACCGGGCATACCGATACGTTACAACAGTCGTATAGCCAAAGGAATCCGCTCCGAGAATAACCTTAAATCGAGTTCGAAGAACGATAAAACGTGTTTAATAACAGGCAACATCTGAAGTGTAAGGGGTAATATGAGAAATGCCACAAAACAACCATATCGAGGAAATCATTTTCAAGTTGACAATGCACTGCAGAAAACATGTGGCAACGTAGTAAAAGATCCTTGCGAGAATACTTTATCCCTGTATTAATACAAACTAATTTTTATTAATTCAATTGTAGTATTTCTTTGTTCGATATCAAGAGTTTAGAACTTACAAATAAGTCTCTTATATCTTGTATCACTTCGATCACGCACAGTCTTTACATCTTTTTCTAACCTTTCTTTCGCATTTTTGCTTTTAGATAGTCTGATTAATTATGTCACGTTTCATTGTTGTAAATAGCAGTAGTTGTTGTTGTATCAATGACGTTATACCATAATTAGGATTATATCGTTAGATTCTATTGCTATATTATAGGTAAACTAGCCTGTAATTTCTAATTACAGTATTCGCTCTTCGAGAAGTCAAGTCTTTCAATCATAAAAATTAGTAAGGGATAACAAAAATATTAATTTGCATTAACAATGATGTTTTGAAATGCAACATTTCTCACAAAATATTTTAATCTAATTTAATTAAAATTAGAAATTGCAAAAATTAAATTCACAGAAATTGTTAGCGGTATTTACTACCATATATTAGTGAATCAAAAAATTGCTATAAAACAGAGAATACTATCCAAAAAAAAAAAAAGAAAGAAATATTTACTTCCTCAAAAGTATAACTTTATACTTTATACAATAATATATAAAATATAACTTGTACAAAACAAAAATGTAATATAGTAATCTTGTAACATATTAATTCGTTCTCTCTTATGTCGAAGCCATGTCACCGGAACACTGTGTTAGGAGAGATTTGAGCGTATTTACGTCAGCAGCATTATTTACAATTAAAATGATGCAACGTATGCATCGATAGTATTGAAGGTGTAATAATTAGAATATCGAAAATTCAACTAACTTAATAAGCAAACTTTGATATTGTGGAATGAAATAAGAAATATTTTTCCGTCAATACCAATTACTAGTATTATTATTACTTTAATGATATAAAATTAATAATTCTCGAAATTTTGTTTCTTCCTATCTATCATATGTACAAATTAAAGAACTAACTTCTGCAAGGAAACAAAAGGATAAAAATAAATATTATACCTTTCTTATAACAGCAATAAACTGTATATGTAATATTTTCTGTAATCTAAACTGAAATCTATTTATACAATATTTGTTTCACAGGAAATATGAAACAAATGCATTTATGATAAATGTTCGCAATTAGATATACAAGAAAAAATGGATCATGAGATATAACTGTCTTTGAATCAGTTACGAACGGAACGGTTTCATTCTCCAAGAATCAATGAATTGTAGGCTCAAACTGAAAAGAGAAAGTGAACTTCCGGAGAACAATGTTTACCAACTCGAGTACCGAGTAATGAGAGAATGAGATTTCACAAACTACATACTTATATATGCCGTATACTTCGAAACAAAAAACATTCTTTCATTTATCTAATGGTCTATGTTTTATCATGTTGTATCAGCGATACAATGCTTTACCTGAAGAAAGGAAAATCAGTGAAAGGACATTCCTTTACCTATCGCCACTACATTCCATTTCTTCGTTAATTTTCCAAATCTATGCTTACCTATCCTTTTTTAAACCTCTTCTCCTCAAAGAAGAAAAATACACTGTTCCGATAACCGAACAATACTATTTATTCTGAGACTAATAAATTTTATTCTTAACCGGGTGATAAAGTTCAATTTCGACGCTCAACTAAATAATCTGAACAATGTCTACCAATATATTCAATTCTACACAACTAAGTAACAATTGTTCGATGAAATAAGTCAGTCAATTGCTATCATTCAATAAATCAAGTCAATAACTTCCGCTCTGGTCTAACTGTATAACATAACGAACAACAACGTGACGTACACGATAATTAGTTATTAAAAATAGCTGAATTCGGATTGCATAAATAATCGAGCCAGTGCAACTTGACAATTAATTGTTGAATGCATTCCTCATAATATAATAAAATACACAGACTAAAAGCAAAAATTATAAACAGAAGGAAAACAAAATCCTTCTATTAAAAAGTGATGTAAAATGGATCGTTTTATTAGAATTCTACTGTAAAATTTCCTCATTAAGAGGTAACGAGACAAATGATATGCAGTCGCCATGTTCGGACTAGTTGCCAAATTGATATTCAACGACGTAATCCAACAATTCTAGTATTTTTAGACTTATCGTTAGACAATACATGGCAAACACATCAGTTAGAGGAATATATTATATTTAATACATTGTGTGTTATTTCTTACCAGCCAATCTCTGCTTCGCCCGTATATGTATCACGCTTTCGGTTTCAGAGTCTGATCCCACCCAATATGTAGTTCCACTTCGGTCGGAATCGCTTTGTAGATCGTCGGATGTTTCCTCTAGAATAGTTTCTAGAAAGTCCACTTGCTGCACTAGCACTGTGTCTAGAAATCAAAGCAACGTATGCTTTAATAACAAAAATATGATTTTAATTAGCTTAGTAGAATAAAAGACAAACATGACGATAGAAACGAAAATACCTCCAATGAAGCTACTAAAGGCAAGAAGCAGTGAACTATATACAATGTACATTGTACACAAATATTCTTTGATAAACTATGAATATTAAAAGCGTAACTATGAGAATGTAAAATTCATTTTTAATGAAGAAGCTACTATGGAAATTAGTATATTAATGAGGTCCAACAATTGTATTACAGATTTAAGATCTCAAATGCTGCGTAAAAAATGAAAAATTCGCTTTTTTACATTGAAAATCAAGTATCTTTAATTGAGATATAATTCATGTACCTTATCATTCTTTTATAACAAACTTGAACATAAATTTATCGATTAATACAAATGCATTCTGTCTGCCTGTCTGTCTGATTCTCTCCCTTTCTCTCCATCGTAATCTCTGAAATTTAAGTGACATGTATCCAATTTCTCACAGTTTCTAATGCATCCAGGTTAATCACTTTTTAATCAATTCTAACGATCTGTATTTGAATAATACGTAGTTACATATTTTTATGAAATATCGTCATACAGTCCACGTATATATGTCTATGTATATAGAATAGAACGTGTCTTATCGCGGTTTCTATTAAACTTTTGCGCAAAGTCATTTTCTACTTGTGAGATTGTTTATCGCAACTAACATTGTGAATTCAAATTATTACCAAAGAGCTAAAAATGGTAACCTGAATGTTCTCAAACAATCAGCTGGTTAGTTAGAAAATGACATGGATTTCATCAGATCAGAAAATTTTACAGATACAGAGTCAAATGGTTGCCTTTTTCCATAAAATCTTGTACCAACCATGCTCGTCCTCGCATTTGCATATCTGCTGCATTTCGTTCTACGATGTTCAAATTGCATGAACGATAAGGCAGCGTACTCTTTGTACATGTTCATTAGATTTTACAATATTTTTCAAGTTATGTCAAATAGATTGTTCTTCTTCACAGATTATTCTTCTTTAGCTACGCTATACCCAATTTCAACATTTTTCATTTTGCACAGATTAAAGGTGAAATGAAATCGAAACAAACATGATATCCTATTTTAATTTATGTGTATCGTATCTAATTAGTGAGTTATAACTAAATTGTTTATGTATTTACGGGAAATTTAATCCTTAATTTGCTACTGCAGTGTCCTGGGGTATTACTATATATACTATAATATTTATATTATATATTATAAGAAATAATGTTTTGTTTCAGAGGACAACCATAGCATGGTGTATATTGTGTTTGCAATTTATTGATTACGTCGAAACAGGCGTATTTGTGTTCGGCAAGAAGCAACATGAAATTTCGTCCTTGCACTTGTATCATAATATTTTGACTATGTGAATAACCTGGTTTATTATGAACTATTACATCCCTGGATCGCTTATAACGTTCTCGTTATTCGATGCTTTCGTCTTTTGGATTCTTACAAATATTCGTAAACTCAGCGAAGCCGCTAATCACTACCATACAGATTGTAAATAACAAATTAATGAAAGTCCTATTATTTTAGAAAATTAGGCAGATACTAAAACTTTGTTGTACATACTTTGGTATAAGTAAAATTTAATTCTAAATACGAATGTAAATAAATTTCTAAATTAAAAAGCAATATTTGGAATTTACATAGTTCAATTAATTTTATTTTTCTACGACATATGTATATAGATAAATAAATTCATATCGTGAAATAACAGAATTTTTTACTATATCATGCAACTCTGTTTGTTTATCTCTTTTAGTTTTTTAACCATTGTTTAGGACAAAGTCATAATTTTGTATAGGTATTATAGACAAATAAAAAAAAAGCTACAGAAATTAAAATGTTTAAGAATATATGCAATGATATGATTAAAATTATTTAGTTATAAGCAATCAATATTATTTAAGCAATTAAAATGATTAATTGAACATTATATAAATACAAAATACATAAATGCAACATATTTATACATATATATGTTGAATACTATATGTACCTAATAAATAGTACAAACGCGCTATATTAATTTATATAGGTAATATTATGTACAATGTACATATAGGAGAGAGTCGTGCGGTACCAACCGGATTACAGTACTGACTAAAATTAGTTCCAGCTGTTTTTTACCAGACATTAATAATTACTTTTATTTGAATAAATAAATGAATATAACAATCCTATGTAACATAGTTCGGAAAAAAAACCTAAGCCATTGATTTTTCTTTCATATGAAAATTGGAAATGATTATCGAAAATGAGTTCGGCTGGATTATGGAATAAAAGTGCGGTCGCCTTGAGGCATCCGCCCGTCTATCGCAGAATGAAGTGTAATCGTAAATGAATAATAATCGTAATGAATAATAAATTGAACTAAACATTTTTGCGAGTATTTCAGAAACTAAAGCTGAACGACGGTAACACGTACAGGGAAAAGTTTTGCACAATATTGACTTTGAATTGAAATATTGTCCGCTTTGTAAATAATTACTTAACATTTGAATAAAAGTGTGTATTGTAAATCTAAATGTCCTTTTTTTACATTATTGATCATTTAGATCGAATACCTACAAATTAAATAATTGGTCGGTATCGGACAATAATTTTTCGTTTCCCATAAATTACACTTTTTCTCTTGCAAATTATCAATCCTTATTATTGAATTTCACAAAATTAATTTTCCTCCTTTTATTAAGTTCCATTTGTACTGCAAACTCATTTTTTAAATTTCATACATGTGTTGTACGTATGTACTGTACATAGATTGATCCGATCAATTGCTAAATAACAAAGAAATGTTGCATTGAAGAATATTGTTTTCCTGTGATATTTTGTAAATCACCCATCCGATTTTTCGAAGAAATGATTATGTGATCGATAGTTAAGCTTGGATCACGGTGACGTATATATTCAATCATGCTTTAATTCAAGATTTTATGAATGCAATACTGCTTATTTGAGCTCCACATATAAACCTGTTTTTCAACTTGTGAAACATTTTCCTGATATAATAATTATCTCTTAACAGAAGCATTCGAGATCTGTAGGTTATAAAATAATAGCTAATCGGAAGAACTACATAATATGTGAATTGTTAACAAAACTCCTGTTTTCCAATCTTACGTATTGCAAAATAATCTTTTCCTAGACAAGAAAATTACTTTGTTAAAACAATGTACACATATTCGCAATTGCGACGACTAATGAAAGATATTTTATAATTAAAATGCTTCCCAAATCTACGATTTATATTTCCATGTAAAAAATTTTCTAGTTAAAAATTTGTGTGTCATCCACATTAACATCTGAGACATCGTCTAAATTTAAATTCTATCATAAATTCACAAGTATAAAAAGCGTACAAGATTGAGAATTCCAAGATTCTACTACCATTTCTCTAACTTCTTAATTTCTACCACAAACAATAGAAAACATGGCAAACGTTATTTTTTTCCTAAATTACATGACCATGTAACAATAATATCATGTACCAATCTCAATTTGTCTGAACCAAACATTACACGGAAAAACAAATCTAACGCGTATCTCAATAATATTGAGAACACGAATATTTTTAAACAGAGGTTAACCTACGCATTTCCTTTTCTTTTCTTTCCTCGCGTAAAACGAACAGATTAGACGTAATGACCATTGTGAGAACAAATCGTCCTACGGGAACGTGCAATTTGTCTTGCACAAGTGTAAAATGCAGAGGTACGTTGAGCTATACAACTATATAATGGAAAAGAGAACCACCTGTTGCAGACGCCTGTTGCCGCAGTTCGTTCCGCAGCTGGGCAACGGACGTGAATAATCCAACGCTTTGGACAAAAATAATCGGTGATCTACCTCCTTTCACGCGCATTGCGTGTCACATCGCGTCGTTCTAATCGCACCGAATACAGAAGGAAACAACGAATGAATGAATATATGGCGCTATTGTTGCACACCTTTGAGTAACCTATGATTACGAATCAAAGAAATAACACGTGCTTTGTGTGGTAATCATTCTTAACGTGCGTTTAATGTGACAATTTTGTTTCTATCGATCATAGTTAATTGACTGGTGTGAATCTGTTGCAGTTTACAGAGCACCATATAGACTGTTACATTTTGTAGAACGATGATTACCTCATAATTAATTAGACTTAGACGTATATTTTGAATAATAACAAAAGAAGAATGGAAGACAAAACAAAAATGGTTGACTTTTTCCCAAAGTAGGTGAACAATTTCTCGAATGTAATAAAGAAAGAAAATAGAAGATTTTCTTAGTAAACGTTTTAGTCTAGTGATTTTCATGCTTTCAAATCTTTCAAGCGATTGACAACCTTACACAATAATTTATCTTACTCTTAAATTCTACAATTTTGCAGCGCCCTACATGCGTGTATATGTTTGTTATTATATATGTCGGGTTGGCGTTGAGACTTCGGTTTGGGGCGTGTAAAGAATCTGCGCCTGGGTTGCTCATCGTCGTTGTTAACAACAATCGATGATATCGTTTATTGTCACAAATACAGGATCAACTACTGGACTCAATAATCGAACGATAACGACAATGATCGTGGGGTCGGTATAGCGAATCCACGGCCCACGGGATAACTGATCTACTCCGCTTCAAGATCTCACTCGCAATTCACTTACTCCTCGTGATACCTGTTCCTCGATGTGCTTTGCACTACTCACATACTAGGTCTCTGGCTAGTCTGACTCCAAGCAAGAGAATCTACCCCTCGCTGTCGAGCAGAGCTATATAAGGTATCCTCACGGCACCAGGTCATCGGATTATTCGGAGACAATCCCATAACGGGCTACAGGTATACGGGCTGACAGAGCAAAGGCTACCTGCCAATTGTGTAAGATGCGTTACCCTCTGGCGACCATCCCTATGTCGTTAACTACGGGACCGTTAGGTCGTTTATTGCCAAATATCGGTACGGCCGATTCACTAACGGCGGGCTATGCAATTCCACGTCTCCGTTAGGTGGAACGTTCATCCCGTGACCGTGGCTACGCTCGGCGACCGGTCGTCGCCTCGAACCCAAGCTCATTGTCTCTAGTTTCGAATAACTGTGTTTGTTTTATTTCATAATCGCTACAGCCTTCGGGTTTTTCCGAATGATTCCAACGGAGGTCCCGTTGTCCCTTCATCTCCGACATATATATATATATGTATTTTATAAAACTTATCAGTTATATATATATTTTGCAAAGAATCGAGTATTTTTCTCAAGTATGAAAACTATACGATCGACACCTAGGTAGCTGGTATTTATAGTTTTTCATTGACTCTCACACGTTAGTCCACGGTTATAGAAAGTAGCCTACATTAACTGTAGTCATTAACAGGCGATTTGTATTCAAACTCGCGCTATTTTCTATCCAATGGAAATTGTGGTAATGATACAAGTCTCCGTCGATATCTAGAGCGTAGACGAATAGAGGGCTTCTGGAACTCGTAATAAATAACGAGGCTTCTTGTTTAATATAATATTTACGACAGATTACAATCAGATCAATGGTATCAACGAGAACGATCTGTTAACTTACAAGGTAAAGGTACCTGTATGTAAAAGATTCTTTTAATTCTACTAATGCTCGTGGCTCGCTTGTTTGAATAGATCAATCGTTTACAATAAAAGATACTATGTTTGGTTCGGAAAGTATTGGTCGTCACTATCACTTTTACTTTATCATAGAACGGAAGAAAAATATTCTCATTTTCTGACTCGGAATTTATGCGAACAAGTTAATATTAAGTTCATGTAAAACAAAAACCGAGAAATCTACGTGTAATTAATCATTCACTTTTTTCAAATGCGATCTTTCGTTGACGTAATACTAAACAGATGGTCAGAGTTCAGATTCGCATATTGTTTAAAGTTTAAGTGGTAATAGAAAGTGAAATAATAACAGTACGAACCATTAGTCCGTAGATCCTCGTGCGTAGGTTGAAAATGGGAACGATGCTGTAATTGGAAACCATAGGCCGGAAGCCACGGATTCGGTCCGTTCACTAGATCCATATCCAATGCTTCGAACGTGGTCGGTGGCTCTTCGTCGTCCTCGGCCTCGACATCGAGCTTCGTGGAAGACGTGAGCGTCGTGGCCGTGGTCATTGTGGTCGTCAACGTTGTCGCATTCAGCTCCTTCGTGCTCATCTCCAACCGGTGGAGACAGAGACGTGTCCAGCTGTGTTCGGTGACTGACAGTCATTAATCGCTTCGCCGAACTGTGAACGTTCTTTCCGTGTTGCCTGGCCGACCCTCATGCTCTGCCCTCGAACCCTTCCCGCTACGAAGTTATCGTTTTCTGTAACAGTGAATACGCACTTCCATTCATACGCTTGCATATTCTGACGCTTTTATTAAATAACAAACTTGGAGAAAAAATGGAAGGAACTGTTTCCAAAAAAATGAAAACGATACGTAACATTCGTATCGATGTGTCTATAAGACTTTATTGTAAATTCCCTAAGTCTTTCCAAACATACCGAATTTTTCTATTAAAAGTATAGTTTTATCTACGATTTTCTGAAATTAATGATCACATCATTTCTACTACTTTTCTTCCGAGTTTCTTAAATATCTCTTTACCATATCTAACGAAGTCAAACACTTGATAAAAGGAAGGATTTAGTAACTGTCATAGAACGATATAAGAACATTACAGAACGACACAAGAAGAAAAGTAATATGTATGCACATATTCTATATTCATATTATACAACAGTTACATATAAATATCTACACGTATTATGCAACTTAACTAGTTCAAATTCGATATGAAAAATGTGCTTATACAAGAAAAACAAAGATTGAGAATAAAGCGAAAAAAGGAAGTTCGTGAGAAATTACATAACGGAAAAGATGCGTGATTTGTTAAGCCTGCGAAGCGGCGTTGCGTGCACAGAATCGAAATGATCACGAAGACTTTGTCAGTAGTTTATGAACCGTAGCGATTCGCGGAACTTTCAATGGCTCTTTCGAATTCTAAACGACGATTGGGTAGCTGGTAATATTGTAGAAAATGAACAGTACGCTTTATAGGTGAAATTTAATGCCCGTTAGAGGAATCGTTAGGCGGGAGTAAGTAGTAGCTACGTGGCGCGTATAATTTCAGTGACGCAATTTTCTGCTTTGCAGCAAATAACGAAACGGTGCGGAATTATTTATTCTCGTTACCGTGGTTAATAGACCAACTGCTCCAAAGAAACACGAGGTACCAGTGGTACGACCGTTATTTCAAAAAATGGACAAATGATGTACATTTTCTGTGGCATTAGCGGTATGTTTAACTTTCAGGTTTGAATTCCATTTCTACGCTTTTACTATTCATAACTGATTATTTTTGTATTGCTTACAAAATTTAACTCCTTAATGGTTAGTTAATTTATTATTTATATTCCCAAGCTCATGTCAGTGTACAATTGTTATGTTTACTTATATAAACGACTTATTTATTCAAATCGTGAAATTACCTATTCAATGTAAATTTTAAAGTAACATATAATGACTTTGTTCATACAAAATAGAGGATTGCATAATCTTTAGATATCTTAAATCGTTCATCAATGTTTTTTATCTAAAGCAATATGCAACAAACGCATTAAGACATAAAATTATTTAACGCGGTTAAACGGAAAAAAATAAAATTCTTTTCATAAACTAAAATAAATTACAGAACAAGCGTTCTAACTGTTTCCAACAAGCTGCAAGATCCCGTATACAATTTATTTTAAACAATTACGCAATTTCGATTCGATAGATCCTGCGCAGATCCCTTCAACGATGACCGTGAAACGATTTACTCTCGCGCCTCTCACCGCCCACTGAAATCGAGGTTTCACGGTATTTTAATTAAAAAACAATACTCGCACGAAAGAAACGCGTGGGTGTAATGATCAACCTCGAAGAATCACGCACTGATATACGAACACCGTAAAGATCTACGAAGGAATCCGTTGGCCGCTCGTAAGTAAGTACACGTATGTACACGTACACACGATGTTGCACAAAAGAAACGACGACGGATCTACCTTGTTGCACGTGGTGTAACGTTAAATATTACCGCGGGCTGGGGATTTAAACGACGCGATGCAACGCGACGCGGCCGGAATCTCCGCGCGCAGCAGAAGTTACGCATGCGTAATTGGATAAAGATCGAGAGAGGTTGTCGCCCCTCGGCGATTCTCGCTGGCTCTCTCTTCCTGAAGCATCGCCAAAAGCACCAGGAAATTTTATTGCGGCTGGACGAGCTGAAAAACGATACGCGTGCTCGTAATTTCATAACGCCCGGACGCTGAAAAAGAAAATCCACTTCCCAAAGAAATCAAAGTATCTTTTCGCCGTCTGTAATTATCGCTGCGTTTTATTACATCGATCCACGATTGGAATAATCACTTGCCTCCAGTGCAACTCCTTCCGCGTTTCGTCAACGTATTCGTCAAGATTAGTTTATATTGGTTTATACTGTCGGTTCATGTTCAATAGCGGCAAATACGAGGACAATATTTTTACGTTTTATACAAAATATGGTTATCGTGTGATAATATTTTTAGATTTATCTCTGGAAGATCTACATAATATAACTGGTAAATAAAACACTATAATTGACACGAAGGACAGAAGGTTTACTTAATACAATTATATGAAAATAAAAATACAACAGAACTGATATAAGAAAAGAAAACGTTATACCGTCCATAAAGGGAAAAAGTGGAGAATACTAGACGACACTATAAAGAAATAACGGATAACGAGAAAATGTCTATTCGATATTTTCAGTTGTTTAAAAGATGCTACTTTACTTCGCTTAACGACCAAGTTACGTTGAATGCAATTGTATCAATTACCGCGAGACTCAGCGGAAAATGCACAAGCCACAGGTGAAAATGCACGCACGATCCTCGAGCGAACGTTCAATGTTTTATGTCACGATTGAGGATGCCGGAACGCATAATGCCGTGCTTAAACGGTACTCGATCTAGAGTACTGACGCATGGGATGATACCCGATACAAACCACGGGATGGAAAAACATTTTCTAAATTGACGTTCTTTCTGCGTCATTCGACTTATATAATACGGTACGTGCTCTCTAGATCATGCGATCAGTTGCTATAATTCAACGCGGATCGCAGTTCCGTACAAACAAGCGTGTTCCTAGTAGCTCTTTATAGAATTTGTCACAATCAGCTGATGAGTATTTATATGGAAGATGGGGTCAAATGCGGGTGACTGAGTGGCTATTAAATTGTCCAAGATGGACAAGAATTGTTACATTCGAAGAAACAATGATCAAGATCCTTTAAATTTACAAAAGGACTTTAAGAACTTAGACAGTGTATATATCCACTCTGCTTCATGTTGTATAACGCACCCTTTCCTATAAGGACTGTAAAAATAAATCTAGGAAAATAATAATGTGAAGAAATGACGCGTTTCATAAATCTTTTTTCATATTTGTAAGATTTTAATATAAATATTGATCATGAATCGATTAGCATATTCATGTTGTAATCTTAACTTCCTACAAGTAGTCTACAATATATAATATTAATGGTCAGCAGTACATTTTTCTTTACAACAAAAGAAAACTGTTGTTTTTATTTTTTTGTAATAATTTCATTAGTAGAGTAGAGCCAGATATCTTCTCTCTTATATCTTGAATAATTTTTTGAAATATATAAAGAAGAACAATAAATTAGGCACCATTTTCATTTTATGATTTTTTACGTTTTTAAGTAATTCTCAATTATTATCTTACGCACCAGTTTCTCCATACCTCATTTTATGAAACAAAACTATAATTAAATTGAGAATATCTACTTTACATCCGTAAAATATTGCCATAAACATGAATGGTAAATTACTTTACCCACTACTTTCAACGCGATAAATTTGCTACTCTTGCAACTACTTTTCAATTCTGAACTATGATTCCGTAACGCCGCAACACATTAATGCTTCGCTATCTTTCAAAGCAAAGAAAATAAATCAATATCTATCAGAGCCTATTGCTTCAAAAGTAATTATTTCATGGTTTATTCAAACAATTTTCTGTAACGTTACTAAGAACATTAGTGGCAAATTAATTACTGCATCTAATTTTAGATAATGATTATCGGTCGATTCCTTATCGTAGTCATAGTATGATGATATCAATCATTCACGACATAATAATTGTTACACTACACAAATTTTACGGATATAATTACTACTACAAAGCGACTGATCATGCATATTTCACGTACATATGAAATTTACTTAAAACATAGCTAACTATCATCTTAAATTAAACAAATGTCTTAATTCAATTGTCTCAGATTGTGCAGCATTCTCGTGACATTTGTCAGTTGTCCTTGACGGACAACCTCAAAGAAAAAGGATACGAACTGTTTCATTCCACTTGCCACGTCACGTGGAATTCTTTATTTAATAGTTCCGACCAAACAACATACTTACTTACTACACGTTACCGCTTAATTTACTACAATGTATGGAAGCAAAAGCATTAAAAGCGGTAGTCAAACGTGCTGCGACAAAAGAACCAAGGGCTAAGAATAATGTATTTGATAAAATCTTTTCGCTAGGTACTTCCGTTAATTGGTTTCGAATCGATTCCTCAATTTTTGTGGAAATATATCGGAACATTTACTTTATGATAGATTATTTGTTTCTTTGATAAGACAACAGAGGGTAAATCAAGCGTTCAATAACCTGGATTTACAATATATGATTTTGCATCAAGTATCGCAACCTTTAACACGTTTCTGTAGCCACTTTCACTTTACATAACACGTTTTATGCTGCAGATGTGTTTAGTAATTCAACAATATTCGCATGATTAACATCTATCAAGAAAAAATTAATCTTTCTGTCCATTTTAGCAATAGAGATGTTTGATTTACGTCATAAATAGATTAGTTATATTACTATACCAAGTGCTGGTTAATTCTATAACGTAAATGTAACGCAACTTTGCCATACTCCATAGAGTTAAATGTATAGAGTTAAATTTGAGAAATTATGCAGCTAGCGCTGCTGAGAACGTACGTACGTCACACATTTAAATTAACTAATTTATTTTCGAATCTTATCAATGAAATTGTAACTATAACTATAAACAAAACATATTTCATGAATCATAACTAGCATATTATCGAATTGTCGTTACGACAACACAGATATATCGAAAAAGAAGAAAGAAGTATAATGAACGATAATACGCTGGTTTCTCTTCTATATCGACATCCGACAAAATAAAACGAGTTGCCTCAGTACACACTTGAACCGTGACAGCTGTCAAAAGTGGCGAAGCGTCCACGATGCAACGCAGGCGCGAGAGCGATCATTGAATGAAGGAAGACAGAGAGAAAGAGAATGAAGGTAAAAGAAGATAGAAAGGAAAGAGCAAAGAGAGGTGGGCGATCGCGTAAACACGCAAGTCTTACGTTGTTACAAGTGAGACGGAAGTAACGAGTTAAGGATAAGGAAAGAGAGAAAGGTTAGAACCGCATAGTGAATTCCGAGTGCGACGGCGCGGTGGTGGATACCTGTCAGCGCACATTCCACGATCCCACAGCGTGCTTTCGCCTCGTCGTTTACTACCACTGGACTTTTGCCTTCCTAACGGCAAGAGTACGTAGTCACATACACCGCCAGTGTAATCCAGAATGGGATTTAAACGCACACACTCCAACTTGTTCATGAAAAAAACGTATCACTTGTCACAATAACCGGTGGATCGCGTGTTGCTCGCGGCGCGAACATGGCGCACAATTCGTATGGCGTTCACCACTAAAAAGCACAGGCGATAGAACAACAGGGATTCTCTACGGTGTGAGAGGATCTTGAAGAAACGACGCGAACAATGGAACGTGACTTAAGGCTTAAGGACACCGGAGAGCGCGAGAGCCAACTTTACACCGCGGGGTAAATACTAGAACAAAACTCGCTGCTTTCGCCCGCGGAGCGCGGCCGTGCTGGCCAATCCCCACCCGCGCAACGCCGCCACGTGGTACACAGCTTAACCAATCACAAACTGGTTACGCGGGGCCCCCCGGACGTGTTTGTAAAGCCGGCTTGCTACCGATCAGTTTCTTCTCTTCTTCTCTTGTACCGATTTAACATTTGGACAACATAAAGGAACACGAAAAGTCGCTTTCTTTCTGCCAATATACTTGAACCGATCCTTTTTCTTCCTCTCGCGTAACGATGCTTCACCGCTTCATGACCAAGAAAATCGGTACGCATGATTCGGAAGAAGAGATTGCAACAGGACTAAATGGAAAATCGACTAAAATATCTTTTCGCTGAGGGATAAACTAAAGAAACTCACTGGTATTACATACAACATGTACCGTGGATAACTTTACGGTTTCTATTACCATAATGCCGGTATGTAACGTTAAAACGTCTGGATAAAACGAGAGAACAGTATGTGCATTTATAACATTTTTTAGTGATAGGACAATTTGGCAAGATATATAGAGTTCCCTCTCGTGTTATCCATTTATCTTAAATTGGTACAAAGATACGCGCCAAAATATTACACTTCCGTTGACGTGTGTCGTTATTTTGCTTCGAAAAAGGGCACCTACTTGTCAAAATATCTCGTTGTTATCACGGAACATCTCGTTGTTAACTATGCATACGCGACTAGCATTTATTACATAGATCCGCATACACAACTCAATAGACCTGCGAGCGACTGAATAGATAACTGCAAGCATTGCCTTGAATCGTGATCAATAAAATCGACTTAAGCGATATGTTTTGTGATTTGTTTTATGAGGACAATCAGATATCTAAACAACGGAGTTAGTCATACCTGTTATACCATTACGTTTCCTATCAAAATAAAACGTGTATATGAATCAAATTCTGCGGTAAAATGAAATTATATACTTTATATTATATATTATGATAACATATGTTGTGATAACACGTGTTATCCAGTGATAAGACATCTTCAGCGTAGAACTAAAAAATTGTTTAATAAATTGTCGAAAGAAAATCATTCATATATTTTTGTAGCGCTTTATTACCTACATAATTAGCAAACGGCTAATATTAGAACATTTTGTTTTTCATATTGTGAGTCAATCTTTTGATCGTATTCACGATAGAGCCAAAGATTCTTTTATTATTTACAATATAGATATAAACTCTATCAGCTGATCAATCGGTGTAATACATTATATCTAAATACTTGCTATCTATATAAAATCATTATAGCAAACAATTACCTTCTTCATCCAGATTATCAGCAACTAAATGAAATACTGTCAGACACACATATGCAATGAAGTAGGACGATAAAAATATGTTGCAAAGTTTGCATAATTCAATATCCGATATAAATATTGTGACCAAATACAACTGCACGATGTTCATCACAAACGATCTGTCATGTTTTACGCAAGACATAGACCATCTTATGACGGAAGACGCAATGCTTCGTTCCACCGAATTTCTAACGGGTAACCTCTTTCGAAAGGAAAGTTCGATCGGTACATCGATCCAGTCATCGAAACGAACGACAGGCGGCTCTGAATTCAACTCGAGAGATCGCAGGATCCATCTCGTGGCCATATGTGTGATGAAAGGAGCAGGTATGTAACGGGCCAGGGGCCACTTATCTGTTGTCCGGTGGAATTTAGTTTCTTTTTTTGAGGCAGGTCACTGACACCGAACGGCAATGGATTGACGCGGCGAGGTCAAGTCCTACGTGCGCTGTCGACAATACTTCACGTTTAAAGGTATCACCAAACATTCCTTGCGGGATATCGCGTTACTTACGCCGATACGGAACCATGATCAATCGTCCGAACCCAGTCTCTGACTATACAATGAAAGATGCAAGTCGTAAATCGCTGCGGAAGGTGCAAATGGTGTAGCTTATGGTGGCAAACAACATAGCTGTAATACGTCTATTTTGGAAGGAAAGAAAAATATTTCGAACATTGTTCTTCTTTAATTTATGCCGAAACGTATAGTTTGTGGCCTGTTATATTTGAATTAATAATTGCGTAGAATTGACAACTGATCAAAGCCTACGTTCGATGCGCGCGCAACATTACCTACTTAGGAAGTGCTTAGAAAAATATTCTTATAAAACTAGTTTTTCTAGATGACATTAATTTTTCAATTTATGAACAACAGGTTTATATTACACGTTGCTGTCATTCATTAAATCAGCTCTCATATGATATCGTAGCTGCTCATGTCTGAAGTGTCACGTACATATTCAGATATTTCCTACACTCATCTTTTGATGAGTATAATATGTTTATTATACTCGTCAGATGTGTTTATTTATTTACATAATTTAGTTTTTCTATGTAGCTTTTTCTATTTGATTGAAGAGCAAAAATTTCCAAATGCTATTTCTATTATTTCTAATTATTCAAAATAATAATTCTAAGGATTTTTAGAATCGAGGATGCTGATGATTTCATAAAGTGATTTCTTATGAAATATGTATGATATATGTTTCGTGAAAAGCTCATAATAATACATAAGATACATATTCCATAAAATTATCAAAGAATAATGATATGATATACAATGAATTAACGCTGAATAGTAAATAGATAATTACAGTCATTTACAAACATTAACCAAGTTGGTATTGTAAAATGGAGTACGAGTTACGTACGTATACACAATACACAATGTAGTGATTTTTACAGCAACCGCTTCTCAGAGCATCTTTCAGAGTCAGAGCGGGAAATGTACAAATGAATTCCTAGCATGAGAACGAAAATAACGGCACTTACTATTAAGATAGAGGTTAGCAATTAATTATCGAAGCACCTTGAAGAAGGCTTATTTAATTTTTTTCCTCTTTTTCAATATCACGGAATAATTTCGATATGTATGGTAAATACTTCTATATCGTAAAATATGCGAGCCCAGTTTGTTGCGTTTCTACTTCTATTTTAATGATATTTTTCCGACTTCATACTAAAATGTAAGAACGTTATTAAATAACTAATTAAATCTTAAATACAGTAGAAAGTAAATTAATGGTTTCATTTTATCCCGATTAGATAGAGATCAAATGTTACCTGAATATCAAATACTACATACAAGGATTTATTAATAGAATAATAGAATAACAACAGCATAAAATAATAGAATAATACCTAAATAGTAGAATAATACTATTATTCATACAGGTGTTGTTAAAGCAAAAATAAAACAGTTTACAACAACTTGCTCGATTATGTAATATTTTATCCATCTAAGTGTAATTCGTAGAAAATATGTATTTTCTCGCAAGTTTGTAAACTATTTATGCAGATTTTCAAATACCTACATTACTACTAGATATTATACTATTATATTGTTACCTAATACTAGATTTTATTAATTTCTACTTTTCAAACTTGACCATTGTGAAAAGGCTCGTCAAAAAAAACAGAATAACATCTGGAAATTTCGCCTTCCAAGTGATGCGGTATTATTCTGTGATTCTATTGCTAACTGATTGAGTTCTCTTCCTAAAAGTAACACTCTTAATATCATTAACTTTGACAGCAAGTTCTGATGAAATGACGAGCTTCTCCGAACTAATGTTTCCTTCAAAGCAATATCCGACTCCGGAAAACCAATATGACCTTTTCTTTGATTATTAATCTATTTGAAAATTGTGTCACATCCAAATGATTATTATCTCGAACGATTGTTACTTTGCATTATAAATCGGTTTATCTATAATAGACATTTGGAAGTGATGAAATATTCTCATTACATATGTTGTATGTATGTATATGCTTCATTTCTCGGCAAACGGTTGACGACCGCATAAATTGTTCTAATTAAGTTGATCAGATCCAATTAAAGACTCTTTATACCCCTTCGCAGCTAATTCCTCCCTTCTTCGATTAAAAGAAGACAGATGTACTTGTATCAATTAATTATTTTTTCAATTATGAATGACTTTTTGATAAGAGAATCTAGAAATACTTACGCTTACACAGATGTTTCATTGTTGAGTTCCCTAAATTTTATCAGAAAATTTTTCGTTAAATTATCAATAGCATATAATAAATGGTGAAGGCAACGATTATGTAAAAATCTGAGGTAACAGTAAACGTCTTCGCTAAATATGTATGTCAGGCTGACTAAAATCTCCCACATATATTTCAACGCGAAACAAACACAATCCTTTCATTTATCACTTCCTGAAATCTGATTTCAGTTTTATCTTAGTTCTAAATTTCTGCAAAATTAATACTAAGTTTCAGCGTGTGTACACAAGTTACACGTTATAAATATCCCAAATAACATTCTTGATTGAACATTTCGCTGAAGCTGAAAGATTTCATACTCGAAATTTAAATACGGATGAGAAACCATTATACAGAAATTAATTGTGCTTTCACTGTGCTGCAGACAACCTGTTCTTCTTCGCTTATTACTATAATAGCTGCTCGTGCGTGACTTTACCCGCGTAGTATTTATTTTTATGACAATTTATGTTTATTATTCTCTGTTTGAACACCCTTTAAGAGTTGAATTTCGAAAAACGGTCGGAAACGCATTTGTTTATTTGTAATGAGGAGTTTGTTTGCCGATTTTCACATTCCCAATTTTAATAACTCATTGGATAAGGAGTTAACATTTTATCCTGTTTTTACTCCTTTAAGGTCCATATTTACAAAATCCTTCTTTACTGTACATCTACATTACAAAGAAAGTAGATATACCGTTATTTCACGTTTCTGAACAAAAATAAATAATCTGGATGCAAGAATTAAACTACGTATGAAAATAAGTTAAAAATATAGAATAAAATTTATTCACAAGACGTGTTTTCGACAAAAATAAACTTGAAAATGTATCACGCTCGCATATCAAACCAGTTTTTAACTAAACATATTCAACATTTATGGGCTTGAAAATAAAGCCTTAAACGAAAATATTTTATTTTACATTCTTATCTTATTTTCTCATGTATACTAATCTCTTGCATATTTTTTCCATATTTTTAACTTATTTTTTCATGTAGAAAACCGCCTTCTAGCCAATTGTACCACCGGTTACGAACCACCTTGTATAGATTGCGGATTTTTATGTAACTTCATATTTTTATGGATACAAATACAAATACAAATGGAACAAATGGACAAAACAAATGGAACTGAAAACGAGATTTGTTCCGCCCACTAAATATTACAGAGAGCACATTATTGCAGATATTTTTGCACATTATGTATCCACATTCTATACATTTTTACACTTTTAAATTTCCCGTAAATGCATAAACACCTGCAGTTTATTTATCAGATATAGTAAAAATGTATCGAATACTAATTATAATGAAAAATCTCTAAATATTCAAAGATTTACGACAGACATGAAAGATTGGGAGAAAACTCATTGTGAGATAGTTAAGGATTCACTTTCTCGAGTAATTTAAATTCACAGTGAAAGTAGCTATCAAAAACGCAGCACTAAATACATGTAGGAGCTTTGCAGCGAATAAATATTGTAATTAACTGGTTCTTTGATTTGTTTGAAGAGATACAATACAAGAAAGTCATATATCTACGTACGCTATCTGAAATTAGAGGAAGATCGAATCATTTGATCTCATCATTACTCATCAGCAAAATAATAACTCACAAATCTGCTAAAGGAATCAGATCTACGGAAGGAGTACAAATGTATATAAATACATACTAAATACATATACATAAGGATTATAAATATATCACTCTTTGAAATTTTGTACATATAATTTTATTAAATTCATTTAATTATATATATTCCTTGTCGCAGAATGACTTCTACTTTGGATTAATTACTTCTCTTCGAACTAAGAATAGTTATCTTCTATCTTTATTCTGCTAGTCCGCTAACATTCAAAAAGCCAGAATAAAATGGACAATGCTATCAATTCCAAGGCGAGTCGAATTCTTAAACCGCATGATGTATTTTCCCTGGATTCTGGAAACAAATAATAAATTAGTATAGACAAGGAATGCATTTTTGATCGGAACATACAACAAATATATATTCTTATAAAAATTTATAATTATTTGAATAGTGGGAAATTGGTAAAAGATATTTTTTATAGTATGAAATTATTAAAAACGAGAATACTTCTTTTATAAAAGAGATACTGACATGATCTTTTATAATTGTACAAAGACATTGGCGGCATTATATTAAAGACATTAATAATATAAAAGCAATCGTTTTTATATCGTTTTCAGAACTAAGAAAATAGAAAATTCATAAAGACTATTATATAAATAAATTTATAAACACATTTATAACCTTTTTTCTAAACTCCGTGGTTTCAAAAAGTCATACTATAAAAGTATGCTGGAATTGCTGAAAATTCAAATCATAAACATTATCGGAATACAAAGTGTTAAAACCTGACTGATTATCTTACATATACATATGTATATATATATATATGGAAAATTTTTCTTCTGGTATGGATATATCTAAAAACATCTTCTCTAGAAGTTAAAAGACACATAGTAACGAAGGTAAGAATTTCTGAAGATTATTCTTCTCCGACCGATTTTTTCTCACCATAATCATAATATTGCAGTGGTTCCGTGGATTCATCCTCACAGTCCTCCGTAACGGATCTGATGTTCATAGAACCCTTCCTCTCGGGTTCGTTGACCTCTTGCTTACCCTCGAACGCAATCGCCGCATAATCGAACCTCGCCTCTCGAATATGCTTTCTGGGGCTCCGACGACCCTTCGCGGAGCCTTTGAGCCCAATCTAGAAAAATCCAGGAAAAGATTTATGGCTAAGTACTAACCGTAATCGTAAAAACGCGCTGCCTCCGACTCGTTCACCATCTCGTCTCTGTTCTCCTCGTCCTCCTCGTCTTCGTCATCCTCGTCGCCCTTTTCATCGTCGACACCACTCTTGTTATCGATCCCTTCTTCGTCATCGTCGTCGTTGTCGCTGTCATTGTCATCGTCGTCTTCGTCTTGGTTGGCATAGTCAGCATCATCGCCTAATCGACTTCTCAGAACGGAACGATTTCCACGGTTGCGTTTAAAGTTTTTATTTGTCAGTCTATTTTCGCGTAACACGTACTCATCCTCACGATCAGCAGCATGGGCATATAGGAGATTACGTTGTACCGCTCGCGCTGATTCCGAGGGACACAACGTGTCTAGAAAATGGAATACCGAGATAACTGGTAATTTATAGTAGGTCGTTGTAAAACAAACAAAATTTGTAAAATGAAAATAAAATTGTGATACATGAATCTTAATAAATATTAAAAATTAATAAATAAAAATCTATATAAAGATAAATGTCTTTAAATAAATTTATAGAAAATAGAGGTGTTATATTGGAAGAACATAATATATGTATGTACATCATATTAAAGCTATCGGAGGCATAAAATTTATTATTTGTTAATAAATATTAACCATTTATTACTTTATAATCAGTAATTTTCAATTTTGGTATTATTAGTACTACATATACTATAATATTAGTACCTTCGAATCTTTCACGAGCATCATTCTCATAAGATTCGTCGAAGTTGATGTTATTACCAGGATCAAGTTCTCCTTCGAAAGTGAATGTTCCAGTGTTGCTTAAGATACACCCTTCGGTAGAAATGCAAGGTTCTGTGAACCTGGCCGCTCTCATAATTCCATTGACGATGTTTACCTCGCAGTAACATTTAACGAAGCTATCTGGACAGCTAGAAAAGTTCACACCTTTCATCATGATCAAGAAATTCAAGAGAACTTCCTCAAAGAAGCGTTGGCTCACCAAAACGATCCTGGACCGATGCAGTCTATGGCTGGTTTTCCTCTGTGAAATATAATGATATACACCGTCGTGTATTGGCAAAAATGATAAACTTTAATTTACAAAAATTTAGAGTACTTTCTATATGAATATGAGTATCTACTACACGTTTTGTGATATGTTATCAGATTTAATGAGAAAGATTAATACGTTATTTAAACTTATTTGCAATTGTCATTTATTAGACATGTGTTAACTTCAATTTTTATTTACGTTGCTTGATCTTGACATGATGCAATGGCTACCATAAATCCTTTACCACAAGTATTATTACATTTTGGAGAGGACCATCCCGTCCATAAGGAGTTAATTTCCGATGGAATGGAAGTTGAAGGCCCAATTTCTTCGCAGAACTTAAAATTTCAAATTTATGAAACTGTAATTAAATTATAGCCAATAGAAAAATAGGAAAAGATATTGTATTCTTAACCTGTTTTTTTTTTAAATATTTCAAACATTCAATTATTACTATAATTTACTATTATTAGTGTAATAGTTTTTACATTACTTAAAATAAAATAACAGTACTGGTTGTCTCTGATGACAGTTCGAGGCACATTGAGGGGTGTGTATTCCTTTGATTGTGGTCGCGGTGCATTGTGCAATGCCACAAACCCCACGTGGTGAACACAAACTTTCTGGTAGAGGATTCAAAAAACACGTTGCAAATCCTAAACATTATTCTTATAATAAATATTTAAATCTTGGACAATTTTTATTTCATGTATTGCGTTGTATTTCCTCACAAAATTTTTATTTGTAATTTTTTCATTAGTAAAAGTATATTGTAACCTTTGGTCTTATATAATTCTTGGCCAGCTAGAGAAATGGAACAGTTACAGCTTGAAATATTTTCAACAAGCAAAGTGATATCGCATAATCGCCTGTGAACTCTTGCACTTGTGTTTGAATATGGAGTAGCTTCGTTAAAAGAGCAGTCCGCTTTCCTCTGCCTTGTCAGTTCGGGTGAGCACAAATCCCAAGTGTGAAGAGTCAAACAAGGGCAAATCCCGAGGAAAAATTCACCGACCCCAGAACTATCGAGAACTTTTGATTCGGAAGGTATGCTACGTAATTCGACGAACAACTAAATATTAAATAGAACTGTATTGCATGAAAGTTTAAGCTTTGTTAAAGTATTTTCTTCGAAGTTCGAAACTATTGCACAGTTATAAAAATAGTTCCTTTTCTTTGTTTCTATTATGCAAAAGTACATTTTGTATTGAAATTGTTTACAAGGAAGAAAGTATTTTGTATGAAATATTTTTTGCTTACAGCACAAAATCCTTCTCCGATTTCTACGAAAGCACATTGTTGCAGATGCAATTGCCGTACCCAGCGTGTTATATCGTAATTCGGCGATTCGTTCAAATCTTTGCCTATTAATAAAAATGGATCCCAACTATTGCTGTCCACATTGAGACCATCAACGATACGACGAGCTTTCGCACGAGAAAGAATTAATACTGTTGATAAGAACGTAAGTATAAACATAGCCTAGACGTTAACATCATAGATTGATAATGATAAAAGTTGCGGTACAAACAAATATGTAATAACTTGAAGTTGTTTCGTTTTCAATAATTTATTGGTACTATGTGTACTATACATTGTTTTCTAAAAATATGAAAGACAGAAACTTTATGAGAATTTTATTTTATAATCTTTTATATAAAAATATTTTTCTTTTGATAATAGTTTGATAAACATAAATTATACATTCAATTTATTTGACAAAAAATACACTATATCTATACTACTCTAAAAGATACATTCTTAAATTGCTATTTGTTACCTAACATAAGTTCTCATAACAATGATTTGGCTTTGAGCCAATATTCTTACACTTTTTAATCACAAAAATATGTTTGCAATGCGAAATATACCACATTAAATCACGTGTTGTATTCAGATATATGAAACATCATGTGCAGTTTTTATTTTTGTTTTAATGATGTGTAAACATTAAATCTTAGGTCATATTTATCATGTTGCAAAATATTGTATCATTTAAATATTTAATTTGTAATACATTTATCACAAAACTTTATTCTGGATGTTTCTCTAGATATGTTTTCGTTACAATGTCTGGACGAAGTTGCGAAAGTTGTACAAATTCTGTACTTTTGCAACCTACAACAGGACATCTGCAAATACAATGCATAGTTAAAGCTATTTATGTGTGACAAAAATGAACTTCATTAGTAGAATATTTACCTTGTCTTCTTATTAATTTTCAATAATTGCATAATACTTTCTTGATCATAAGTATGACCACATATAGTATTCTTGACAGGATCCACAATTCTCTTCTTAGAGATTGGGTCAATTACATTTACATAGCCCCCTTTTAACTGTATTTCTGCATCTGTATCATTTTCTTTTTGTGCTATTCCATCTGTAATTCAAAATGTTGTCATTGATATAAAGTATTTATTATATATACAAATTTAGATGTACCTAGCAGTGCTTCTACATGTTTATCAAATTCTATAACTTTATCATCTTTCGATGTGTCATTATCAGTCTCAGATAGAATTAGTCTATATTCCTAAAATGTTGAATATATATTACTTTCTTAATATCATTAAATATATTTTATAATTATTTATATTTTGTAATTACATTCAAGCGGTTTTCGGTATCACTCTGCTCCTTATGATAGTCATCATTATCATCATCATTATCATCATCATTATTTAAAATTAATAATTGATTCTTCCTTTCTCTGAATAACCTTAACTTTTTATCTTGAACACTGTTGTTGTTTACTATACATTTTAGTTCTTTTAACTTCTCGTCCATTTCATTACCTTCTGTAAAAGAAAAATATAACCAAATTAAATATGGTTAGAGAGTATTAAATTTACCTTTTTTAAGTATAAAATGATGAAAAGATTAAATTTTTTTATATCATATATTATTACGATAATTTGATCAATCAAGAATAATGAGAAGATATTCCAAATCTTTTATAACCATTACAATTTATAACTATTTAATATTTTTGTAATGTTTGAGGTAATGGGCGATTATAGATATGTATTATGAATTGAATCAGTTAACATTATACACCTACCATAATAAGCAATAATATTAGCAGCAGTTTTTGTGTAAGCATCATATAATTCTTCAATTATTTGTTGAGATTGCGTCATTCTTAATAATATTTCTCCACTGTCTTTCTAATTGTATTTATTATATTTCAGAAAATTTTTATATTATATCTGATTATATAATATATAAATATATAAAATAAACACCTATGCAGTTTAAGGGTTAAGGTTGTATTAAATTATCACTTCTTCAGTAGTAAATTATCACTTCAAAATGAACTAATTTTGTTTGATAATAATATTGTACGTTTATACAACTGATTAAAATATATTACTATAATACTAGTTAATGTAGTAACTAAATTACCAATAACACATAATAAAATTACTATACAAATCTAGGAATTTTATTTTTTAATAAACAACTTGTTACATAAGCATACTATTTTGATAAAGAAATGACCATGATCGTAGTTATCGTTTTATTATTGCAACTACATATTTTGCAATTTTCCTATCGTACGTAATTCTACTGGGTAAAATTGGTAATGTAAGCCATTATACGTTAGTGTATGTCATCTGGTAAGAATTTAATATAATTATATCAGATTATGTTTATGTTTAGATTAATAATATTTTAATTTATAATTTAATATTAATGTTTAAAAATATATAACACGTCTTTTACGTTGTTTGATGCACGTCCGAGGTACCCTCATGTATTAACATTATACGAACTATCTTTAACAATAATTTATTGTAACTACTACCTGTTAAATTTTTTTATCATATGTAACTAATAAAATGAAGAAAATTGTGCTTAAAATATGTAAATATAAAATCATAATTTTCAAGTATAGTATTCTTAATTCTTTTATACACCATTTTATATTTCTTATCATATAATTTTTTAATATAAAATTGTAGGGTAATAAAGTAACAAATTTATCACAAAGTATAGCATTATTTTATCATTCATTGTTTGTGACTATTTTTAGATGTTTACTAAAATTTCTTTGTCTACAACTGTTAAAGTGTTACTTTCTCTACCCACATTAAGAAATATACGAAGTTATTCTATTATGACAAGCAAATTTGATCTCCCTGATCGCTTTAGGGGCAATGATAAATCAGTATGGTAAATAACATTTACATAATGAGATGTATTGAAAATTTTAATACATATAAACACATATATAAGTACTTATAAATACATATTTTTAATTAATTTTATTTTAGGGTGGAATATATTCAATTGGCTTTAAAATATAAACCCCTAAATTTAGGACAAGGATTTCCAGATTTTTATGCTCCAGAAAATATAACTAAAGCTTTGGCTGCTGCAACTACAAGTGACAACCCTCTATTAAATCAATATACCAGAGGATTTGTAAGTATTTCTAATTTTGAAAAGAAACACACAATAAATATATTCTAGAGCTATTAAATGTTGGTCATTAATTATTTCATCATATCCATGATATTGTTATTGAATGTTTTAACTTTTAATTGCAATGATTTTAAAAATTTTATGTAGATTTATGTATCTTATTTATAGATTGGAAATTTTCAATATACTATATCATTTTAGGGTCACCCACGTTTAGTAAATGTTATTGCAAAATTGTATTCGAAGCTCTTAAACCGTACTTTAGATCCAAATAAGGAAGTTCTTGTAACTTCTGGTGCTTATGAAGCATTATATGCTACGTTACAAGGTCACACAAACCCTGGTGATGAGTGGATAATTATTGAACCTTTCTTTGATTGTTATGTACCTATGGTTAGATCTGCTGGAGGAATTCCAAAGTTTATTCCCTTAAAACCAGTAAGTAAACTATCAAAGTATGTATACTATTGATATAAATGCAAGTTCTTTATACATATTTATATCATGTTGTTTGTATTCCAAAGAAAAGCACAAAGGGATCTCTTTCTTCTGCAGATTGGATATTTGACAGACAAGAATTGGAGAATCTTTTTAATGAAAAAACAAAAGGAATAATCGTTAACACTCCACATAATCCTGTGGGAAAGGTTTTCACTCTAGATGAATTACAGTTTATTGCTAATTTGGCTAAAAAGTGGAACACCCTTGTTGTGTCAGATGAAGTATATGAATGGCTTGTTTATGAGCCATATAAACATATTAGAATTGGTAATAATATTTCATAGTACTAATGTCATTTCTATTAATTATTTTATTTAAATGATGAATGTATTTTAGCAACATTACCTGATATGTTCGAACGTACGATTACCATTGGATCTGCTGGTAAAACATTCAGTGTTACTGGGTGGAAAATAGGATGGGCCTATGGTCCGGAAAATTTACTATATAACTTAGAAGTTATTCATCAAAATAGTGTATATACGTGTAACACACCAAGTCAAGTATGTATAGAATTATTAAATAAATATTTATTGTAATATACCTTATTAGAATTATTTAAAATTATATTTTTTAACTTCGTAGGAGGCTGTGGCTATTGGATTCGAACAAGAATTAGAGAGATTTGGTCAACCTGACTGTTATTTTATGAGTTTAGCTAAGGAGTTGCTACCGAAACGAAATTATATGGCTAAATTTCTTAACGATGTGGGAATGATTCCAACAATTCCCGAAGGAGGATACTTTATGATAGCTAATTGGTCAGCTTTAAAAGATAAAGTACGATTAGAAGAAGAAACGGATGAGAATAAAGATTATCGTTTCACAAAATGGATGACGAAAAATGTTGGAATTCAAGGAATTCCCCCATCTGTATTTTATAGTCCTGAACATAAACACTTAGGGGAAGATAATGTGAGATATTGCTTTATAAAGGTAAGAACAAATTCGGCATAGATAATATTGAGCTCCTATTTTCTTTATATTTATAATTGATTTCTTTTTTATCATAGAAAGATGAAAATTTGGAAAAAGCAGCTGATATTTTAATGAAATGGAAAGATCAGCAATAGGAAAGATTAGCAATATTATTCCATACATGTATTTCATATAACTATATTTTATAATTAATAATTTTGAGATAAAAAATCTAGCATTTTCGTAGAAAATTGTCCAATTACTTAAATATCAGGTATTATCTTTAAAAATTATTTTAAATTATATTAAATTTTGCTATGATATGCAGTGGGTAATTTTTTATATTTATATACAGTCTGTACAAACACATTGTTATTTTTCTTGTATTAAATATTTATTATACATAAGACTGTTTTCTTGTATTTTGTATTTTATGCAGAGAAATCACCACGGAGCCATCTTTTTGCATCTTTAGTGTCAGCTCCGAAAGTTTTGCCGAATCTAAATGGAATATTTAATAAATAAAATTTCTTTAAATAGAATTTTTAGGTATACATACATATACATGTGTATAATGTATAAAGATCAATTTTTTATATTTTCCATATTTTTCGGAATATTTGTGATGAGAAATTAAAATAAGAACCATAAAATAGAAATAATAGCATAATAAAGTAGAAATGATTACCTAAATGTTTCTCCAGGAACATGTCCAAGATAATTTGGAAGCATACCAACATGTTTGTGGTAAATAATAGTGGGTTGAATTAATAGAGGTGGATCAGGTCGCGAAATTGTTACTGGTGCCCATTCTGTACTTTGCCGTTTTCGATAATCAGATGTAAAATCGCAAAGAGCGCTGTTAGTAGCCGGAACATTTGTTTTTCCAAAATGCGCATATCCGTATGGTATATGACCCCCGTATCCTGCAAAAATGCAATTAAATGATTGAAATTTTATATTATAAGGAAAACTAATTAATATTTATCTTTCTAGCTTTAACACTCACTTCTTGCATTTTCTCGAATGAAAGAATATCGCATTCGTTTTTCACTATCCGTAAGATCCATCTGTACTACTATTTATTATTAATATTATTTTACAAATGATATCGAATATTTGTTATATATCTGTTCGTTAATTCATTTTATTAACAGGTCGAATTTATGGAAGTCATTAAAGGTTAAAGATTTCGTGAAACAGTTGAATCATACGGAACGATGCTTATGTAAGTTTTATACTACATATAGAATCATTCGAAGACAAGTTCAAGATAATAATAACGTGACAAGATGGACTCACGACTGATAAAGTATTTTTGCGGATTTGCATTGTCCATAAAGTAAGGGGATGGAGAGTGATCGCTGGGTGTTTCGTGTTGTTCGTCCAAAAATAAATTTCTCGTTATACCCACGCAATCAGGTCGAACTGTTAGCATAGGCAGTTTGAACTCACTTTTTATGAGCTATATAAGAAATTTAGATATGATTTCATTATTCCTATCCTTCCCTTATTCCCTTATTTCCTTATTCCCTTATTTTAGCTAAAAAAGAGATCGTATAGGTACTTTACCAAACGATCTTCTAAATTTCTTGGTTCACCCTGTCCAGCTTGTATATCTATAATCCGTTTAAGTTCATTAAGAGCCGCTCTATTTCTTAATTGTTGTCGTTCAAATTCGGCAAGTCCTTCTGTAGCCAACACTGTGTATCTTTGTCCATTTCTGGCTTTTAGTTTTGGAGTAAATCCTAAAATAAAACATTTGCATTGCCATTAAACTGGTACATTTACTCTTTTCTTTAATGTTTATTTTTATTCCATACATGTACCTTCGTAACTTGGTGTTATAGGATGAATAAATATAGGGTCGGTCCTTTTGTATCTAGCATTTACTACGTCTATGTCATTTTTCGGTGGCCTCTGGACCTACAATTGATTATAAATAATTATAAATAATATATTATCTTAATTAATTTAAACTTATAAACAGCATCGATTAAAGTAATAGGAACAAGGAATATAAAATATTGTATAATACCTCGTAATCGTCGGAGATACGGTTCGATAAAATGAGGGTCTCCGCATGATTCACTGTAGGATCAAGAAGCACTTTGTGCGTAAGATTTCCATACGTTTCACCACATCTGTAGCGATATTGAGGACAGTATCCGGCATATCTAAAACGGACCTTTATGAATGTAGGAGAGGTATCAATGAATATAAAAGTTAAAGGGTAATAATATTTGAAATATTTCTTACTGTACTGTATTATTTAGGAAACTTATATGTTACACTTTCGAACATAATGTATTTATATTTTATATTTAATACATAAACGTTGTACTATTTACCCTGGAATTAGATGTGGTTCCGCTGTGGATAATAATTCTGTTCCAGCAGACATTTTCCTGTTATATATTTCCTAATGATACGTTAATTTAATTAAATGCATTATCCAAACTAAGTGGAATTTAAATTATTTCCATGTACAGGAATCTTTTCTTTTATACATTAATTTATTGGTATGGCTACCGAAAGGTTATACACTGCATTTCCGCAAAGTAATGTCTGAATTTTGCTTTAGAACACCTCATTTTCCGAAACTTGAAACAAATGAATTTTAATCGTTCGTTTTTCATTATATTTAGACGCATCAACTGCCTTACTTATTAGTAACTGTGTTTGGTGCAATGGATTTTTGTGACTGTGCACGTTAGGTAAGATACCTGCTTAGGAATCGTAAAATTACTCGCACGACGTACAATTTAAACACTTTACGTTTTCGTTTTTACCACGAATACGTTGGCATCGCCCAACTTTTTTTATTTCCTGACATCTTTTTTTTTTTTTTTTGTACAGTTTAATTTTACACGGCGAATAAGCTGTTGAATAAAGAAGAATTACATACCGAGTATTAGCACGATTCAGTGCTACGATATATGTATAACACGTATGTACATATGTACATATACCATATGTACGTACACTCTGCATCAATATGGAAACGCTATTTAATTAATTTATTTTAAATAACTATCACGTTGCAATCTTATCAGTTTATCTTTGATTAAAGTAGCAAGGCGAAATTCCACTCTTCGCTACTTCATATCTCAGTTCCAATATTAGAATATACGAATCATAAGGTATATTGTATCATGTTTTCTTACGATATTTATACATATTGCACACGTAGCAGATGAAAATGGACACCACATTTACTGTACGTCATGTGTTTTATAATCATGTGTAATAATTATATAATTACAAATAGGAGAAATTAAATCGGAATTATGCAATTACCTATAAAGTCGGAGAAAGCTTACAATATATTAAAACACTCGATCGACCTTTTCTCAGTTTCCTTTATATTATTTTCTTCGTATACATTTTCATATTCCCTCGTTAGCTATATTATAGCATTTAAAAGCGAAGTTTATTGCAAATTCGTTTTATGAATGATAATAGTGTACCTTGGTAATCCATTGAGCCAGCACGGCTCAATAAGAAGCATTATATATATTAATAATTTGCGATGAAATGAATTTATTATCAATATTTTAAGTTTGTTATTAAAAAAATATTACTAATTTTTCTTATTTTATTAATCAAATTTTCGCACAGTAATAGATAGGAAACCCGCCACAAAAGAAAAAGCTGTGCAAAAAAGAAGTTGATTTAATTAAATTAAATTGACACGTATATTGAGTGCAGTTTTAAATCCATAAATCTAGTTCGTTGAAATTATATTAGCTCGCGCGTGTTTACTTTCCACGCGTATCTCCATCATGTTTCAGTCTAACGTTTAACTGGGCAATTAGTATTATTTCATATACAATTACTAATTACATCAATATACATGATACAATTAAATTAAATTGTATAATGAATAATATGAGTTGATTGGCCGCGATCTTTCTGGATAAAGTATCGTGTTTAAAAAATTTTAAAGTTATTAAATATTTATATATATTTGTAATTAAAGTAGTATGGTAATGTATTTATGGAAAATTTAAATATGCAAAAATGCACAGAATGAACGTAATAAATAAAAATGGACAAAATATTTGGAGTAAAATACTCGTTACAATATTTAGAAGGAAAAACAAATCTCTATCTAGGTACCATTCCTGTAATCTAGTATATAAAAAATATGAATTTTTATAAACATTCGCAATCTGGTAATCCTGGTTTTATTTCGTTATCAACAAAAGCCAATATTCGCCAGAAATATTTGCATGTTTTCATCAATTATGAAAATAAAAGATTTGATATCGACAAGTCATTTTAATGGGTTTGATGCTTCTAGCGTGAATCAACATCTCTCGGAGCTTACAATACTGAGAAAAACGAAAGTGGAAGCCTGGTGATTTAGCCATTTCCTCGTTAATTGCCATTACACTTGCACGCCGCATTAATTACCGTGAACTGTTTGGTGCAGTTTGACTTTTCACGGAATAACGAATTAAGGGGCCCACTAATTGGTCGTGAAAAGGGCCATCTAACAGTCAAGGGGGGAGGAACGAATTTACGCGAGGGTAGGGAGAAGGACACGTTGCGTATACACAGATGAGTGAGGTGTACGATAACCGTTTCGCTTTCCAGTTTTCACGGGGCTACCGCGGCAAAAGAACATACAATAGCGAAGCAACGATTTACTGAGAAGTTATTCTTTATAGCAAATAAACAGTAGCTGTCTTACTGTCTGACAATGGAACGATGTTACTTCCAATCATACGTCGCGTTTCGAGTAAATCTATGTACGAATATTTGGTTGTGTATATGAACAATTTGTGTTTATAAATAATTTACTCAAAATGATATTTATCTATTTTGATAAATGTTTTAGTGACAAAGCTTTAATTTTCAGTGACCATAAGTGATTGTATCGTGCTGATGCATAATAGAGAAATCACCATAATAGGAACGTTTGATTTTTTTCGAAAATAGAACAACGATTTCCATGTGAAAATACACTGGAAATAATAAAAATGAATCCGATAGTTTTCTGTAAGAAAGTACGTTGTTAAGTTTTGTGTTGCGCAAGAGAAATATGTGGTTTCACCGTCAAATGAATTCTATATTCTACGTGGACGCTGACATTACGCCTGCATATTTGGCTAAAGATGACAGGGTATGTTATCTAACGATTTTTATTCATTTCTTTAAATAATGTATTTACGTACATATATTCTACGTCAAATTAATTACAATGTGAAAAATGAATTCTTTTCCTGTCATACTAACGGTAGATTCTTAAGAATTTATTGTTAATGGTCTTGCTTTCTTTCTCTTTTGCAAATATATATTTATTTACAAATATCTAATTTTTACAAATCTTGACGCTGTTAATGCATAGGAAAAATTGCAAATTGAGATATTAAAATACAGTTTGTCAAACGAGACAAAAGTATAATAACGTATGTTTGTATTAATATTCTAGATATCGTAATACTTTCGCCTTTTACGCGTTTTTAAATATCGGCTATTGTTTGATCGTTGAATAATAGACTTGTAGATAGTTCACTCGTTTCTTTAATTAAATCTCGGTTTTCTATGAAAGAAAGTATGGTGGGAAATACCACGCGATACGTCTAATGTCGTAATATCACAAACTGTAATAAAAAGTGAAACCGATAAGAAGTAATGGTTAACGGTGCGCTACTATATTATATTAAATTATGTGTTTATTCGAGTTCCTCGACAGTGAAATAAAAGGGCAACTTAGGAAGCGTAAAATTACTTGCATGATGCGTAATTTAAATAACACTTTAAGTTTTCGCTTTTATCACGAGTACATTGGCATCGTCAACTTCTTTTATTTGCTGACATCTTTTTTTGTACAGTTTAATTTTACACGGTGAATTAGCTGTTGAATAAGGAAGAATTGCTCACTGAGTATTAGCACGATCTATACACGTATACTCCGCATCATTATGAAAATCTTATTTAAACAATTTTTTTTAAACAACTATCATATTGCGATCTTATCAGTTTATCTTTGATTAAACTAGCAAGGTAAAATTCCATCGTTCGCTGCTTCATATCTGAGTTCCAATATGAGAATATACGAATCATAAGGTATATTGTATCACGTTTTCTTGCGATGTTTATATATATTACACACGTAATAGATGAAAATGAACGCCGTACTTATTGTACATCATGTGTTTTATAATCATGTGTAATAATTATATAATTACAAATAGGAGAAATTAAAGCGGAATTATACATTACCTATAAAGTCGGAGAAAGCCCACAATATATCGAAACACTCGATCAACCTTTTCTCAGTTTCCTTTATATTATTTCCTTCGTATACATTTTCATATTCCCTCGTTAACTATATTGTAGTATTTAGAAGCGGAATTTATTGCAAATTCCTTCTATGAATGATAATAGCTAGAATGACGAGCGTAGCTTCACAATCGACCAGAACCTGCTTATAAATAAGATGCTACAATCGTTTGTATAACATTTATTAAATTGAATAATTACACGTTCGATAAAACGACAATTAAGGGTATATCTAGGGGGATAGTGGCCAGGTGTGACCCGAGGTAAATCAAACACGTTGCATCCGGTTCGTGTATTCCGGTCTATACACGCGCCGTGCGGCAAAGGAATAATAATTTTCTTCTCTTCCCCTGACATTTTGCTTTCTGTCCCTGCGGCTGGCACGACCAGACCGGAAGCTTTATTATCGCGCAGCTCGTTGCAAGTCGTGGGTGGATGTATAGCTTAACCATAGGCGAAGACATGCGCGGTACAAATTCCGTCTCTGAGATTCATTTCAGCGACCGCGGCGCGGATGAAAGTCATCGAACGCTCGAAACTCATTTTCACTTCGCACAATGAGAT
This sequence comes from Bombus fervidus, assembly GCF_041682495.2. Classification (NCBI taxonomy): domain Eukaryota; kingdom Metazoa; phylum Arthropoda; class Insecta; order Hymenoptera; family Apidae; genus Bombus; species Bombus fervidus. The sequence goes on from NC_091519.1 coordinate 4,030,120, forward strand.
GCGTTTGGTATTGGAGAACTTGAGACATAAATTTCGCTACTCGATAAAGTCGTTCTTTGGTTATGCACGATGACTTACGAAAATATTTTAACATTTATCATTGAAAATTTCTGTAAATATATATATGTGCATTGTACAAAAATTTTTAAATGTGTATTTAACATGTGAAATAGAGATCTAACTATACATTCGCCGTTCTTCTAAAATACGCGTCAGATATCCACGCAACGAAATTCGCTCTTTTATGTCACGCTTTAGCGAACATTCACATGCACTTGCGTCGCGTGTCTTCATCAATCGCCTAAAAGATTCGCAAACGTTGGGGAATCTTTTGCACGACTGGCCGAGTCGCAGCTTTAAACATAGAGTAGCTTACTCATTCACCAGCGAACTAGATAATTTATGATCTCGTCTACGCGTTCAATTACTTCTTAAATTCTGTCGAAGCGGACCTATTAAGCGAATGTCTGTCGTTCAACAGCCACTTCCGCGCGAACGTCCACGGCGCACTATCATTCTTTTCGGTAAACAAATTATTCCTCTACGATGTGATGTACACTCCGAACAGGCTACCGTGTGCCGCTTGTAGGCATATAATTCAATCGAACTGAGTCTAAAAAAGGTGAATCGGAAAGATATTTAGAACAAAATAGACGACTTTGAAACAATCTTCCTCTGGTTCTTCATCAACAAAATATCGATTAAGTGAAAAATATTTTGTTTTATATTTTAAAAAGTATTTGTCGTACTTGAGAAAGTTTCAGTAAAAAGTTGTATAATAAGATTATCTGTAAAATGAGGTCTATTTTTCTTTAACTGTTTGTAGTTTTAATCAAAATTATCATAGAATATCGAGGTTCTATGATAAATAAATTCTAGTCATACCAAATCTCGAGTCGAACCGTTTGTTGGATTTCGCACGATCAATTTGTTAACTTACACAACGGAGAATTTTAAGTTTGTAATAAAAGCGTATGAGCTTATCTCAGCTTATCCTTCGAGTTCGTACGTTACGTGGGGGACCCATATTTTGAAACGTGAGAGTAAAAAAATTTTTTCATTCAAACGCGTGACTAAAATGTAATGATAATCATTTTTGCGTAGCTGTAGAATGTAATAACTTTCGCATTTTACATCCTAGCGCAGTGGAATTTGTTTCTACCAATTTCTGGGATCATTCCATGTAATTTAAGAAAAAGAAACGTTTCTCTAGGAGTGATTGACTCTAAGATGGAAAAATAGCCAACGCTAAGTTATTAAATATTAAGAAACGCGACAGGCGTTGTTTTGCGGTTTATTACTTGTATTATATGTAGATATATTTCCTATTGATTAAACGTCTATAAAGGATAGGAAGCTGTTTTATGAAAACACCTTTTGAAATAAAGGGGGGGGGCGGATATTACGCTATCGTGAAATCTTGCCTTTAATAGAATAGTCGCGTGGATTTGGCTTCGCTAATTGTATCCAGAATAGAGATGGCGTGCAAAATCATTAACAGTGATTTATTACAGATCGCAGAGTCATGCTTATCCGTACAATCGTATGGAATGACGTTGATCGATCATGGATTCCTCCTGTGCTTTTCGACGCCTTGTTTGTACACGTTTGTCTTATTTTCGATGGATAGACAAATAATGATAATCCTGGACGATTCCATTACACGACAGATCAGCCGCTCGATGCCCCTCGCTGTTGATTTGTTACTGATTCTGGCTAAGACGTCCCTAAACAGGATTTCCTGTTAGGAATGGGAATCTATTTGGGAGTACCGTTCATCCAAATTGAAAGTAATTTGGTGGTATATATTAGGTTGATCGGAAAGTTTCGTCTTTCTCTTTTTATTGAACATTTGAAATATTAATGGAAGTTTATTTCTGTTTATACCCATGTATAGCGTAATAAACTGTAAATTAGCCAGTAACGCGAGTAAGCAATAGTTAACGAAACAACTTTAACAAAACATTAGCTTAATTTATGATTTTACGCAAAAGAAAGAATTATTTTCGTGATATTTTGATAAATCTGCACAAAATTGGTTTCATCACAACATCATGACTATATTCTTTTCTACAGCATCTTGTGTTCTTTGCGATCAAGTTTTGGGCGAATAAAATTGCTTTTCGTAATTTGGCTGTAATTTTACAGCGTTACGGACCTTACTCTTACCGTTAATAGCAATCGCAAGAATCTTCCGATCGCGATTATTTTCAAGGTTCAATTATTTTCATATCCTTATCACTGTTCTTTTCTACGTACCCCATGCTTGCACGTACAACGTCTTCATCCGGCAACAAGTTGCATCATTTCTTCGTTGCATAAACAGACGGTGCATATAATCGACTGCAATGGCCAGCAGGCTAAAGTATCGCTAAGTACCGATCAACCTCATTAACGTCATCGAGCGAGGTGGACAGTGATCGATTGCGCGACGTAGGTACTACTCGTGTGCTGTTCGGCAGTCGCGCATACATAATCGTGTACCAGGCAACGGCGCATGCGCTTTCGATCGATCGATAAATTATGCAGCCTATTGCTCGTGCACGTAAATCATACGCGCACATTCAACTACCCTTTGCTTTGTCGTTGTTTCTTCTGCTTCTTCTCCTTCCTTTTCTTTTCTCGTCTTATGCTCCTTCCTTCTTGCTTTTCGTTCGTCTCTTTTTCTTCCTGTTATTATCGTCTCCGATGTTTCCGCCTTTTCGTCTTTGTGTCATCCAATCTGAGACAAATCCATGTGCGAGGAACGTATTCGTACGAACGTCGTGACTCGCATTGTACTTGCTGCGTTTTCATTGTTCCGATCGCACGATCCGGGAATATCGACATTGTCTAACGCCGATGACCAATCAGTCGATCGTGTCTGTCGCACACTATTATGAACAGAATCTGTGAGATTGTAGGTAAATTGTTCATGAATACTGAAACGATTTTATTCTCACCGTGGTAACTAATAACCTTGGAGAATGTATGTGGCTTTAAACTCATGATTTAAAAAAAAGAAAAGAACTGACCAATCTGAATGAAATAAATCGAAAGATATTATTTTTGTAATTCACGCTTGTCCAGATACTTTTAAACGGCAATATATGGCTCAATTAGAAAATCGACAGCCAACATAGGAAAAGCAGCGTTTCTCATTGTATTATGCGCAATCAGGCACTGACTCATCGAACGAACGATGAGCATATGCACATAAGCGAACAAAGAACGCGTACGAATCCTTCCACAAGGATGATCTTCCGCGCGCGTTCTGTATTCTATCCGCCGCTGTATTAGCGGCGCCGCGGCCGTATTCATTGAAATGCTATTGAAGTCGCGTTTCGATAATTGTAGGGAGATACAAAGGATTACAGTGAAAGCTCTTCTCTGATGCGTTCGCTGTACTAGGGATTCGATTGTCTCGCGGTATGTATTTAATAGTATTTATGGAATAGGGAGATTTTAAATACAAAATATATTGTACAAAATACATATGTATTTGTTTTCTTTAATTTTGTAACTCCAACAGCATTTTAAACATAAGTAACAGAATCTTATGAAACTTCTCCAATAGTAAACGAAAAATGAAGCATTTTTAGCGATTAATAGATATCGATTGATCCTTATCCATTAAAAAGTCTAAGCTTAAGTGAAGAGGAACTTTTCATTCTAAACTAATAATAATTTCATCGATTGGTTAAATTAGAAAAAAGGAGTTAAATGGAGAAATATACATGACATAATGAAACGCTTCAAACAACTCATCAATATCAATTGGATAAAGTGACCTACAAATATCCCAGAAAAGTAGTCCTCGTGAAATAGATTTCCCACGGATACAGCGTTGTTATCCCTTTCAACTGAAATCAATAATAGAAAGTATTTCACTGAAATACATTTAGCTGGTCACCAAGGACAGTCGTGCGGCTTGTGGTTTTATCAAGTTCTTTCGAAAACCACAGTTTCTCGTGGCCATATTTCTCAGGAAGTGACGTAGGCTTCCTTTATAACCTCACATAATTTCCTATATATTGAATAAAGAAGTACCCAATGTGTAGCTGAAATAATTACATTCGTATTAATTGTGTACGTAAAAAATGTTGTAGAATGTCATAATATTAATGCTATATTTTTATTATTATAGGGATCCGTCACTGGAATTACCAAAGTGTCGTCCACTAACGCTTATTTTAATTATTGCATAATCATGTCCAGGATCACGATTACATAAAATTTTTACTTTAAAGAATCACTATGTCCGTAGAGGAAATCTTCGTATCATTTGTCTGGCAAAAACATGTAATTCCATAGTTCAATGTGCCACGGCAAGAGCTCAAAAGCACAGGTTGCTGTTATTCAGTCAAGCTTGATAACTATGATGGCCAATAGAAATAGTTTGAGTCTACTGACTCGATACGTTGCATTGGTTTGATTTGTCCTATGTAGGTAGGTGACGATCTTCCATACAGCAGCCTGACGACGACGTGACGCGGGGCTACTGGGTCAGGAAATCATACTACGTGTTCTAGCAGGCCATGTGAAGGCTGATACAGGCTGTATACTAGTCGTTCAATCACGAAACGGCATCGAAACTGTTCCGTTCAGGCAAATATTATTGTATATTGTATACTATAATATCCGTTATAACAACTAGATTAGAGGTAGAGTACTAATTATAACATTTAAGGAGTGAATCAAATTTTTATTTAGATTCCATTTCAAAACAACGATCCATGAAACGCATAACCAAATCATTAGATATTGCAAATAACAGATAATCGGCAAAACGTGGGAATAAATCTTGGTCATTAATTGATTATTGCAAGAATCTTGATTATTGCTTCATTTGTCATTAAACATTTTTTCAAAGGCCTATTAATTACAATACTAATAAGTAGTCTTTGACTAACACAAATTCAACACATCGACGTCCTTTAAATTCCCCTCATTTTTCTCTGAATTATACGCCTGCGTTTATTCAAGTACTGTTTTAGCCGATCTAACCAATCCAATTAAGTTAAAGCATGCGCATTGATGCTGCAGTTTTGCGCGTCGAAAACGATGTAAAGTGCATTCTGATAGGCGGAGACACAGATTCTTCCTGGAATGCGGTCAGGTTAGAACCGAATGTGGGAGAGCCGTGCCAGAGAAAAGATCGCGTGAGCAAGAAAGAGATCAAAGAACCGGGAACATCGACATTTGCGACCGAGCTATTGTCCAACTGCGATTGAATTAAACTGTTTCAACTACTGAAAAACCGATAGATTGAGGTGATATGTGAAATACATTTCAGCTATGTCAGTAGAAATAACAGCAGTAATAAAAGACAAATATAATACATCTATAGACTCATTGTTAGGATCACATTGTGTTTGATACTCGTCCATCTATAGTCATACATTAATAAATTATGAAGCAATTAAAAGAAATTAAGGTTTCGAGTTTTTTATTGATTTAAACATATTTGTTACAAGTTTATTAGAAGCTTAGAAGCTTAAGCTTTTGGGTAGATGAAAGCTTATGTTATCTGTTAAAGTTGACGTATCTATTTACATTATTGACATAAAGATTGGAATTAACACGATTCTCAAGGAATAGGCTGTGAAAAAAATAAACCAAGGTAAAAAGTACATAGTTTACGATTCGTTTTATAAGATACATAGTTAAAATAGTGAAGTAAAATACACTGAGTTTAATTTTATCGTTTCCTGAGTTCGTTGCTAATAGTGGCGCTGCTAGTAATAAATCCGTAAAAGAAGGGAGACAGTAGCTAAAAATCTTCAGGTTTATAAGTAGTTGAATATTTATAGTATAGTTTACATATAAAAAAGAAGAAAACATCTCTACACAATAAATTCTATATTTACATAGTTCTATATTTACATAATTCTGAAATTGTTTATGAGCAAAGGTTTGGGTATAGGTATTATTATTTAAACAACTACAACACTTATCCGGTTTGCTTGAAATCACCAATTTTATTAATTACTTATTTTACTAATTGCTTTAGAATTAATAATTGCTAGGAAACTTATATAATCTTATATAATAAATACTAAAAGAAATTCTAACATATACTACATACATATGTAACGAATAGCTACCAGAGCACCCTTAGAAAGTTGGATGCTTAGATCATGGATGATCTTTGTGGTAACTAATGTTAACCAAACAATATTAAAATAATGAAAAGCAAAATACAGTGCTTAGAATATTTGGTTTTTCATAAACAATTATATCGACTGCTTGCCCATCATCAAGTCACTAAAAATATCAGTTTTAAAAAATAAACGTCGATTAAAGACGACGATATAAAAATTTTTCTTTAGCGTCTCGAACGAAATCATCGTTGGACACAGATTGCATTGATTTTTCAACATTATTGCTAGCTATAGGTGGATTCACGCGCGGCTACCTCTCAAAGGGTGCAATCATCCGTCGATTGATGTTAAAAAGTTACTTGACCTTCTGGAAAATACGTGATTACGTAATGGCTTGAAGGTTGTCTGACTTGGTAGTTTTAATCTTGCGCTTCTAATGTTTCCTTTAATGAAATAAACGAAACGCCGAATGATTGTACACGCGTGAAGTTTAATAGCATAAATGATACATATGTACATACTTCTGTTAGCTGTGGAGCAGCGTTCTACTGGTTTCTAATAAACGAGCAATATTAACATTTATACCGCACGCCGTGGTGTTTCCTTTTACACCGTAAGCGTGACTCATAACTGGCTATCTCGAAGGTTTTATAATAGTGCCACTATCATAATCTGTACACCCTCTGGGGAACAGAGCACATGATAGTGCGCATCACGTATATCATTAAAGTACAAGATCATAGACACCGTGGAAAATAATTCTCGTCTGATTTACTATTACTATACAGCGTGTGAAAAAAGGGCCATGAAATATAGGGTCATACGATGTTTCGTTAAAGTAAGTAAAACGTATTCTGTCAATTTTGCTACTAAAAGTAATATTTTCATATTAATGGATTGTAAATGGACCAATTTGGCGGCCTAATAAATTATAGTTTGAGTAACATAATGAAATGATAAACATGATAAAGTACTTAAGTTTAACGAGACAACAAAGTATTGTCGATGAAAAATTCGCGAGAAGGTGGAATAGAACGGAAAATGGAATGAAATAGAAATATTAACTTGCTAGCATATTTAATATGGGTCAAGTCTACTTGAAACGGTGTTTTGATGCTCAGAGATTAAAGAATAATAACTGTAAAGAAAGAAACAAAAACGTATGTTTTAATAGCTTTGACAAAATGATTTATAGCAACGAGTCTCAACCAGTGGTAGCCCTACTAACATCCAAACGTTTATTTTCAATGTTAAGGTGAAAATTTTATCAGCCAAAAGTTTATTTTCGGTTAAATCTTCGATTTTTAAGATTACTAATTTTGTATCATCCTTTACATTTCTTGTGTACATGTACGCACACGTGGTTAAACACATGGAAAGAGTATCTTCAGCATTGGTCTAACGGCGACAGCCTGTAGTTTACGTGTTCAACAAATTCAATGGACAGTAAATCGCGCGTTGATACTTATTGCCGCATTTATACGTCTCGTGATTACCAGGTTTCACAAGTTTTGCCACGTTTTCGCTTACAAAATATATTCTATTCACAGATATACACGACTATTTACAGTGCGTTAAGCCTCGCTTCAAGTCACCATGGAACTGTTTTGCTATCCTTTAGAACATTGTTTCTATACTACGCGATTTTAGGTTGCTCGATCTGAGTTCTTCACCTGTGTAACGTGTTACATATACATTCATAATGTCACGTACGATATATAAGAGAAAACATAAAGAGCTGCTACAATTGCACGAATCAAATAAAAGCTAATGACAAAAACTAGTTATCAAAACTAATTATACAAAATAAATATCAACGTTGAAACTATTAAATATTAAATTCTTAATTCCATTGAAGCAAAAATAACTATTGTTCTACTAGATCTTCCATTTTAAATAAATTAACCACTATATCCTTTCATACTTATTAGAAATTAGCTTTCAGAGATCATTTTAGATGATATACGTAGATTTACAAACTGTTAATTTATAAGGGCGGAAATTTCCACTTAGCTCGGTTGAAATCTAAAGTTTCCTACAAATATTTGCTTCTTCATAGAAAACCGCCAAGGGTTGCTCACTTGACGACTTGAGTTGAGTTGGTACTCAAAGGGAGGGGGTGGAGGCAGTCTAGTGGGAGATTCGCGACTGTGCCATCGGCTCAGTATCGTTCGACCATTGGTCAGGTGTGTTTCGTAGATCGTACAGCAATCTAAGTATTTGTCTAGTGAACACGTTGATAAAATATCAAATTTCACTAGCTGTTGTGGTCGAAATTAACGAAACTTACGTCTAGTCAAGAATACGGTAACGGAAACGCGTAATTGTAGAGTGACAGCAGCATTGCCGAACACTATTTTCCAAGCGGTGTCTGTGTGATGTTTACGATTTCCCGGCACTGTAATATTCGATCTAAAGGTGACCAGTGAAACATCGTAGCCGCATGATCGTGTCGACGATATTCTCGAGCGTGACGGGTTTCCATCGGCGACACTTGAACGACGCCGGACGAAATGCCGAGCTGACGGTGAGTGAAGTGCACTTTTTCGAATTCCACGCCGAAGTTGATTGCAACCGTATCGAATCGCGCGACCCACGATCAACTTCACTTCGTTAACTCATTGACAAATAGCCCTTGCTTTCCTATGCAACGTGACTAATTACGTTATCTTTGTATTTTCGTTCTCTCCAGCTTCAAGAGATTTCAATTATTATAAACGTAACATTGTATGTAAGATTTGACATATGTAGAGAAAATCGGTATAAAGTAGTTGTTCAAAGTGTGGCGCATATACGAATTTCTAGTCATAAAGTAGAACTGTTATTTGATCGATTACATGTTTTCAACGGTTACGAAATGTGGAGCATTCTAGAATTATAATATTTATAATATTATTTTATAATGTTATATATTATAACATTACTAAAAGTGTTAATCTAAGAATATTATACATGGCATAGATGTAGGATATAAAGTTAGCAATGCGCGATAACAGAAGTATGTCATTCGCGATGCATAAGATATTAAGAATATTGTCGGTAGGACGGAAATGTTATTTTATTTTAGTAGCTAAATTAGAATGTCTTTATGAAATACGGATAACTTGTCGAAGGGTAAACAGTGCGTGTCACGTGTCCATTTTCGTTATTAAGCACACGAGTAAAGTTGAAGTTCAAGGAGTAAATGGAACGCGATCGAAACCGGTTAACGAGCTATCGAGACGCGTTCGAGACATGGGAACAAGCGATTCCGTCAGATGCATACACCTATTATTTTTACTCACGTTTTAAAATGTTAATAACAAATAATAAGTAAACTTGTAAGTTACGAGTCAACTTACTTAGGAGCGAATGAAAATATTAAAAAAATGTAAGTAAAAAAATTAAGATCTTTCTTTCAAAAATCTTCGTAATTTTAATTTGAAATTTAATTATAAAGTTAATGATTTAATTTAGTTATATATTACCGGATATGAGCATGCATCTATACGAATATAAACTATACTCGCATAATAAAAGCGTAGTAGGTACATATTACGCAAAATATCTGCAGTTTATAAAACAAACTGATCTTGGTTGGATTTATGCGTAATTATTCGGTACACACAACGTTCGTACATCAATGATACGCATTTCGAGCGTGCTCATTGTCGTCGGCAATGACAATAGGGAACAGAGTAAACGGACTCGTTCACCAGGACCGTTATTCATTGTTATGTGCCGTGACGTGGACCACGGCTGCGTTTAGCTTCGTTAAGAACAATTAAAAGTAACCGACGAACCGGGTATTGTTTAATTGCCGCCTGCAAATGTTCTCTTCAAGATCGTCCCAAATCATGCAGAATAAATTTTAATAACATTTAACAGATTATATAAAAGTGTTTGTACTTTGTCCAAAATTTTGGTTTTGTATTTTAACGTTTCAAATTGTGCGTGCATATGTGTGTGTGAGAGCTGGGGAAATAGGTGCGTCCTCTTCTTAAGGATATTTAATTATCAATTACATATTGATACCACATTTCTTGCTTTTGTAATTATATTCTTATTAATTCGAGTTCCTTATTTGTGACATATTCAGTTTTCATAATTAGACGTACGCATTTCCATGTGTTAGATCTATACTAAAATATACATATATGTATTACTATACTCTGTAATCAAACTTTATAGAACACTTCCGTTCCATAGAATGTTAGAATGTTGTATCGCAAAAGAGAAGCTAAAATAGAGTTGTGTTGCTGCAGAGATATTGCATAGTATTGATTATAGCAATAATTTATTGGCATTAGTAAATGAATGGGTTAGAAATAACGATTTCATTAGAATGGATAAACCGTTTGATTACGTAAAGCCATTACCATGCACTGAATTTATTATGAATTGAATGCGATAATTAACACACTCGTTAGCGTCCCTTTCTCTTCTTTGTAAATCGTGGCAACGTTGTATACGAGTAAGTATTCGGTCTTTATCTATCTTTTCGGTATTTCTGTTTTTGTGAAAGTAACCAGTTCATGGAAGATACAATGCCGTGCAAACTGACCGTTAGCCGGATTTTCGAAAAATTTATAGAATTCTCACGAGGTAGCAGGGAGTTCTTTCTTTATTCTTGTAAGTTACTTACTTCTTTACCGTTTCTTTTTTGCAACGATTCAGGCGTTTCGGTAACGAGGACGTGTTATGCAAATTGGTGGACATTGTGAATGACACGAGAGAACACGATCATTCAAATATTTCTGTTGACAAGAATCTGTAAAAAGAAAAACAATCTTTGTTAATTTGTTATGCTCTACTAAAATGAAAGCAGGCAGGGTTTTAAATTTCGTTAAACATGTTTGAATCTTTTCGTATACGATTAGCTACATATGCGTAAAATAGCAAACGTAGATAAGATTTCTTTAATTTAACACTTTATATATCTAACTACAAATTATACACGAAACAAGGATCAATCCTTAAGCGCAGAAATTCATGCCTTCCTTAATCATCTAACAACACGTTCAAATGTCTTTAACTATCGCAGTGTATACGATATCCTAGCCATAGCGATTCAGCGACTCGTTAATAACTAGTCAAAGAAATCGGTGATGGTAGCGATTAACGAGTCACGTTTCCTCAACGGAGTATGCTTTCATCTCTAAATGGCATTCTCGATAAATCAGCACCTTAAAACCGTCCGTTCTTCACCAACATTATCAACAACGGATCCGCTATCTCTCGTGGACTCGTGGCGTGCACATTACTCGTGAAATCCTTCGGCGTATCTGTTAGTCAATATTTTCGATAGAATCAAAAACGATCGATAGGAAAAAGAAACATCGAAGAAAGAAACTCATCGTGAAATTATGATTAGACGGGCAAACATAGTCACGTTTCTAAGGCAAAGCGTTTCCACCCGTATTACGATATTATCGAACTCACGATAGTATAGAAGTATGTACATCGTATCGTTTTAAACATATATGTATTTACATATGTACTACTGTTCAAAAATTTTATGAGTTCTTTACCCTCTAAGGTTTATCAGGTTTTAACTTGGTTTTCTCTAAGTGTCCTAATACTTACCAACAGGAATGCACGTATAGGAAATTCAACATTTTTCTTTTTCGCCGCGGTAATTCTCTACCCACGTTCTTCGGATGACTGCCTTTTATCGTTTAATAAATAATTTTCCGCGCGTTTTACATAACAGTATGGCTGTGAATACATCGTAACCCGGATACCCAATATCGAAAATTCTTGAGAGTCGTGACTCGCGATTAACCGGTCACGATTCTTAATCTTTTAGCCGCGTTAACTTCTTTAGCTACGACATAAGCTGCTATAATGCATGTACACGTCCTCGGGGAGGGCAACACTCGTGCAAAGAAGTTCGCAAACCTCGATTACGCGTTCGACGGGCAATCGCATGGCGAAGCAACAAAAAGCTGAAGTTTACTCGTAACATTGTTTGCTCGTGCTGCGTATGCGGCAAAGTAACGCAAAGTTATTTAAGGGAACGACGAGCGAGTTGGAAAGGATTATAACAATAAAAGTCTGTTGGATCTTTGGAGTTTTTTCGTGGTATATGAATATTCTCTCTTTTTTCCTCTCTTTTTTTTAAGAAGGAGAATAGAACAAAATATGAACTATAACTATACGATAAATATTTAAAATTCCCTCAAGAAAGGATTAGTTAGATTAGTAATGGCCATAAAATCGCAACGATACGTTGAATGTTGTTAATCCAAATTGAATAGCCATAAAGAAGTTGATTTATGATCTATTGGAGTTAATATTTGTACAAGTATGCGGATTTCGATGTATCGTGATAATTAATTATAGGATTACACTTATCTTCGACTACACTTGAGAAGTAAATTATTAAACAAAAAGAATAATTTATATTTAGCGAATAATAATCAAGTAGTCGCTTAAAATGGTATTTATAATTTCGGATTATTGGACATTATGATTATATTCTATATTATTGCCCTATATTATTATTAGGTATTTGATTAAAAAAGTTATATCTATCTTACGTTATTTTTTAATGTTCCGATCTCATTGCATTTAATATACACATATACTAAAGGATGAGGAAGTTGTCGGTTACGTTACCATCGCCATCGTTAATAAGATTCGATTCAAATAATAATGCTTTCAAACTCTTCCTAACTTTTATTGTAAAATAATTACTTTTCTTTGTCAATGTTTAGTCCTTAAAAGGATACGCTTCTATAACGACTGGAATATCAATCATTTCGATTCATGAAGAAACCTACAGAACAATCTTTAATTGGAATTTTAAACAAGAAATACACAATTCAATGTAAAGATCTTCATACTATCGTCATATTCTTTTTCCGACTATTTTATCATCCCTATCTTTTTGGATTGTGAATGTTACATGAATGAACCATACGTACCATCCATGGTGGCGCCTCAATGTGTATAGTGTCACGCAAAGGTTTAAAAGACCAAAGAGTTTCTTAATTCAATCATTGAGGAAGCATCATCGAGGGAGTTTACCGTCCACCAGAATCCACTTAAGCATGATGCCTATAAACATAAGGGAGGTAGCCTAGTTATCGAGCTAAAAGCATCCTCTAAGTGACTACTTATTTAGCTCGTGGTAGTTTTTTCCCTACTCGCAAGTTGGCCCCGCGCTCTTTCACCCTCTTATGGTGGGCATAAGAAGTGGAGGCCACGTCCCGTTGGCAGACACACACGAGCAAGGCCAACTCGCCTACGTTCACGGTTATGCCTTATTTATGAGCGCACCGATGCCTCTGTCCGCTTCCGAGTGCAGACAAAGGCAAGAAATATGCCTCACGTGGAAAGTGGAATTCCAATCGCCTTTCGTGGCGGACACGCGTCGCTATCGAGGAATTGTACAACTGCAAGTGTTTTCGTAATACAACATATACCTATAATTTCATAACAAAGTATTTATAGTCAAAGCTCTTATTACAACTTTTTCTTATTAAGCAAAACGTTAAACCGAAACGTGTTAATATTTCGATGAAGAAAATGCTTTATAACGAAGAGTTCATCAATTGAATTATATACAAATTAGTATCAAATTTTGTACTTTGAAACATCCTGAAATATTAAAAATGCATCTAAAGAATACTACTATGTATTAACTACATCTATTCTACTAGGAACTGTAGAATTTCTTTGAAGAAGATTTCTTCTTATTGGTATATGCGATAGTACAAGACTTGGAAATAGTAATATGTATATATTTAGTAACATTAAATTAATAATCATATCAAAATATTACAATGTAATACCTGCTCGTCCCGAAGATTGCAACATTAACTATTCCCTCCCTTTAAAAAAGACTTAATGTAAAACAAAATTTTAAAGTAACAATTTTTGTTGTTTCATTTCCAGTTTATCTACTTGTAAGTATGAATATTAAAAATCTAAGGACAATCATTTGTACGTATTATCATGAATATCCTTTCGCAACGACAGTTTCCAAATTACAGCTGTAACAGGAAATTACAACAATAAATTATGTGCAAGAAGAAGAACAATGTTACAACATTGCATGATCCGAGACCAAGGTACCATGAAGCGAAAGGAACTTTCTTGGCTCGTTTGGAAATAAAATAAAATAAAGTCACAAAAAATAAATTAAAATAAAAGAAAAGAAAGAAGAAGATAAAGAAAGAAAGAGAAGAATAAGCACCTTCGTTAAAGAGAAATAATTTACGACGTTGTAGTCTGCTCCGTTTCCTCCTTACAAGCCCGCAAATTAACCTAAAGTTGCATTTACAAACACACCGTAGTGGCCAAATAATATCTGCAACGGCCTTTGCATTGATAGCCGTTGTAAAAATCATTGTTAAACAACAGCCGAAATTGTTGAATCGTTATTGTATACTTAACAGGGTAACATGTTAACAATAGGTTTTTTGCAAAAGTGTAAAGAGTGAACGCTCCTCACTTCCTAGTCGCCTGGTAACATTAATTTATTGGCTCGCTTTTAAAGCATAGCGCGCGCCCTCGCAACTTACAGCGATGCAAAAATCTTTTTGCAATGAGTACACAATGGTGGCGAAAGTATCGAGTTCAGGGACACGTCACCGGTATCCTCTTCTCCCTCTTTTCTTTTTTACCTTGAAGATCGTTACGCTTCTTGAAAGGCTTTACATTCCGGACCGCGGATTGAAAGCTAATGAATATAAACAAACGATTGCAAAATGCATTACGATTCGAAGCACGATCCTTTTTCCTGGATTTAAACAGGAAATTAAATTTTTTCTTAAACTTTCTTTTCCTGTAATTTATTCTTTTGTATTATATTCTTTTATCAATTTTATTCCACAATATAGATCCTTTTGAGTTTTTCTTTTTTTGCTTATTTAGTTGTGTTGAAAATCATAGCTTAAACAAGAGAGTAATATTTTCTCATCTAAGTTCTTTAATTTCACTATTTTGTATTCTTATCTTACATTCAAAAAATTAACCTTTTTCTTGAATACTTTTTTTTAAAATTTGTTTTGGGATTTTCATACTATTCTTCTTTCTTTTGCATTATATATATAATTTAATGCTACTAGATATATCCATATTACTATTTTCAAGTCTTGTAATATCGCATATACCAATAAGAAGAAATCTTCTTCAAAGAAATTCTACAGTTCCTAGTAGAATAGATGTAGTTAATACATAGTAGTATTCTTTAGATGCATTTTTAATCTTTCAGAATTAACAAAGATTGATAGATAATATATATATATTTTTTTTATATATTTTTACTTCCATATATATATATGGAAATATATTCCATATATATATGGAAGTAACTATCAATCTTTGTTAATTCTGAAAGATTAAAGAACTCTGTTGATTCTGAAAGATTAGAGTTCTTTTTAATCAACAGAATGCATATCGCGTAATATACTAAGTTCACCTTGTTTCGTCATATAATCTACTACAGTTTCTTGGACTTTTTTATTGCGTGTGTTTTCAAATTGAATGAAATTTCAAGAATAAAGCTCAAATTGCGGAGCAAACGGAGAAATAAAAAATCTTTGCATCTTCTATTTCCAGATACGCATAAATAGCAAGTAATACCTTACAATAAGAAGAATATTATATGATAGCAATGAATAAGTATTGAATTCATTCAACTCGCATTGAACTGAATGACTCGGTTCCTCGAATCAATGACCAGCTCCCGCACACGTGGCGGTCCTCCGTGTGGAACGACGCGTAACTCGC